>NC_142692.1:7755000-8073884 GCF_029641045.1 Salvia hispanica | reverse complement strand
ATGTGGATTAATGGTCCTCAATTTAAATTTTATGACATTAAAATCTGGCAAAACAGTTCAAGGATTCTTCCAGCATGAACCCACTGCTAAGTTGTTTCTTGACTAGATTTAAGAATTCTTGGACTGAGGAGGAAACTAGAGAGCTGACCGGAGGAACGACGCCTAACTTCCGAAAGGGAACTCTTGTGGCATATTATTGAGCGCACGCGTTATATTGCTAGCCACGTCCAACAGTTGCAAGTACTCGTCTGCTCCATCTACAAGACACTGCAAAAGCCACACGAGAGAAGCAACAGCATGTTCACATTCACTTTGTATTCAAACTAAAACTTAGAAGTTGAGAAGAAGCAGACAAAAAATGCCAGCATTTTCACCTTATCTGCCTCTCCAAATTTCTTGCATATTCTTGCTTTCTGGTCATCTGGTATGTCATCAGATTCGACAACTACATCATACAACTGAAAATACGGACGAGTTAGCATTCAGCACGAAAAAAAAAAAAAAACAGTGTGGAATCAAGAATCAACCCTACATGGTTAAGCATCTGAGAAGCTGGATAGCCTTCAGCAATCACATTTTTCACTTCCTTATCAGCCATGTCGAAATCACCACTTCTGCAAGCAGTAAAGAGGGCCTGCACAACATCATCAGGGATGACCTGACCAACGACGTGTTATCAATCAGTGTTTGAGTAGACAAAATGGTGTAAACATTTCAAAACCCATAATTTGTCCCTCGCAATTTCTATATTTTCAAATGCAAAGAATGTTCTATAGAGATGCAAACAACCAAAATGTAATGGTAGTATCCTGAAGCCACCATCATTCACAAATTCTGGAGAGCAACTTACACCAGACACGCTGATTAAGTCCTTAGATGTAATTGAGGATCCAAATAAGCGAGCAGCACCCTGAACAAAAGGGGAATATGAAAATTGAGATAAAATGCTCCCAAAAATGTAATATAACAATGACAAAGCACATGTTCAAGCACCCTCACTCCTTTATATAATTAGTTTCTCTTTCTAATACCCATGGAGTTTCTTAGAATTTCAGGTGGTAATTGGGGTCAATGGCTATGGTAATATCCATCTTATCAATAAAGTATCTATCATACCGTAATATTTACATTTCCAACACAGCTATATCATGGGCAACCAATTTTCCTTGTCTTTGATCAGGAATGTTAGGGCGGGGAAGCAGCTAGCTCATAGCTTGAACTCAGAATTCAATAAATAAAGCACTCTATGTCATTCTGGTCTCTAACCGAGAGTCTATTACTTAAAGACAAGCTACACTCCGGTTGCTAAAGAGAGGAACAAGTTAAAGAACAAGAAAACAAAGACTGTTAAGAAATATCTTCAGGTACTTTGATTCTATCGTTTAAGGATTCTCTCATAAATTTAACCCATGGAAATGTCTTCAAATCACCATTACTTGTACATTTTTTTTTTTAACTTCATGCTCTGTACATAAATGTAAGCAAAATGATAAATGATTGGTCCCAAAATTATGTGCAATGTAGTTTATGGACAATATAAAGAACCATATAATCTTGTTAAAATATAGGTATCTGGCAAAGTTGAAAATAGTATGTATATCTTACTTGTAGATATGTTATAGCACGGCGCAGATCACCTTGAGAGATAGAACTTAAGGTTGAAAGAGCCTACAGTGAATCATATATTTTAATCTGATTGCAACAAGAAGATTGAAGACATTATGCATGCACAAACAAAAATTTGTTCAAACAAGCATCAGATGACAAGTACGATAAATCAAACCTCTGAATCCAAGTTAAGTCCTTCTTCGTTGCAGATGTATAGAATGCGAGATGTCATAATTTCTTCTGTAAGTGGTTTGAATCTGAATTTCGCGCACCTAGATGCAAGTGGTTCTATAATTCTGTATAGATTGAATAATTCCTAAAGTCAGCTCTGAGGATACAAGAAATCATCTTAGGGAAACGCTTGTAGCCGAAGCTACATGTCCACTTAGCACTATCCCCAACAACCTTTTATAACATGTCATGATCCAAAACTCTACCTGCTGATGTAGTTACAAATGAAGAAGAATCTTGTAACTTTTGAGTATGTCTCCATGGTGCGTCGCAAGGCATTCTGTGAAGCCACAAATCAATCATTCACTAAAACACCCATAATACAAAACAATACACGCAGAACCAGCACACTTGCCTGGGCATCTTCAGTCATCGAGTCAGCCTCATCAAGAATTATGATCTTATAAGGTGGGCAAGGATAAGCACTAAAGTCAGAAAGAAAAGCATTAAAATGATAATAAAGGAGAAACCGCAGAAAGACAAGATATATGCTTCATTCTAAGGCATATATAGTATGAGTACCCTTGACGTGCAGAGCCAACAGCTACAGCAGCGAAGTTTTTTATTTTCGTTCGAACAACATTTATCCCACGATCATCACTAGCATTCAGCTCCAGTACTCTAGACTTGTATAACTCAGGGCTGTAGAGAAACACTGGTTAAGTTCAGGAAAAATCCAGAATTCACATCTTACGAGCTGTATAAAAGTGAATCATCAGGAAAGATGACACTACTTTTCAATTTCCATAGTGTCTCCATTTTCCCCTAGTTCTCTCTCCACATTACTTTTTAAGCCTCATTATATAAACGCATACTACTAATAATCTACAACATCAAATATCTGAAATATACTGTAAGTTAACGGATTTGCTCCAATAATTAACAAAAATATACTCCATAAATACTATCCAACATATTCTATTCTCTGCATAAACATGGTACAAACAATAATTCTGCTCAGAGCAAGAAATCTAAGATTACCCATAAAGCTGATGAGCAATGGCAAGAGCTGTAGTCGTTTTCCCAGTGCCAGGAGGGCCATAAAATAGCATGTGAGGACACTGAAAATTCAATCAAACATCAAAAGAAAAGGATGAAGTGGAAAATTTACAAATATACATTCCTAATAAGATAGAAATAAAGAAAAAGCACTACAAAAAAAAATAATTACATTGGTTGTCTCCAAAGTGTTGGTAAGAACTCGAACGACCTCTTCTTGGTGCGCAACATCCTTCACTTGCTTCGGTCGACTGTCAATTCACATATGCAAAATTACTTAATTTACCGGGAAAAAGACATGGGAATAAAATCACTATCGATTGATTACTATTTCTCGACCCATTGCTGGGAGCTCGGCAAAACAGGCGCCATTGCAGCAAATTGCAATGTGAAATGGATATTCTTTGCTTCAGAAAAAGGAAGGGTTTTTAATTTTCCCGCGTATAAAATTGGGGACGACATAGTACTTTTTTGGGATTTTCCTTTCAGCCCCTCAAGTCTCCGAAATTTGAAATTTCCGATGTAGTTAAATTTTGATTTTGGTGTAAAATGTCAAAAGTTTCAAATCAAATTCAAATTTAAATTTGGTTGGATTTTTAGTCTGATTTCAATATTTAGGTAACCATTGTATTAACTCATACGATTCATATCTCAAACCACGTTACTTATAAATTTCCTGGATAATTTTTCAATCAAATTGTAATGAAATTTAACAAAATATGTTTCAAAATTCTTGAAAAATCTATTAAATTAGGTGGCATTAAAATTTGGAAGGAAACAATGTGAGTATGGACTTTATAACAACTTCTTTCTTTTTTTCTGATTTTTATTTGCAGATTACTCATATCTTGGGGCAAGAGAAAAACCGCTTCTCTAAAGGAAGGTTGGTATGGAGAAATGTGGCTCAATCATATGAACAACTTTTAGTTTGGTTTGTCTTGCAGAATATGTTGAACACTCAGCAGAGATTCCTTAAATTTAGCTTCTCCTGCAATTGAACATGAGCTTTCGCCTTGTGTAGGGAAGAACTTGAAACAATAGACCACATCATTTGTAATTGCAGATTTTATAGTAACATGTGGTATTTTGGATGCAATTGCTGGAATCTGACAATTTGCATACCCAAAAATCCAATATCTTATTTTATTACATGGATGAACACTCCGTTCAAGGGCCCTCTCTTCTATGTGATCTTTAATTCTCTTAGTCAATCTATTGGCTCAAAAATAAAGTAATCTTCGAAAAGATGTAACCAAACTAGAGTGTATAGAAAAAAGTACTCTAGTAAATTCTTTAGAGTCTTGGAACATAGATAGGGTGGTGTTCAAATTTTCCTTATTCGTTCGGACAAGAATGTGAAGACTTATTACCTAAAGTTAGAAGCTGGTATGGACATAACTGAAGTGATAGTTCTCTTTTCTCTTGGACTTGCTTTTTTTGAGGTGGTTGATAGGTTGTGCTTAGCATGTTGTTTTTGTGGTGCTTTTTTACTTTGGGGGAGTTTTTTTTATTTGTTCTAACTTGTACTCTATTGGTCACCATTTTGTAATGATTTGAATCTTTCTTTTATGAAAAAATAAATAATTAGAAGATTGAATAACGATACATGAAAAAATAAATACAAATTGGTATATAACCAAGATAAATAAAATAAAGAGTAAAAGCCAAAATTAGTCCTGAACATGTGCCCATTTATCATTTTGGTCCTAAATTTTATCTTTTAGATTTTTTGGTCCTGAACATATGGAAATTTGATCATTTTGGTCCTCCGTCAACATTTCCGTTAATATTTAACGGTCAACCATTTTAATCACAATTTTGACCAACTTAAGCAATTTTCAATTATTTAATAACTCTTAATCACAACTTTAATTATTTTCGGGATATATCGTTTAAAATAAAAAGTAGTAAGAGTTTAGAAAAGAAAATAAATAAGAAGTCTGCACATTTTTGGAAAAAAAATGCGATTCTCTCTCTCGCCCTCTCTCACTTTGACGGTGACGGCGAGCGACGAGCGGCGGCTAGTTTCTCGGCAAATGGAGAAGGAGAAGGGGGAGGGGAAGGGGAAGGGGAAGAGCACCTGCCTCTCAAATCCTACTGAGAATCGACTGCAACCACCATCTCCGACTCAAATACTGTTTCTTGGACGAATTTGGGTTTCTCGGTGGTGAAGGGGGGTGGGCTGGCCGAGACATGACATTTTCCTAGTAATCCCCCGTGGGGCGCTGCTGAAACCCAGAGAGAGAGGAATGGTATTATTGGCGAATGAAATTGGGGCAGCAGCGGGCGTCTTGCATAAAAGCTTCTGCATCACTTTGGTGCATCTCACACCAAATCCAAACTGTGGATATGTATATATCTTTTGTTGAATTTATGGGATTATCAGTATACAATGGCGCTGCTCTGTATTTGAGAGGCAGGCGCTCTTCTCCTTATCCCCCTCCCTCCCCCCCCCCCCCCCCCCTCCATCTGCCGAGAAACTAGCCGCCGCTCGCTGCGCGCCGTCGCCGTGGAAGTGAGAGAGGGCGAGAGAGTGAATGGCATTTTTTCCAAAAATGTGCAACTTTCTCTTTATTTTCTTTTCTAAACTCTTATTTTTTTATTTTAAATGATATATCCCTAAAATAATTAAAGTTATGATTAAGAGTTATTAAATACTCCCTCCGTCCGCGAATAGGAGTCCCATTTTTCCATTTTAGTACGTCTGCGAATAAGAGTTCTGGTTCACTTTTATCATAAATGGTAATAGGGTCCCACCTTCCACTAACTCATTTCACTCACATTTCATTTAAAACTAATATATACAAGTGGGACCCCTATTCCACTAACTTTTTTCCACCCATTTTTCTTAACATTTCTTAAAACCCGTGCCGCCCATGAATGAGACTCCTAATGGCGGACGGAGGGAGTAATTAAAAATTACTTAAGTTGGTCAAAATTGTGATTAAAATGGTTGACAGTTAAATATTAACAGAAATGTTTATGGAGGACCAAAATGATCAAATTTCCATATGTTCAGGACTAAAAAATTCAAAAGACAAAGTTTAGGACCAAAATGATAAAATGGGCATATGTTCAGGACCAATTTTGGCCTTCACTCTAAAATAAAATAGATCGAGAATAAGTTCATCGTGCCCACATATGATATATATTGCTTAAAATTAAATTTTGCTTATCGTTATTAGTGCATTCATTATTAGATTACTACTTCCCCAACCGTGACGAATTAGAGCATCTCCAATGGCAATAGGCTAGCAATAGCCTAGCCAACTCCTTCTGTCACATCATCAGGACAAGAATTAATTAAAATACAAAAAAATTACATAATTAATTAAAATACCTAAAAAAATATTAAAAAACCACTAGCCGGTCGCTAGCCGATTTTGGAGGTTGTCGCGTGAATCGGCGTGAGCTAGTCGATGGGCTAGCTGAAATCGCGCTGGCCGGTCGCAATAGAGGCTAGCGGATAGGCTAGCCGAATGTACCATTCATTAGTGAAGTTTGAATTTGAATTTTCAATTTTGCATATTCTCTCTATACGTAAGCCTACTATGTAAGGACAAAGGACTCAAGCATTTATCAAATTAAAGATGTTTTTTCATTCTGATAAATTTATAGGAGTAATAATATTGTTGAATATTTCATAGTTTGAGTAAATTATTGTATTAGACCGATGACATATAACAGTGCATATCTTAGGAAAACGATTACATGTTTCTCTCAAGTCTCTAACATATGAGAAGTAAAATAAAACAATCAAAACTAACTATTTATATTATTCTTGGACTCATTGTAGCCGTTATTGATAAACAATTAAGGAGTACTAAATTATTCGTCCCATGTAATAACAATAAAAATAACTTCGGTCACACTCAATTAAATCATTTAACTATGCTTCCATAAGAAACAAAATCCCCCCAAAAAATACACTATAAAAAGGTCAGCATTCAATTTGAATATTAATAATATTTCATTCAACTTTGAAGATTCCAAAATCAAATATAAATAAGAACTATCACCAATATCTATTTTTCAAATTTCAAGCGTGTCTTAGGGCATTTTTATAATTCGAGAACTAATCACATCTATTATTATAATTTCACACCTACAACTTGAACATTAAAATGTCTCATTTCAAAAATGAACTTTTTTATCCACTCTATCTACTTGTTCTCATTTTCTTTTTTATTTTTTTCTCATCTCTCTTATATTTTACTTATTTTTTTCACGATCTCTTATCATTTACCTACCTTTTCTCCTCTCTCGCATATTTTACTTAAATTTTCTTCTATCTTACTTTACCAATTTATTATTAAAACCCGTGAGGTTCACAAATGAGACTATTTTTTATGGACAAAGGGAGTATGAAATTTACTACTATTAATCTGTATTACTGAAGTGGAGTAAATGTCAAAACTGGTCGTGTACATATACTCATTTTATGATTTTGCTCATATACTTTATCTTTTGAATTTTGGCATCCCAAACATTTCAACTCGGATCACAATTGGTCCTACACTAACAATTTCGTCAATTTTTAAACAATTTTAACCCGATTTTGACCGATTTTGACGGTTCTAACAGTCCTATTCGGGTTAAAACTATATAAAAATCAATCAAAATCGGGTTAAAACTGTTAAAAATTGACGGATGTGTTAGAAACTTAGTATGACCAATTGTGATTCGAGTTGAAATGTTCGGTATGCCAAAATTCAAAAGATAAAGTATATAAGTAAAATCATAAAATGAGTATATATACACGGCCAGTTTAGACTTTTAGAAGTGATGAAGTTTTAATTTCATAGTAACGAACAATCAAATCTCGACCAAATTGATGATTTCGAAATTGAAATTTCACTTTGCAAAATCTAACAAATTTTATTTGTCACATTTTGAAGACTTGGACTCGCTGCCAAAAGGGGTAAAAAAACTACTTTCCCAATGCAGATTGCAACAAATTTCAAATTCGAACTCAACACCCCACTCTAAACCCACATCCCCGTGCCCTCACCGCCCAATCACACCCCGACACCTAAGCTCCTTCACTCACCGCCCAGCCACCCTCCGGCCCTTGCAAATTCGAAAATACAGCTCCACGGTGGGGCCCACCGCTGTCCGCTCCCAACGAATACCCGAACCTGATCCGACGGCCCAGATCAATCCTCAATTCAAATCGGACCCCAACCCACCTTTTCCCCGCTCGAAAGCAACCATTTATTCTCTTCTTCCTCACATTCTCAATCCATTCGCATTTAATCTTTCTCAGCAATTAACAAAACTCCCGATTTTGTGGTGAAATTCGAAAAACACTCGTTTTTTTTTTGTGGAGGCCAATGGCGAGTGCGGCGGGAGTGAGGAGGTCTACGACGTCGTCTCTGGCGAAGCGCCACGCTTCTGCTTCGGATAATACTGGGAAGCCGGCTTCGTCGGCCTCCGCCGCCAAGAAGCGACCGGCGCTTGCGAATGTCACTAATCAGAGGGTTGGCTCCGGTTCCTTCAATTCGGGGCGGGTTTCTGCGCCTGAATCGTCCAAAATTGTACGTCTCGACTCATCGTTTCTTTCAGTTTTTACATCGGAATGTGGTTGGGTGTTTTTTGGTATTGTTGTTTTTGTTTGATTTTGTTTAGGTTTTGCACAATTAGGGGTTTTTCAGTGTGGTTCCAATTAAAATTATCACCATTGTTGGATGGTACGTGACGTGCATGGTTTCTTGGGGGGAAATTATTAGCTTTTTTGTGTTTTCTTGGATTAGTTTGATGAGTTTTTACGCCTTTTTGTTTGAATATTTGGATTCAAGAAGAGCCGGAAGTGGAATTAATTTCAAATTTGAGGATCGTTTTTGAGATTTTTTGGGGGGGTTTTACTTTCTCTTTGTTAAAGTGTCAGACTTTAAATTAAACGATGCACCATTTCTTTTTGAATCACACTATTGAAATATTACTGTTCTTGAATTTTTATCTGTTTGCTGATGCCATTTTATGTAAAAGGAAAAAGAGCATTTCAATTTTCAAAGATGTATTGACTAATTCATTTCTTGAACAATGCATCTTCTGATTCATCACATAAATGTGCCTATGAAATGTTCACTGATTTCTTGGACTAATTCGACTGAGTCTTGACATATGCAGGTGCCATGTACCACTAAAATTGTGAGCATAGAGAAGGGATCTTCTGTTTCCTCCAATGGAAGCTTCTCTGGGGTTTTTCATCCTGCAGCAACCAATTCTGTCAAACAGACCACGGTTGCTGCGGGTAGATCCTCGTCTTCAATGAAGAGCAATGTAGCCATTCTGGAGGATGGTGCTGCCTCCGTTACATACAGCATGAATGTATCTCCTGACAAATCAGACTCATTCTCTGTTTCAATGGATGAATCCATGTCCACTTGTGATTCTTTGAAAAGCCCCGATGTCGAGTATGTGGACAATAATGATCTGGCTGAAGTGGATTCCATTGAGAGAAAGGCATCAAACATGCTCTGCATTTCAGAACCCATGGACATTGGAGGTTTGTGATTTGATCTTGTGAATTTTCTTGATCATTGATTGCTAGCCATCTTTTGCTAAAGGTGTTGTTTTTGCAGGGGTTGTATGCAAGCGAGACGAGCTAGCAGCATTGGAAGCCGGTGGCATGATTGTCAACGTTGATGATAATCTCGAAGACCCACAGCTCTGTGCCACCATTGCTTGTGATATATACAAGCACTTGAGAGCATCTGAGGTAGTTAGAGATTGCTCAGGCATCTCCTGTTTAACTTAGTTTGAGTTTGTTATTTAATCAATGGCAGTTGCTTATCTATTTCAATTTGTTAGGCAAAGAAAAGGCCTTCTGCTAGCTTCATGGAGAGGGTGCAAAAGGATATAAATCCGAGCATGCGATCAATTCTCGTTGATTGGCTCATTGAGGTTCGATTTTCAGTTAACTATGTAGCTGAAGTTTGCAGTTCCAGTTTGTGAAAGTATTCATTTCTTGACAAAATTCTTGGAACCGCAGGTGTCTGAGGAATACAGACTAGTTCCCGACACGTTGTATCTGACTGTGAACTATATAGACCGTTATCTCTCCGGTAATGTCATGGACAGACAAAGATTACAGCTGCTCGGTGTAGCTTGCATGATGATTGCCTCGTAAGCCCTTGTCACGTCTTACCATTTACTGTATGAAGAGAGTTGTGCACTGAATTGCTCGAGTTTTAATTATATGATTGTGTGTTTTTGCAGAAAATATGAAGAGATTTGTGCACCTCAGGTGGAGGAGTTCTGCTACATAACCGATAACACATATGTTAAGGAAGAGGTTCTGCAGATGGAATCTGCAGTCTTGAATTACTTGAAATTTGAAATGACTGCGCCAACGGCTAAATGTTTCTTGAGGTAAACCACATTTTTGTGCACCTATGATGGCTAGAAGAATGAGATAGTAACATTTGGTATTTCTCGAATGTATTTGTAGGAGGTTCGTTCGGGTTGCTCAAGGGGTAAACGAGGCTCCACTGTTGCAACTGGAGTGCATGGCTAACTATGTCGCGGAGCTATCTCTGTTAGAGTACAGCATGTTGAGCTTTGCCCCATCGTTGATAGCAGCTTCATCGATTTTCTTGGCCAGATACATTCTCCTCCCTGCTAAGAAGCCTTGGGTATGTTTAAGTTCTGAGAAATGCAGTTATGCTCTGAGACATATATACATTGCTGTGTTTCTTAACTTGTGTTGTATCAATGCAGAACGCTACCTTGCGGCATTACACGCTCTACCAACCCTCTGAGCTACGCGATTGTGTGTTGGCGCTACACGGTTTTTGCTGCAGCAGTAGCAATTCAAGCCTGCCAGCAATTAGGGAGAAGTACTGCCAGCATAAGGTGAGATCAGATTTCTTGCATTAATGGATGCTTAGTAATTTTGTCAAATGTTTGATGAAATTAACAATGTTTTTTTTTCCTTTTTTTGAAACAGTACAAATTTGTTGCAAAGAAATACTGCCCTCCATCAATACCAACAGAATACTTTCAGAATGTGAGCAGCTAGTCTCATCAGTTTCAATCTTGCTGTTGTGTAGCTCAGTTTTAGCCTAACATTTCATGTATAGATTAGTTCTTTTAGGCTTTCTCAATGTTGTTGTATTCTGATATTGGGTTTTATATAAAAACATTGAGTTCTAGCAAATTGATGGCCACTGCATTATTTATCATTTATTTACACAAAAATACAAACATGGATGGAAATTACTTAGCAGCAGCACACTGCCTCTTTGATGCTTGGTTTGGGGCAATGTTAAGCCAATGGCAATCCTCAAATTGACATTTGGAACCACTATAAGGCCACTCCACATTGGTAGTAGGACCAATGTATTTGGGGCTCCAAGTCGGGGTGCCGTCCTCGAATGAGTTATGCGTCAATCTCTGAAGCCCCGAGCCATCCGCGTTGATCACGAAGATCTCACCGTATGGCTGGTAATGGTGCGGGTTTGAAATGGGTTCAGCTGAGACTCCCGCGTAATCTGAGGTGAACACGATCTGCTTCCCGTCGGGGCTGAACCACGGATGGTTGGTTCGCCCGCCAGTCCCACTTTGGATCACCTTCTGGAGCCCCGTGCCGTTGGGATGGATCTTGAACATTTCGAAGCTCCCCCCGCCCGGATTCTCCCTATCTGAGGCGAACACGATCCATTCGCCATCTGGTGACCAATTGCTCATCGTGTCGGACCAAGGCCCCTCGGTTAGCCTATAGAGGCCAGCTTCTTCTCCGTTCAACGCGTCCATTATGTATAAGTTCTTGTGCCCACTTCGCCCCGATCTGAACACGACCCATTTCCCGTCGGGCGAAGGGGAAGGGAATGCATTGTTTGCTCCTCCCTTGGTTAGGGTTTTGTAATTGTGAGTTAGGTCTTCATCATCCACATTTATTGAGACTATGTCAACCTTGGTGCTCTCACTAGAGAAATCAGGCCCGGCACTAGTGTACACTACTCCCTTTCTCTTCCAATCCCAAGAAGTTGCAAAGGCGTATAGCTTCGATACTTCCCGAATACCCGACCCGTCTCGGTTCATCACGTACACGCCTGGGAATTGCACGTAGGCGATCCGTTCGCCATCCGGGGAGTACGACGGGAATGACCCGTCGACCCGGAGTAATGAAAGGCCCGGTAACTCGCTCCGGACGTTCTCAATTACTAAGTCATTGCCCTTCCCTACTCCGTCGTTGGTTTCGCCCCGACACTTGTGGTACCCGACCCAGCCGGAGTCGGGCGATATAAACGGGTTAAGATGATGCGTACTAGGCGAAACGTGCCGGGTCAATTCGTAAAACTTATCCGAAACGACGTCGTATAACTCGATGTGACGATAATCCGACCCGGGCCTCCTCGTAGCTACTGCTATGAAGCTCTTATTAGCGACGGAAGCTGCGGGAGTGAACGCGTGCAGACCCGGCGGGGTGACTCGCCGACTCACCACCGAGGCAGCGTCGATCTTTCCACCGACGATGTCGAACGACGCGGAGAAAACGCTCCACCAGCCGTCTCCGCATCTGCGGTGGAAGTAAAGAGTCGAGTCGTCGGCCCAACTCGGCCACCCGCCGTGCTTGACGATCTTGACCCGGCCCGAGCCATCACGGGTCGAGAACACGTAGATGTCGGTGGCGAGCTCCTCGACGTCCCCGGTCCAGCCCTTCTCCCCGTACGAAGCCACCGCTGTGAGCGCCCCGGAAGGCGACACGGCGGGGCTGTAGTCCGCGATCCCCGGCGGGGTCAGGCGCCGGGTCAAACCGGTGGTGAGCCCGGTCGAGTAGACCGCGGTCCAACTCGAGCGCGGCTTGCCCGGGTCTTGGTGGGTGGAGATGTAGATGACGTCACCACCCGCTAGACTCGGGCGGTCCTTCATGGAGTCCGGGCGTTGGTCTCGTGTTCGCCGATTAGAAGAATCTCAGAGCGAGATGAGTCAGTGGGGAGCTGGAGAGCAGATCTGAAGACGTTGAGGAAGATTTGGGAGGAGCCGTTGCGCTCGGTGACGTAGACGAGGTGGGCGATCGGGTCGGGTTCGGGTCGATCCGAGAGGAAGGAGATGGATTGGGGAGGGGGGAAATGGCCGTTGAAATTGACGGAATCGCCAAAGGTGAGGCGGATTTCTTGGGAGGGGGCGGCGGTGGGGAGGGCGAATATGTCGAAGGCGTAGCTTGATCTGCCCAGAGTGGTGAAGGAGATGGTGTCGAGCGCGTGCGGAAGTGGTAATAGGAGGAAATTGATGATGAGGAAGAGAGGGAGAGTGGAGAATTCCATTGGAGTAGTGAGTGAAGACTGAAGTGAAGAGGTAGGAGAGCTGAGTGTAACGAAGATGAGATTGAAGATGGATGTGTTACACGTGTCAGGTGAATTATTTCCTTTATCCTAAATCTCATTTTCATCGTCATAACCAAATATTCTAGCTTCTTCCAATATAAAATATCATGATTTGTTTTTATTAATTTTCTATGTAATACTTGTAATTCTGATTTTTGTGTGTATCTCCCACTTTTCCATTCTTCCCAATGTGTTTTTTTTATTACGTAATTTTAGTAAAATGATATTTAAAAATTAAGTGAAGGTGAAAATAAAATATGAAAAATTAGGAGTGTATTTAAAAAATAATTCAAAATTAAAATCACAACATCCTTCAAATCATATGCTGGCACGTGGCATATATAAGCAACAAAACAATGTTATTAAGCAACAAACTTAGTGGATGACTTAGATGAACAAATTGCATAAAAGACTATTTATATTGCATTAAATGCAATTTATTTTGCATTATACACTAAAATGCAAATAAATTCATTTAATGCAACATAAATTGTCATTTAATGTAATTCTTATGTGACATCCTTTGTTGCTTAATATCATTAAGTCATGTTTGGTAGGGGTGATAACTCATCTAGGAATGGAAATCCATGAACAAATGAGTTATCACTCCTACCATACATGCCATTACTATGTTGCTTATATCTGCCACGGGGCAGCATCTGGTTGAAAAGATGGTGTGACTCTAAGGGTGAAAGTACAGTAGTACTACTATATAAATTCATAGGATTTTAATGATGTGAGATAGTTATATTTTATTTTTAGTTTCAATTGTCAATACCCTCCCTTAAATCCTTCGGATAAATCTTGGGGTTGAACTTTATTCTACTCGGTTAGACATTCAATTGACAACACCCTCCCTCAAATCATTCAAAATGAACTTTGGGTTGGACTTTTTTCTAATTGTTTGCACTAGCTCTAGCTCAATTTTTAAAGCCCAGATATACTGTCGGGATTAGTTAAATGTGACTGACCGGCAGTACCCAATTTGATTCTATGATAAAAATCCATAAAATTTTATCCTAAATTAATTGGTGATAAGAGTAGAGAGCCAGGAGATTTATATAATGGTTTCAATTCTATCTTTAGAGCATCCGCAATGGTCGGCCAGCGACCGGCTAGCCGATTCGTCGCGCTGGCCGATCGGCTAGCCGAACCATTGCAGTCGGCGAGAGCGAAATCGGCTAGCGCTTCGGCGTGGGCTGGCCGATCGGCTAGCCGCCATTGTGGCGGCCCGATCGGCCAGCGCCCATTTGTCTTTTTTTAAAAAAAAACCCTATATAAACGCGATTTTCGTTTCATTTTCATTTGCACCACTTGTTTTAACGAGTTTTCTCTCTCTCTAACTTTCTGTACAAGAGCATCATCGAGCGATGGATCACAACAACGAGTTCAGTCCAGCGACGAGTGGATCTCAGACTCCCACGGTACCTGTGGGATCTGGATGGGGGCAGATGGGCCCGGGGTTTAACATCCCTTGGAATCAGATGATAAGGATGATGGCCGGTGTGCCGGGGGGGGAGGGGCGCAAGGGGGTATGCGGGGGTTATGCCGTGGGGGATGACGGGCGGCGGACAGGGGAGTGGCGGGCAGTCATCGCCCGGGTGGGGGGGTATGCCCCAGATGCAGCAGCAGATGATGCTGCAGCAGATGATGGGGATGATGTGGCAGGGCGGGATGCCGGGGGGGATGCAGCACGGTATGCATCCCGGGATGCAGGGGGGGTTCAGGGGTCACCGGGAGGGGACACGGTATATCGGCCCTCGCTTGATTTTTTGATGGCTTCGTCTCACACGTCGACCCCAGTGGAGACGCAGTTCACTGGCGATGACCTTCTGTCATTGCATGATATGGGGATCGATCTCGAGGATCCGGATACTCCCGTTCCGACGAGGCGGGCCGCGCCGAAGAAGAAGACGAGGGGGAAGGCCAAGGCGGTCGGCGAGTCATCGCAGCCCGCTGTTGACTACACCCCTGGCCGGAGAAAGTGGACGGAGTATGAGTACGCCGGGGTGGCCAGGGGGTGGTTGGAGGTGTGCGACGATCCGCTGGTTGCGAACAACCAGCGGGTCGTCAACATGTGGTCGAATGCTGCCTAAAGGAGGCACTGCCCGCACGGGAAGGACTTCAGCAACGAAGAGGTCCGGAAGGGGTGGGAGCGCACCAGGGCCGCGGTGGGCCGTTTTGCGAATTTGTACGCCAACGCCCTCCGTCAGCTCAGTAGTGGGCAGAATGAGGACGACGCCCGGAGGATAGCCGCGAGTCAGTTCCCCTTGGAGGGGAAGTATAAGGAGTTCACCTTCTGGGAGTGCTTCTTGTTGCTGAAGGACTCCGAGAAGTTCCGGGCGGGGTGCGACGCTGGGTGGCCGAAGAAGCAGCGACTGAACTATAGCGGCGACTACAGCGGCAGCAGCGGCGGATCCCACGACCTCCCCCCGGATGCTGAGGAGTTTCCATCCCCTCCTTCATTTACTGGTCGCCCCCGCCCGGTTGGACAGAAGCGGGCGCAGCGTGCTGCGAGGGGCGTATCCCCCCTATCGCCCCGCGAGGTCCAGTCCTCCGCCCTTCCACCCGCCCCACTCGAGTACACTCTCCATTCGCGTAACCATACGCGGGATCAGATGTACAAGGTCTTCCAAGAGTGGAAGGCCGCCACTGACCCCACGGAGAAGATGTTTCTTCACAAGATGCTCGAGAGCATGCGTGTTGATTTGGAGATCGCGAGGGCACGGCTAGCGGGTTCCGACATGGGCTCAGATACCACGAGTGGCGGCGACGGCGACGGCGATGAGGAGTAGAGAGCGGCGGGGCTCGTGTGTGGAAGCCCTTTTTTTTAAAAAAAAAAATCATGTACTTTTTTAATGGAATGAATTATTTTTCCCGTATATGTGTCGTAAATTTAATTCCGTAATTTAATCGTAATTTTAATTCCGTAAATGTAGTATATTTTGAATTAATTTTATTGCGGCTGACCCATGGCTGGCCTAAATCTGATGTGGCAGGTGGATTTTTTAGTGTTGCTAACGTGGCAGGGAGATAATGGCTGGCCTATTGCTGGCCTATGGCTGCCCTAAGCACCAATGCTCTTATAATATGGGCACAAACCAAACAATTAAGTATAGCTCGCAAAAACACTCTAAAGACGTTTTTATTTGAACGATTTCCTTTTTTCTTGTAAATTTTGAGTTTGTAATGCAGAAACATTTGAACGTCAACCCAATGTAGTTGGGCCTACTTTAATCCATTTATAAACCCATTAGAAAATCCTTTTAAAAGCCCGTTACAATACCCACCCCATGCTCATTGCAATAGTACCATTTACTACAGTATTCTTTCTCCTCTATAAGAAATTGAAAATATATACAGTATTCTGTTTTGCCTTTTTGTATGATCATCCTGCTTATTTTGGCCCACATTCAGTATAAATTCTTTGCTCCATCCCTTATCTGTCAGATCTTCAAACCCACTAATTTAATAATTATATACATCTTGTCAGATCTTCAAATCCAATGGTGTGAATAATTCCAATAATAGTAGTGGTTTATAAACCAGCAAAGCCCAACACGTTATACTTTTTGGATATCGAAGAGCCCATAATTTCATAAAAATACACTACGTGTGAATCCACCGTTGAGTAAGGCCCGAGTCAACACCGAGTCGCCGCCACGTGAAACTCATGGGCCACCTGAAACCACTAAGGCTGTCGGCATAAGTCAAACAAAATAGTCTATGATCAAGATTGGTGCAACTCACTCGTATTACTTTATATTAAATCAGCTGATCGTCATTTTAATTACATTTCCTTTTGTAATATTTGAAGCTGGGAAATATCAATTTTTTTAAAAAAAATTGATAAAAAAATGAAATTGGACCAAATTTTACTATGCCCTTGATTTAAAAGTTAGCTGAAATCTATAGTTATTCCGTGACAGAAAATTTATTGTAAACAAATCTATTTTGTTAAAATATATTTTTGAGTTAAACGGTCATGTTTTTTCCTTATAAATCGATGACATCGCTTAACTCATTGCGGTGAGATCAAGTATGGTTTCCAACTGCAAAACTATTTTAAAAAAAAAATCATTATGAATAATTAAACATAATTCAAATATTATGGTATTTTCAACTGATTTAAAAGTTGAATGACCAAAATTTCATTAAATTTTTTTTTTTTTTAATTTCCTCTCAAATTCTACTGTAGTAGTACTATGTAACTAACTTAGGAAATAAACTTCATACTATGAAAAACAATTTCTAATGTTTTTAAATGAATTCAAATAATTTGATGAATTATAGTAATACTTTTAAATATAATGCACATTCAAAATAACGACGATTCCACGTGGTGGGTGTGTTTCATACTTTATTAAATTTTATTTTGGTTGCTATAATTCAATTTACTACAATTTGCAGACTCCAGAGTTGACTTGTGCAGTCATGTCGTGGGCCAATATTTGAATTGTCCAACTCTTTCAATTTGTTATCATCGGAAAAAATAAAATAAAAAGTGTATAGTTTAATGTGGATGGAATTTAGTGCCATTATTTGTTAGTACTACTACATTATAGTGGTCCAATTGCTATAAGATTACAAATTTGATTTGGATATTTTCTAAATTATTGCAATAATAGAAATATTTTCTCTTAACCAAAATATCACGCGAACTTTTTAATATCTAAATAACGTCTATTCATAATTGATACGTGACGAATATATTTCACATACTTTGGTTTAGGAAGTAATCATGTGAAGTCATTTTTCAATCATTATAGAAATTTATATGTGTCGATTTCACATAAAAATATGTTACTCCTTATTCAAAGAATTTATAAAATACTGTATCTTACTTCACATAACTTTGGGTAGTAAAAGTGCTCAATAACAAGAATCTATCATTAGTATTTTATTTTAGAGTAAAGGCCAAAATTGGTCTTGAACATATAACCATTTTATATTTTTGGTCCTGAACATTATCTTTTGGATTTTTTGGTCTTGAACATATGAAAATTTGATCATTTTAGTCCTCCGTCAACATTTCCGTTAAAAACTAACGGTCGACGAGTTTAATCCCGATTTTGACCAAATTAAACTTTTAATTCTGATTTTTTACTCCCTAATTAATTTTCTAATTATTTTAATTAATATTTATTTGGTTTTCAACACTTTCTATTAGCAGATTTTTCTTCATCTCTACTTTGCGAACTCCCTTCCACACAACCTCTTTCTCCAGTTTCTACTGCTTCAAATCCACCATCAACACAACCCTCAACGTCTTCCCCAACCTCAGTCCTATCATGTTCATCATCGGTATACGTTGCTAACCAATGACTGCTGCTCCATCCTCTGTTCACTTACCCTTTCGTCTTTCCAATTTCTCCTACGACCTACCGAATTCAAGTCTACACCTGAAAGTTTCATGGCGTCGGACCTCAAATTAGGGATTTCAATTGTTGCTGCACTCCGATTCGGTGGAACCGAAAATCAATCAAATCAGCTTTGCAATCGTTGAAATTGGCTACCCGCGGATTCATTTCACTCTGCTTCAACACACTGAATCATCTTCATCATTTCTTCCTTGCTCCTTCATTTAACTTTTTCTCACAAATTAGTTGTAAAACGAGAATCTGGATTGAGGCACTCCACAAAATGAAGAAGAAAAGAATTGAAAATTGGAAACCAGAGATTTTTGTTGATGAGAATTGAAAATTCTTTTGCACAAATAGATCCAAAACAGTTAAAATATCCCCATATAACAACGGGTTTAATTTCCAATGCAGTTAATTTTTTTTGGGGTTTTTAGGATTTTAAATGGATATTTATTAAAATAATTATGGAATTAATTAGGGAGTAAAAAATCAGAATTAAAAGTTTAATTTAGTCAAAATCGGTATTAAACTTGTTGACCGTTAGTTTTTAACGAAAATTTTGACGGAGGACCAAAATGATCAAATTTCCATATGTTCAGGACCAAAAAATTCAAAAGATAATGTTTAGGACAAAAAAATAAAACGACCATATGTTTAGGACCAATTTTGGCCTTTACTCTTTATTTTATTAGTGCCTTTCTAAAAACATTATATGGTGTCTTATGATTATCAGTACGTTTTACACATGAGTGGATAAATTGAAACAAAATACTAGTAGTAGCAAAGATCCCTATCAAAAGATGAAGGTGAGCACTCTAAATATAATTTAATTAATTTAAGATTTTATTAAGTGAAAGTCAAATATTTTGTCACATCAACCATAAATCCATGAGATGTACTTTTTGCCGCATAGTCAACATGGTGTTTCAAAAGTCTCATTTATTTTTATGAAAATGAATACTATTTGTTTTTTATTTGACCATTCATCAATTAAAACTCTTGTCTTCGTTTAGTAAAGCAATAATTTTTTACAAAAGGACGACTATGATTGAACAAAGTTTATTTAATTACCTCCCGTTCAAAGGTGATAGTGATCAGGTTATACTTTAATTCAGATTAGAGTTTGGATTCTTCATTATGATAGAACAGAAAATGAATAACTTTTGATGTACGGCACAACGACATGAATATTTAATTACAAATTAATATTCTAATTTAGTTTTAAAAGAGGATTTGTCTGTCGGTAAAAAAAGATTTTTTGGACTTTAGTAGTGTTTGTGGCAATGTAAGTATACTTCACTCGTCTACCAAAAAATTATCCTACTATTAAAACTTACTTTCTAGAAATTCACATAAAATAATTCATATAGTTCAAATTTACAACTACTCATTGTTTACTAACATTCTAGCTCCCATTATTTCAACACGATGAGGTCTTTTTCCACTAAAAATATCTATCAAACATACTCCATAGATGTATAAGTATTACTATACGGGTTTCAAGTTTTTGAAACTATAAGTTTAAACATAAAAATCATTTGTTGGTAAATACTATAGAAAATTGATCAAATATTGAATAAGACAGCTTACCTAGTAGTAGTAGTTCTGTACTGCTGGTATTTGGCATAGCAATTTTGCTTTCTCGTGGCTTTGACAGATAAATATTCCTGGTGTTGACTTGTCGACAAAAAATATTTCACCAATTGAATTAATCAAGAAATTAGTACACAAAAATAGAACAATTTAAACTTGACTTAAATTTTCCAATTTTCATTGAACTATGAAATATCGAATGTTTCCAAGGACAACGGCAACTGCAGGCTTAGCGGCTGCCCAAAGCATGCATTTAAAGTAGATAACAGTTGCATGCTTCGTCACATAAAATTAATTTTGTATTCTAAAATTAGATTTATTATGCATTTTTAATTGTATTTTTCATTTTTTACATTATGTATTTTTTTATTAAATTTTAAATTATGTATTTTTAGTTGTTTAATTAAATTTTTGTTTGATAATGGAGAAAAGCATTTTGGCAAGATTCAATTGTATCTCGTTGATGAAATGTGGAGGCCATAATATGCCCATTTCACATTATTATTGGTAGTTTTACTTTTTCACAAGTGCTTTACAAATAAATTAATTTGTCTAGTATGGGGGCAGATCTACAATTTTGTCAAATATCATAAGATTAGAGAACACGTTACTAGCTAGCTAGAATTATTTATTTGGACCAAAATTGTCGCACGTAATTGTTACTATGATATCATGATCTATCAATAATGAGGCAGGAAATAATACTATTATTAACACAATTGTCAAAAGAAAACAAAAGAGTGCGTTCACATTGAGTCACTGACTAGTAGTATAACAGTTCTTGTCCCACAATGCAATAAAAACTACCCTACGATTTTATTCGTGATAGATATATATGTATTTATATGACATTATATCCCTATGGGAAATATATTAGTAGTATAAGAAACACATAACGAATAGTATTAATATATCAAAGTGAAGGGTAGATTGTCTTGTTGAACGTTATTGTAGTATCATGTGTGACATATATATATTACAACATACCTCTACATTAATTGCTCTTTTTATGCAATGATAATCCTTAAGGTACAAAATTTTATTTACAAAATAAAGTATAATAGACTTAGATGCTCATCGGTGTGGGCACAATGATAATCCATAACGCATGATTGGATGCTCTTCGGTGTGGGCACAATGTTACAAGGCTTAGGTGTATGCGCGCTTGAGCACGATTTCACAGCCCAATGAATGCGCAACTAGTGAAGTTGTTTTATTATTTTATAATTTAAAAATTAAAAAATATGACTTTTATTATTCATATATGAATATACTCATTCCCCACTTAATTCTTCGCACCTTCACATTTATTTTTATCTTTAATAGATTTTAGCTTTAATTTATTCCATTTAAATTAATATTATTAGTTTAAATGTGTAATTTTTTGTTTGTTTGATTATTTATTTTTTGTGTTTATTCATAAATTGATTAATAGGAGGTTATAATTAAAAATAATAAAAAATGATAAATGCAAAGAGTAAGTGAATAGTGTAATATTAATTCTTAAGTCTTGCCGTTGGGCGATGCTCCACCAACCCTCACATGGACGTATTGATGTACATCAAAGTCTATTATCTTTACCCCTTTTAATTGGATTAGTCACTGAAAAAGGTTTTAAATTGGTCATGTGACAAAATATTATGATTGGTTTATATAGTCACGTAATACACATATATGGTCATGTAGTTACTTTTTTACATAAACCCCAATCACATTGTCCTACCATATAAATTGAGTAATATTTGACAGTATTATTGAAATTATGGGAACTTACTTGGTAATATCACTCATTCAGATATTCTAATTACGTGCTCTATCAACTCATGATTAATTATTAACTACTTTTATGTTCCTTATTAAAAATTTAAATTCAATATTCTCCAGTGTTTCTTCTCTTTCACATTTCATCTTCCCCTATTTTCATGCTTCAATTTTCCATGGTTACAAATCTGGTATAAAATCGAATTCATCTCGTGATTATAATTTAGATTTAAGTAAGAAATGAAATACTAGGATGCAAATCATCCGACTAGCAAAATTAAGTAAAATTGCAAACAATATACAAATGGTACCTTAATTCTATTAGCACGGATCTTAGCCTAATACGATAATATCACACTAATGTTTAGTTTAGTTATTCGTATCGTGCATCGTTGAACCCTTGCACTTTTATAAAAAAAAAAACCCCTGCACTTAATATCATAGCTCATGTTTGTGTCGGGCCTGTGTGGGCCAGGGTACCTGAGCCCTAGTTTGAGTCAGATCTGTGTGGCCCGAGGTGTGGGCCGTGTGGCTCGAACATAACATTTGATTTTCATTGAAAAAATCTTTTTTATATTTATGTAATTTTTTTCTGAAAAATAATTTATTATAAAATTATCTTATAGTAGTATCAGAGACAAAATAGTACTACTATATTTTCTTTTATTCTTTCAATCAAAATAATGAATTTTATTTCCATTTCTCGAGTTGGTCCACAGTCCTTAAATTTTCCGATGAGGAAGAATACGGAAATAATCACACCTAGTATAATTATATTTCCTATTTATTTTTTTATGGAAACTTTGTTTTATGTTACCCTTTGAAAAATGGGTCACAGCAAATTTTGGACATGTGAATTGATATGTACCTAATTTTCTGACGAATTCGACATTATTTATTCTACTTGAGTCAATTTGTATATGCAAATTGAGAATTTCAATGCATACAATCTAGATTTTCAACAATCATGATGCATTTAATACTTCTTGTCCAATTATTTGTCAATCTAACTTCCTTAATTTGAAACGACTTGAAATAAATTTCATCTCACTACCTTTTAATATTAATTATCAAAGTTTTCAACCTCTGCTTTTCAAAATCTGCGACTATTCGCTGCAAAATTTATTTGAAGTAGGAGTATTATTTTTAGAAATGTCACAATTTCAACTTACGAAGAAGCACGATAAATGTTAGTACTCCGTACTATTTTATTTTGGTTGAATTGATATAAAGTATGTAGGCAAAGATGAGAAAGCCTACCTAATCATCTTTATTAGGTTTTAGAAAAATCAAAGTGACAGTTACTTGACACAAATTCATGAACTAAATAATGTGCTTGTGTAATTCAAAATTTTAATATAGTATTTCATGCTACTTAGAGCATCCTCATTCGTGCTCTTAGCTAAGAGCACGGAAGTAGCCCGGATCCACTTTTACTCCTTGTCATTAGCTAAGAGCATAACACCCACATCCGTACTCTTAGCTAAGAACAAGCTCAAGGGTCTCATCATTCCACTATTTAATTTAAATACTTCAATTACTAAAAACATTTCTACATTAATAAAATACATTAAAAAATAAAAATTACATAATTAAAATCTTAAAAAATAAAAAAAGATGAGAGAATGTAGATTATAGAATAGATGAGAATGTGATTTTTTTGTGTTGAAGTGGGGGTATTTATAGATGAAAATGTGAATTTTGGGAAAAAAATTGAAAAATAAATTAAAAGTGGGTAGAAAACGGATATAATTTTTTGGGAAGTGGGAAAATATTTTTTTTATTTAAAAACTTTTTTTTTAAATTAATTTTGATTTTTTTTTAAAAAAAATAAAATTTGAATATGCCAACGGCTATGCCGTTGGCGAATCAGAGAGCGCCATGTGTGCTGCTCAGCGGCACGGACATGCTCTTAGCTAAGAGCAGCGCAATGCCACTGACATGGACGGACGGACGTGGTTTTCCCAACCGTTGCGGATGCTCTTAGCGAGCACTAAAACGTACTAGTCCATTTGTTTCAATTTCATAACTGTGACATTAATTTGTAAATTATTCGTACCATAATTAGACATATACAAATTACTAGTATATACTCTTGTTAATTTTTCTATTCGAAGCAAACCCTCTATAAAATAAAAAATCTTCAAGTTAGTCAGATTAATCCGGAACCTGCTCAGGCTAGCCCATATAACCCACATTGACGTAACCTAAATATAGCTCGGTTATAGTTTCATCCTTTCATAAAAAGTCAAATATTATTTTTTTATTTTTTTTTCCCATTTATTCAGATCAATTCATGTTTTTAACGATATCTTTAGTTATGAGCGCATTAGTATAATAGCACAAACACTCTATAAAGTAAAAAAATTCCTCTGTTTCGTCGGATTGATCCGCAACCTACTCATGAGGCCAGCCCGAATAACCCCACTTGCTCATTCGGTCTACCCAAAAGTCGATTAATGTTTCTCGGATTAAACCGTCTATCTTTTCAATTTATTCGAGTCAATTAATGTTTCTCGGATTAAACCGTCTATCATTTCAATTTATTCGAGTCAATTAATGTTTCTCGGATTAAATGATTTCCTATATTGTGAGGCGTCGCTAATCAATAATTATTAAAGCATGTCGTGTAAAACTCTGATTTAAACTGAGACTTCTTACTAAACAACAAAGGGCAGAAATACAGTCTTACACTACACAAATGAAAATAAAAAACAAAATTGTTGTAGTCAATTATTTCAGCTGCGCCTACAAAACCCCTTTTGACTGTTGCATATGGTTTTCATTCTCGAAGGTGTACATTATTTTTAAAAAATAATTCCTCTGGGATATTTTTTATAATTAATATTTTTAATATTTATCTACAGAGTACATAGTACTCCTTTATTCTCTAACGTGTACACTATTTTAACAAAATAATTCTTTTCAGGACATTTTAATATTTATATCCGGAGTACACAATACTCCTTTTATCCTATTGCACAAGATTTGTCCCTCTGTTGTTATCTGTGCTGTCACTGCGGGCAGTACTCCTTTTATTCTATTATTATAGATATTGATTCAATTTTAGTTTGTTCTATAAAAATAATTCATTTTTATTTTTCATAACTTTTTTCTTTTTAATAAGGTAGACCACATTCTTCACTTATATACTCTAATAATCTTTTCTTTCTGTCTCTATCATACTTTACCAACTATATATTAGACTTCATATCATTCCAAGCATTTTATTTTATAGGACGGAGGGAGTGTTAACTAATATTATTCATTTGGTTTTAATTTTGGGTGTTAGGTGTAAATAATTATAGGAAGGAGAATCATTTACATCTAGTTTCAAAAAATTCAATATTCTATAGGTGAATAAATCATCATTATCATTATTATTATTATTATTATTATTATTATTATTATTATTATTTATGAGCTTTACGTGTATATCAGTTATATGTATACTTTCTATATTCCTTAAAAATATAAACTAGCTTATTTTAGTTCTGTCTCTTAAAGTTATCAACTTTTGATTTCGAAAATGTTTTCTCTTTAATAATGTGGGACTCATTCTCCACAATAATTTTTTTTCTTTCTATCTATTTCTATTAGACGACTAATTGTGCATTAACCTTTAAAAAATTGTTTTTTATTAATTGGAGAGAGTATAAAAAATCAAAGTAGGAAAATAAAATTTCCAACTACAATTTTGGTTTGACTTGTGTGGTTTTAAAAGCAAAGGAGATTGAAACATTTTAAGGAAATTTCCAAAAAGAATAATCTTTGTGTTTGTTTATAATCACAAACTCAAGATAAGGGGGAACTTTCAATTTTCTTGCAAAGAATATATACTTCCAATTAAATTGAGTTTATTCTTTTGTTCTTTTCATAATAATGACAACCTAAAGCTTGATCAAATTATTGTTGTCAAGTTGCCAAAATTCTCTCTAAAAAAGTTGTAAAATTCTTTCAATTATAACTAACAAAATGCATTCCCTAGTTTCTTCACTAATGTTCCACATAGTAATTTTAACACGTACACGATAATATATGATATTAAATTCATTTCAAATTGGCATCTTATAACATGCATATTAGCATTATCATGTTAAAGTACTACTTCATGTCAATTTTTTCTTTCCTTTTATTTAGGAAAACAACAAATAGCTGCAAATTCGATCCACATGGCACATACTTGTGATTTCTACATCTAATACTTTGTGGTTTGAATTTATCAGATTTAATTTAATCATTTTGATTTGTATGTAGTATTTTTTTGGAAACCGAATGGGATATTTATTAAACATTGCCAAAATCATAATTTTACAATATTCTCACATCGTTATCCATTTTACAGCACTGAAAACATATATGACTAGAACTTTCTAATTTAGATGGATGTTCTGAAAAGTGGACATAGAAATTTATAGTGACTAGTTTAATTATTGTAATTACATTAGAAAATATTAACCATTTTGCATTCATGGATACTAGCATAATGAGAATGAGCGCAACTCCATGTGTATATTGTTTTCCTTTTTTTTGTTTGTTTGTTAAGATTTAGTTTGTTTCTTATTTTAAGTGCTTTTGATTTTACTGAGGGAGTCCATTGGCATGCATAGGACTTTTAGGGAAGTGTTTTGTTGTTTGTTGTTGGTTTTGGATCTTTGTGACTAGTTTGCTGAGCTTATACTCATTTTAATTAGTAGTTTCATAGTTTGTTTTTTTGAATAAAAATAGTACTAATACTTTTGTGACTTGTCTAAGAAGAAGTGTAAGTAATAAGCTTAGAGGACAGAGACATTAATGAAGAACAAATTTCATCAGCTTTCATTACAAGACATCATTAAATTTGTCTCACTCTGATATGCAGTGGTGTTGATGACAAGATTAATTAATTTCTACACTAACTGTTACCTATTTATTCCTGATCACCACCTTTTAGAATCTCATGTTATTAGTGGTTTGGTCAAAAATCAAGAGCTTACCACCAATAATTTCTCTATTCAACATAAAAAGTTAAATATTTTTCCAAGAACTGGGGCTGTAAGAATAAAGTACTTTATACCTTAATCAGTTATAGGAGTACTTGTTAATGGCAAGCTCGTAACAAACAAGTCTAAATAAATGTACATAAATTTTTTGGGTATATTAACCTTAATTCTTTATCAAATCAAATCGATTTTATTTCAATTAATATTATTAGTATTTTTAAGCAATGAGAAAGAGGGTTACATGAAATATTTATGATAAATCCACATAATTGACAGTTTGATTAAGTGATCTTAATTATATTATATACATACTGAATTAAAAGGTTAATCTTTTTCGTAAATATGCAGCATTTAATCTGGAAAAATTATACATTTTCTTTATTATTTTTAAATATGTAACATATTAATTTTTTTAGGATTAATTGACATTCATAAACCAATTTTAAATGTAAAATACCTTACATGTTCAAAAATGTATATTGTATACCATGTAAATTTATCACTAATCCTGTCTAATTTGGTTCCGCCGAAGTTATATCACTGTCATATTAATAATCCCAAATTTTTCGGCCAAATGTTTTTGTTAGAAAAACCCTATTCGGCCAAATTTTTTTAGACCAAAAAGACCTTATTCGGCCAATAATTTTTGTCAGAAAAAAGTACTCCATACAAAATTAAGTAAGCTTAGTTTTTTTTTCGATTTGTTTTCTTTTGAAGTGAATGTTGATTAAAAATGGAGTATTACTATTTTTCGTCCAGTTCAAAAGTAGTATTGGTTAATTAGGCCTTAGCCCTTATTATGTATAAGATCGTAAAGAAGGAATGTTCTCCTACTACAAGCATCGTTAAAAATGATTTCAATTATATATGCCAAGTTGGAGTCGATTCCTTTTGTATTTCTTACAATTTCTTTAGATTCCCTCAATTAATCATTTTTTATGAGGGAAAAAAAGATAAGATGGGAAAAAAAAAATATTGTCTTCAATTCAAATTTATTAATTGGAAATACATTATTTTCATGATTATTTTGCAATATATTCTTGTGTCATTGGTGACTTGTCATTCATCGTCTGTTTCTTAATTAGCGGTGCCGTTTTGATAACTGATGCTTGGAGACTAAGCTCACCACTAAGAATTGATGGTTTGCAGAATTTTGTTATTTATAAAAGAATACTACTCGTACTATGTAACATCCATAATCACCAACTTATAATACGTCTCATTCACTGAAGTAAAAATATTTTTTATACATCCATAACATGCATTAATTTCCTTCTTTATTCTTGAACTAATACTTATACACTTCAAGTTTATTTAGAAACATTATAACACACATAAAAAAACATATTTCCAAATAATTGAGGTGATAAATCAACTTTAAAATTGTGAAATAACCACCTCTCTTTCCTCATGGGAACCAACAATGCAAGATTAATTTAAATTTGATTGTCCCTCCATCTAAGGCAATTGCTGTCCAAAAAATATTACTCCTATGAAACAAAAAAAGAAATCTTTATTCTCTAACTTGAATTTGCAATTTTATTGCTTTATCAAATTGTAACTTATAGTATAACCATCTCACCATCATTATATACACAACCACTAATATAGAATAAAAACACAATAGATCAGAACAAAATGGAACATGGTTTGCCTTATATGGACCTGATATTCTAACCCCACCTCCAAATAAATTGTTTGACTGATAAGTGATAGCTGTCTTAATTACTTATACACATTAATATACCCAAACCAAAGCTAGCATCCATGATTAACATCAAATAAGAACCCTATTCCCTTTGTTGATGAAAAGGGATGGATGAGAATTGAGTGTGCAAATTATTACTACAATTCAAAGGTTCTCATTAAAAGAGACATATTAAAATATCATTTTCACCCACACCTTCCTTTTTCGTATATATATTGGTACAATCTCACCAAAATTTCATACCCTCCTCAAAAACTCCAATAAGTCTCTATTTACATTTCCTATTCTTTTATCAGAGCAGAAACCATATCTACAATGACGGTAAGAGCCCTCATTTCTCTTCATGAATTCATGTTAATCCTATGTTTTCTTCTCTAGGATTGTGCTAGAAATCAAGAAAATTGCATTTCTTTGAAAAATATTTTACACCAATTAACAGTATTATTACATCATGTTGCTTTTGTGTCTGGTTCTTGTCAACATTTATTTTTCTTGTCAACATTTGAGTCATGTCCAAGTGGAAGAAGAAGGGTTAAATTACTTTCAATCATTTTCATAATTATATGGCTACAAATTAATTTCATGATTATTCTTTCCACACCTGGTAACATTTCAATTAATTCCACTGTATTAGCAAGTAATTAGTAACAAGCTTCTATTCCAAGTAATTAACCCCATTAATTCCAACCTCCCTTTAACATTGTTTACCACCAGCTCCTTCATTTAATGTTTTATCTCTTGATCCTAACTTTTCAAGAAAATTTTGCATTGACCATCTGTGATCCAAAACCCATCCCCAGTTTGACATTGCATACACATGCCATACCATTACTTAAGTACAACACGACAAGTAAATCAATCTCGAATATCCGATATATGGTGTGAATCGTCATGCAAAATCCCATATAGCTCCTACAAATTTCCAAACCCGCCTCTTCATATACGCAATTAATAATGTCAATCGAGTCAACCTGCACCGTAGAAATTGTTAACAATAACCCTCTATATTTAACGGACAATTGACGTCATCCCAGAGTTTGAGTCTGTATTGAAACCTTTCTACTCCGGCGGTGGGGCCAGAGTTTGACTAAACGCGCTTCCTTGTATTTTCTTCTCTTATATATACCCTGCTTCAGCATGGCCACAAACTCATCTAACAATTTACTAGTAGACAATTAAACACACCCTTGAAAAGTGTGTGTGCGTGTTTCCGTTTAACTGCACTGGCGCGAAAACGGTTGGGAGGTAGAATCCCAAGTAAAGTTTTCTGAGAGGGCATTC
Organism: Salvia hispanica; assembly: GCF_029641045.1. Classification (NCBI taxonomy): domain Eukaryota; kingdom Viridiplantae; phylum Streptophyta; class Magnoliopsida; order Lamiales; family Lamiaceae; genus Salvia; species Salvia hispanica. Next base: position 8,044,027 of record NC_142692.1, on the reverse strand, counting down.
AATTCCTCATTTAATCCCTCAGCTTCTACACATAAATCTCTCTCAGTTCACTTCAAGTTCTAATTTTAATCTTATCGTTTCTGCTCGGACAAAATAAATTTAGAAGATGAGTCATGACAATCATAGCGTAGCGGTGAATGTGGCGCCGCAGGTCGGCTCCAAGTGCTACGACGACGACGGCCGCATCAAACGGACTGGTGAGATTATTAATTTCCTCCATTTTCCGGCAGCTCGTTTTAAATTTGAATTTTCTTTTTTTTGTTGGATAGGCTCTGTTTGGACGGCGAGCGCTCATATTATCACGGCGGTTATCGGCTCGGGCGTTCTGTCGTTGGCTTGGGCCACGGCGCAGCTGGGCTGGGTCGCTGGCCCGACCGTTATGTTGTTGTTTGCTTTCGTTACGTATTACACTTCCGTCCTTCTCTCCACGTGCTACAGAACAGGCGATCCGGATAACGGCAAACGAAACTACACATACATGGACGCCGTTAGGTCCAATCTCGGTAAATGAAATGAAACAGAGTTGTCTGCTTCCGTTGACGCGATTTTGTAGTTTTTTTAATTTTTTTTTAATTTTCAGGTGGTTTTCAAGTGAAGGTGTGTGGAGCAGTTCAGTACATGAATCTGTTTGGAGTTGCGATCGGTTACACCATTGCTGCATCTATAAGCATGATGTGAGTGTGAGCTGTGTGAAGTGTGTGGATTCGTTCATTTCTACCTTTTTTTTTATGGAGTTTTGATGTGGAAATGAATGGAACAGGGCGATTGAGAGGTCGAATTGCTTCCACAGCAAAGGCGATGCAAGTCCTTGCAGAGTTTCGAGCAATCCTTACATGATTGCGTTTGGTGTTATGGAGATCATCTTCTCACAGATTCCCGATTTTGATCAGATATGGTGGCTCTCCATCGTCGCCGCTGTCATGTCCTTCACTTACTCCACCATCGGCTTAGGCCTTGGCATCGGGAAAGTTGCAGGTGATTTTCGATTTTCCCCCAAATTGAAACCCTAATTAGTCAATTAATTAACAGCATTTCCGTTTTCCGATCAGAATCGGGGAAGGTGATGGGGAGCATGACCGGAATCAGCATCGGAACAGTCGTCGGAGTTCAAACAATCGACGAAACACAGAAGATCTGGAGAAGCTTCCAAGCTCTCGGCGCCATAGCCTTCGCCTACTCCTACTCCTTAATCCTAATCGAGATTCAGGTACATGAATTTCACCATTTCACCTTCTCCGATCCACGATTCAGTCATCAGTTACTAAAAAATCGTCGTTTAATTTGAAACAGGACACGATAAAATCGCCGCCGTCGGAGTACAAGACGATGAAGAAGGCGACGCTGCTGAGCGTGGCGGTCACCACCGTCTTCTACATGCTCTGCGGCTGCTTCGGATACGCCGCCTTCGGAGACCTCTCCCCAGGCAACCTCCTCACCGGATTCGGTTTCTACAACCCGTACTGGCTCCTGGACATCGCCAACGCGGCGATCGTGATCCACCTCATCGGCGCGTACCAGGTGTACTGCCAGCCTCTGTTCGCCTTCGTGGAGAAGACGGCGGCGGAGTGGTTCCCCGACAGCAAGCTCATCGGCAGAGAAATCACTCTCCCAATCCCCGGCTTCCGCTACAAGGTCACCGTGTTCCGCCTCGTCTGGAGAAGCGTGTTCGTGGTGCTCACCACCGTCATCTCGATGCTCATGCCGTTCTTCAACGACGTCGTCGGAATCCTCGGCGCATTCGGATTCTGGCCGCTGACGGTCTACTTCCCGGTGGAGATGTACATTGTGCAGAAGAAGATTCCGAGGTGGAGCTCAAGGTGGATATGCCTGCAGATGCTGAGCGCCGCGTGTCTCGTCATATCAATCGCCGCCGCCGTCGGGTCTTTCGCCGGAGTAGTGTCAGATCTCAAGACGTACAAGCCGTTCAAGACTTCCTACTGATTTCGTAGTTTCAATTTTTAATCAGAGTAAAAATTAAGAAGAAGAAACGAAGGAGAGAAAATAGTTTATGATGTTCATAAACAGGCCTAAAAAAGGCCGTAGAATTTTACAATATTTACAAGAAGGAAAAAATGAAGAAGGGGTTATGATGATATGTTATGTTTGTAACATTCAAGAAATTAAATCCCATGATTTTCCAGTTTAAATTTAATTCTATTTCTCAGTTGAAATTGAGATACTGTAAAATTCTCATCTTTATATATGTACTCCATTTGTTTAAGCAAAAATATTTGAGATTGATTATCCAAGGCAAAAATCAACGAGCATAGTCAATAAAAAAATTGGTGGCAATACAATATATACATGATGTCCACATTACAAATATTGCAAACTTCTTGCACTTGACAACCAGAAGGGGATCTATTACTCCCTCCGTCCCACATAATTTTATCCAATATTTCATTTTTGGTCGTCCCACATAATTTTATCCATTTCACTTTTATCATTTTTGGTAGTGGACCCCATATTCCACTAACTCATTCCTACTCACATTTTATTATAAAACTAAACTTTAAAATTAGGACCCACATACCACCAACTATTTCAACTCACTTTCCATTTCATTTCTTCAAACTCGTGTCGGGTCAAAGTGTGTAAAATTATGTGGGACTGAGGGAGTACAAGAAAAAACGGATTCAACATACAAATAGAAACTACTAAATCGCAACCTTAATAGTAGTACTACATTTGTTGGTTGTTTTCCATAAGGAAATACTAACGACTTCAAAAGTGACTTTTGGAGGCTGGAATGAATTTTGAGAGAAAATTGGAGCTTGGAAGTCATATTTGTATAAGGAGAGCGAGATTGAAGTTTTATCCATCCAAGTCTTGTCCCTCATGATATCTTTAGCTTGTTTCCTTGTTATTGTGACCACTATGGATGGGTACATATTTTTTGTGCGCAACTATATAATTAAAAGAGGGAATATCTTTTTAGGTCCATGAACTTTGCCAAAGTATCATTTTAGGTCTGTAAACTTTGAAAATATCATTTTAGGTCCGTGAACTACAAGTTAATATCATTTGAGGTATTTTGAACTTTTTCCGGACGAAACTGCCCTTAAGGCCTTCGAAGGGCAATTTGGACAATTCTTTCGCAACTCATCTTGCGTCAAAGACCTAGAGTCCAACAATTTTTTTACTACTCCTATTTAATTCAGTCACCATCCAAATTGAATTTAAATATAATTAAAATTTGCCGTAAAAAAATATGTGTTAGCTTTTCAATTATTAGATGACTAATTGTAATGATAGTAGATTGTGACTTTATACTTTATTTTATTTTTTTAATCTAAACTGCATTTTAATAACTTATGATGTGTGAATTCTATTTAGTTAATTTGTTTTAAAATTAGATAGCTATTAATTTGGATTGTTATTCGGAGATGAATTTCAAAAGGGAGTCAATTAACATCTTAATTGAATTCAAATATAAAAATTTGCCGTTAAAAATTGTTGGATTTTATGTCTCTGACGCAAGATGATTGACGAAAGAATGGTCCAAATTGACCTTTGAAGGTCTTAAGGGCATTTTCGTCCAAAAAAATTTCAAAATACCTCAAATGATATTAACCCGTAGTTAATGGACCTAAAATGATATTTTCAAAGTTTACGGACCTAAAATAATACTTTGGCAAAGTTCGTAGACTTAAAAAGATATTCCCTCTGATTAAAAGCAAATAAGATTTAGACAAATTATCTGAGTGATACCTCTGGAGGCATCATCATACTTGAGGCGACAATTTCAAATATGGGTTTGTGAATTTAAATGCATGATAGCTAAAAAAACAAGAAAAAGAAAATTCATCCTAGTAAACCAATACTAAACAAAAGCCTAATTAACCGTGTTAATCGATAATTAACGATAATTTAAACACTCTAGACACACTATAGTCATTTGAAGCAAATAAGATTAGACCGGTATATTAGAGCGATGATTAAGATCGAGGCATCGTCATACTTAAAATTTATTTTCAATTATAGTTATTTATTATAAATAAAATTTATTTTCTATTATAATTATTTATTATAAATTAATAGAACAATAATTTAGAAAATTTTACACTCCAACTTTGATTTAAGTCATCCTAATAATTAGTTATTGATTGAAAAACTAAAAAAATGAAAAATAGGTTACCTAAATTAAGACATAGGATCCTGTGTACCTAACAAAATTATTTGGGGAATAATCAATTTTGTGACAAATATACTATAAAGTGTTTTGGAGCAGACAGCAATTGTCATTCTTACTTGTCGCGCGTCTGAACAAGATATATTCCATAATTCGAACATCAATTTGGTTACAGACTGACAGTATGTAATCCCATAATGTGTCAAGCTATACATATGAAAGAAAAATATATCATGGAACCCAGCAAAATAATTCTTGAGTTAGGTACAAAAAATTCGTTATCAATTTGTTAATAAAGTTTTTCAAGTTTCAAAATTTAATTATTAACGCGCGCGTGTTTTCTTGAATTGAAGCTAATTTTTCACTTAGTAGCTAGGAAAATGTGTAAACCTAACTGTAATTAAGGCCACAAACTAATACTGATAGAGTTTAAAGCAAGTCTAATATACTCCACTATCTTTAATTTGGTGGTGATAACTGGTTTTTTACTTTCCCCCTACCATTATAGATATAGTCTGATGATAGAGTCTGGTACCTCGAATTTTGGTTTCTTTGATTTTGTGCGATAGATTAGTTCGACGATCTACTATACTATTGTCTTTGTCCTGTATATATTGTTGCTGGTTGATTTGAGCGTTACCTGTTGGGTTGCAAATTCATACTACATCAGAGAATGGAGGGAAGTTGGAAGTCATGTAAAACTGTTGTTCAACCACTAGTTTGAGGCCTTTTGAGAGTAACCCAAAAATCAAATTCGTGTGGATTTGATCTAAAGTGGACACTAATATCAAACTAATTTGCAGTCGACGATTCTAACATTTCCACGTATAAAAAGGTAGCAAAATTAACTTTTTAAATAATCGTAATGGTAGTTTTGATTTCTTTAGAGATAGTACTCAGGATTTTCTTAATATATGTGGTGTTGAGTTTGATGAAAAATATAAAAATAATTAATCTTAGTGAATGATGTTAATTGGGTGATATGTTACTTTAGAGCATTTTCAATGGTTTTAGGCCAGCTATAGCAATAGCCTAGCCAAAAATTTCTCTTGCCACATTATCAGGACAAGAAACCCCACCTGCTACATCATCAGGACAAGAAACTGGACAAACAATAGCCAAGCCATAGGCCAACAAAATTATAAAAAACAAATAAATTACAATCACGCAAAATACGGAATTAAATTTACGACACAGATACGGAAAAATGCGATAATTTTATTTAAATTAAAAAAAGTAAATTTTTTTTACATAATAATAAAAAAAAGGGGGCTAGTCGATCGCTAGCCAATCACCTCGCTACAATGGCGGCCAGCGCCCGCGAATCGGCGTGGGCTAGCCGATTCGCTCGCGATTTCGCGCTCGCCGGTCCCAATGGTCGGCTAGCGGACCGACCAGCGCGCGCGGAGCGGCTAGCCGGCCTGCTAGGCCATTGGAGATGCTCTTATAAGATAATGACAAGCAAAATTAGTTTCTATATGTGACAAAATTAATGTCAAGTAATCTTGGTCTATTCGATCTTAACACAAGTTAATCTTTAGCAATCAACAATATATAGGTATGAAAATCTTTCAAAATTTGGTTAGACATTTTATAACATTCATGCTGATATAATAGGTGAACTTTTGAGTTCACAACCTCAGCTATCACCAAATTTATTACAAAAATATTCTCATAAGCGGAAATGTGTTAAAAGTATTAATTGCTAATAAATTTCAAATTTGCAAAAAGACCAATATTGTAAAACACTTAACTAATGTTTTAGCCTTTTAATTTGTAGTAGTAAATTTGAATTATTAAAGATTATTATCTAGAATTGTTTACCCGCCTTCCTGAGTTAATTTTATCATCGAATGTCTGAAATTATAATTAGATCCACCAAGACTTGATTATATTCCATCATGCCTACCAAAGAAGTGACAGTAACCTTGTTGTGAAATAAGGAAGTTTCTTAGTAACCTAGTAGTCTTTTGTGCACCACTTTCTATCAATAGCTAATTATTGAATGCATGAATATCTTTAGTCTTCACATACATTCAACCCACCATTTTAGATGATGGTTTGTGATTGAAGTGACAAAAGCTACATGACAAACAATGTTGTAGCCTTTTTGCAATGATGCCAAGGCAATGAACCACCCTTTCCTATTTGAGGCAAAGACAGCATTAGATGTGATTCTCATTCACCCACCCACTATGATGGATGGAGAAGAAAATCATATCACAACCTCTTATTAAAAAGATGATAAAAGACTATGATCGATTCATTACCACCATTCATCAACTTATCTTCACTAATAAAGTTTCCACTAGAGAATCTTGACTTGATCAACTCATATGCATTCCTTTGTTTTTGCCAAAATCGCATACAATGAGTTAGAACGCAGCTTTTGTCGATATGCTAATTTTGTTATCGCTTATGTTCTGAATTGCTTTTGCACTATCATTCGTCATCCTTTTGGCTTGATGTTTTTATAAACATATATAAAATGAATGTACTATAGACGAATGAGTATATTTTATTCACACAATAATAAAAAAGAGTAATAATTAGATGGAATCTTGTCTTATTCATCAATTTCTTAATCAAGTCACGGGATGGTCCATTACATGAGTTTGAATTGTCGACAAAACAAATATTGAGGTGTCAAGTATAGATTAGGAGACCTTTTTTTATTGCACTAACAACTTTCACATTAATTAAACCAATTCAAAATTGGAATTAATTATATGGACGGGGACGTGTATGGTTGGTTTACTACTACAAATGCTATACGTTATGAATAAATGACACAATGGATTTGAACATATATCAGACCTCTTCTGTTAAACAATAATTCATTTACCGTTAAATCAACACATATATAAACACATATTTGGATTCTCATACTTTAAAGTTTCGCTTAGGCACATGCATGCTACACTCATTTGTTTGTTAAAATTTAGTCGATATACAAATATATATACATATATAGGTGTGTGATCCAATACTAACTAAGTTATAGTAATAACTAATAATTAATAGTATAAATTTTGTATGTAAAAAATATCAACACAAATACATAAATTTATCAATCTTCTTCTGTTGATAAACTTATGTCTTTATGTTGATATTTAAATAATCAAAATTGAGTCCTTATTGTAATATTCAAGGCCTTATACTTTTATCCATGTAGAAATGATACATCAAAAGTAAGGACTAATTTTGACATAGATGAAACTAATCAAGAGACTTGATTGTTATAAATAAATTACTTCATGACCCAAATTTAATTACACATAAATGAGAGTGTATAAATAAACCAAGGTTTCTCATGTATACAACCTAGAATGCGTTTCCCATGCATGTATTTTCTTTTACTATTTTTATTTTTAAAATTTAAAATTGCTTTTCCGCTTTTTAAAATTTGTTATGGGAAAATAATCCAAGTTGCATGGAATAATCAATAGTGTAAAAGTCTATACACCCACGTTTTGTTTGATAATTGAGAGTTGAAATTAGAAAATAGGAGTATTAAAGTTAGTGCTCCACTCTATAGTATCATACTTATATACCAAAAATAGGCATGGGTCATTTTTTTAAGTCAACGTGTTCCATATCTCATATTATTTTATTTTATTAAATATTAATTTAAAAGATAAAAGGCTTAAATAAGGTTTCATAGATCATCCCCATACATACATCATATGACATCAACATATTTTAGCCGACATCATATTTGTAATAAAATACACTTAAACGACCTCAATAGATAAGGAGCATGGAATTGATATATGCATTAAGGCCAAAGGTGACCCTTTAAAAAGATAAATTATTAAAATATTTTCTAAAAGTATAATTCAATACACATGGAAAATTTCAAAATAGTCTGCCAATCAATTCATGTACCATAATTTAAAAATTAATCAGTAAAATGATGAATTTTGAATTTGACTGCAACCATCCCATAGTCCCACCATGAAAATATCTGAATGAAATAGGAGTATATTATAGTAGCGATTTTCAGTTAAATGATGATATTTTCTTTTATACTATAATATATATATATATGAACTTACGAGAAATTTGAAAACCCTTTATATAGGATGGTGGTGGGCGCCGCAGCGGCGGCCAGCGGCAGAGCGGCTGCTGCTTCACCTTCAGTAGTGCGATGCATTTAATCAACACTTTTTCAATAAATTAAAATTTTCACTTTAATAATGGTGTAAGATTCTTGTCTTTGTTAATTGAATGGACTACTAGATTTTTCCGATAAGAACACTAGAATTACACGTGAGTGATTCACGATCTTATTTTTATTTTATTTATTACTCACTCCGTACCAAATTTATAGTCACATTTAGTTAGGACACGGGTTTTAAGGAATTGGTGGAATGTGTAATTAATGAAGTGAGATAGTGGAGTGTGTAATAAATGAAGTGAGATGAAGGAGTGTGTAATAAATGAAGTGAGTTAGTTGAAGGTGGGTCCCTTGTTGACTTTTTGGTTTTTTATTTTTGTTTTGGTTTATTTTTGTGTTGATAATGACATTTGGGTGTAATTTTAGTGAATAATGGGGTAAAATTTTATGTCCAAATATGAAAAATTCTAAATGTGACTATAAATGTGGGACGAACTTTTATGGCAAAATGTGACTATAAAACTGGGACGAAGGGAGTATTTGTTATTTTTATGTTTTAAAATAATATATTTGGGCGTGATATTAAATAGATTGCACTACTAATGCTCTTTTCAGAAAGTGATGGAGATAAGTTAGCATTGGAAATATGGTACTTTTGAATATAAAGTACTCTTGTTTTTTTAGAGGATTTTTTTATATAAAAGAAATGTTCAAAGCAAAAAAATTGGCAAAAGTAGCGATATTGAGACGATTCATAATAGAGAACAAAAAAAAAAAACAACAACAACGATATATGAAAAAAAATAAAAACAAACGTTCTATCCTAAATTACTATAAAGAAGTCACAAACCAATCACACTTGCAACTGATAGTCTCGTTCACAGAGAAATACTCCCCCCGTCCCACTTAAAATGAAACATTTGGAAATCGGCACGGGATTTTATGTAGTGTTGTTTTGTGAGTTGATGAGGAGAGAGTAAAGTAAGAGAGATGAAAAAGTAGAGATAGAGTTATTTCCATTTTAGGAAACATTTCATTTTTAATGGGACAAACAAAAAAGAAAAATATTTCATTTTTAATGGGACAGAGGGAGTATAACGTAACACCCTGACTTTTTCTTTCCTTTTGTTGAGATTATTTTTCAAGCTGAAGGTTTTTTTTTCTCGAGAGAACTACACAAATGGTCCCTGGACTATGGGTTTATCTCGCCCATAGTCCCTGGACTTTAAAAATATCGCCAGTAGTCCCTGGACTAAGGGTTTATCTCGAAATTGGTCCTTTTGGCTTTTTTTGGTACGAACATACCCTTTGATATTATTTTGGGGGGTTTGGGCAATTTGGTCTTTTTACACTTTTAACATTTTAAATCTGATATTATTTTAGTTATGTACTAACTTTGATATTATTTCAAAATTATCATTCTTCTTCCATTTTGTTATCCTTCACTGAATTTGTTTTTTTAATTTCAATATTAGATTTAATTTTACAAAATTTAAAATTTTATTTTTTAAATATCAATAAATTTTTTTAATTATAAAAATTATTAAATAGCAAAAATTAATAGTTATAATCAATATTTGATAGGGTATAGTACTATTTAATTAATAAGGTATGACAACGCCTTAGTTTTAATCAATATTTAAATAGCTTTAATCATAAATAGATTATATAACACAATTTATTCTGAAATAAATATGCATCTAATGTAAGACTAATATAATTTTTGTTTATTAATTTGAAAACAATCAAAATTTACTAGAAAATTTCAACAAAAATACTCCTATATAAAATTTTAAGTAGGATCAAATTTTTAGTCAACTTCATAATATTTAATCACAAGCAATTATAACAACCGAACGGAGGCTAAATAGAATAACTCTTATTTTTCCATCATGATTAATATTATTTTTCTGTACTTCTTCAATTCAATTGAATATTATATTAAATAACAAAAATTAATAGTTTTAATCAATATTTATAGTGTCCATGAATTAATAGTTTTCATTAAAAAATTTATTGATATTTAAAAATCTAAATATTAAATTTAATTTTATAAAATTAAATCTAATATTGAAATAAAAAAAAATTCAGTGAAGGATAACAAAATGAAAGAAGAATGATAATTTTGAAATAATATCAAAGTTAGTACATAACTAAAATAATATCAGATTTAAAATGTTAAAAGTGTAAAAAGACCAAATTGCCCAAACCCCCCAAAATAATATCAAAGGGTATTTTCGTACCAAAAAAAGCCAAAAGGACCAATTTCGAGATAAACCCTTAGTCCAGGGACTACTGGCGATATTTTTAAAATCCAGGGACTATGGGCGAGATAAACCCATAGTCCAGGGACCATTTTTGTAGTTCACTCTTTTTTCTCTCTTGCCTTTGTTTCATTTGGGCGATTAAATTTATAGTATGTGTTCTTCAATCGATCCAAAAGTAATGAAATACAATGTTGGGCCTATCAGTATTCTGATGAAGAAGAATTTTTATTCTTTGTTTGAACCAATTTATTTGACAAGTCTTTTTCACCCAAATTAATCCTTTTGTAGCCAAGTGGCTAATTCGTTTTGGGCCGAAAGCTAATTTCATTTGAGCCCAATGAAAACAGTAATTTGGGGGGTGACAGGAGAGGGAAATGCGTGGAAGAGATATAGACGGAGGCGCTCTAACACCGGCGATTGGAGGAAGGCGGTGATGGCTCTGAAATTTCTGAAATGAGAAGGGAGGCAGGTGGGAGCTTTTGGTAAAAAATTGTGATAAATAGTGAAAAAGTACCACAAATGTGATTGCACCTTAATCCAAGGACTGCCCACGATATTTTTAAAGTCCAGGGAATATTAACGTACAAAATGCAAAGTTTAGTGACCGTATGCATGGTCCACTCTTGTTTACTTCGATATTATTTCCAAATACTTACATGCATAACGTCTATTTTTCCAACAACAATATCCATCACACTCATCGATTTCTTAAACAACACAATTCGATAACAAAATTAGTCACGAGATTCATATCCATCAACATTTCAAAATAAAATAAGGGCGGTAATATTCAACGTCTAACACTCACTCGGCCCGGTGCCCCTCCAACCATATGTCCATATCCAGCCCCAGCCCAACCCCTATTGCGTGCGGCACCACAACCATGTCATGGTCGTGGATGGCTGGATGCCCTTAATCCTCTCAATTTGGGCCTCACTAAAATCTTAGCCTATGTAAAACATTGGGCCGAAAAAATCAAAAGGCCTATATCTGGCCTGTTTTAGGGGTTATAGAATATAGGCCCAAACATCTCGACAATTATTTCCTTATACGGTTATACCAAATTACCAATCAAAATCTAGTAAACTCAATCTATACTATTTAAATGTGCACAAATCAATCTTTTATCCATTAATTTATCTAAGGTTGGTAGAGTATTAACCAATGTAGGGTTGATTCTGTTGGCAATTTAAACTAAAAATAAAACATATGACTGTCCCACATCGGTGTTAAGAAAAAACTGAAACTAGTATATAAGTCTCATGGGCCCTCCTCCTATCACCAATTGGTTTTAGCAGAAGTTTGTCGAGCAGAAAAAACTGAAACTATGATGAAGTGAGTACACGTTTGTTTATGTCGAGCAGAAGTTTCTTCCCTAGAAACCTAGGTTCAAAGCTGTCAAAACAGTTTGAAGATACGAAGAAACCTAGGTTCAAAGCTGTCAAAACAGTTTGAAGATACGACAAATAGTGGAAATGAGACTTACTAGCATCATGAGTAGTATTGTAAGTACTGTGATTTAGTTATTTAATTTTATTGTAATGGGTCGGGCAAATTATAAACTCCGTTGTGGGTTTTCTTTGTCGGTTCTTTTCCGCCATGTATAGTAAGTAGTGTGATTACAATTCACATTGTCATTCACATTTGTATTGAGCATTTGAAATGACGGGTTCACATTTCTTTGACAAAAACAATGAAATATATGAAAAATAAAAGCAAACATTCTATCTCCAAAATTACTACAGACGAAAGTAGCAATAGAAACAAAAGGTCAAAGGAGCATCCATCGCAATTCACACATGCAACCGATAATCATAAATAGCATGAAAACATAAAATTTACGAAGGAAAACAACACTAAATTATAACCCTGGATCAATCGATCTTTTTTTAGAATTTAAATTTGTCATATGTTGGCTTTAGTAGGCTACAAAGAAAATCCAAAAAGTTAATTCGGAAATATTCCACTAATTATACCAGGAAAATGAAGTTGCATTCTTCTCTATATTGAACAATTTTTAAATAATAAATAATTCTATGGATGATCGGATGAAATTGATAGCATACAGTGACAGATATTTTAAATATATAGGAAATAAACAAATAAAGTCAACTGTATGGAAAATTGCGTGTATATAATATAGTTGTATACCTTTGCGTGTAACAGTACTATTTTTGGGGTATCATGCATGATGTCACAAAATGTATGGTCAATGAAATAATCATCGTGCATTCATGTTTGCCGTATGGAGTATAATTGATCATCTATTCACATAAGTATTAAGTAAAATACATTCTGCAGAACAATTTATTTAGAATTATTTGATGCTATATATTATGCAAAACATATTTGTACATTCTACAAAATCATCTCATATGTACTCTCACTATACACAAGTTAAAACATTAATCATCTCATATATACTTTCTCTATACGCAAGTTAAAATATTTTTAGCTCAATATATATTTTAAGAAATGTATAATATAGTGAAATTCTTCTATAAAACATGAGTCTCACTTTTATATAATATTATAATATATTGAATTCTAATTATGTCAACACAATTATCTATAAAATAACTTAAAAATCATTGACAAACTTCAACCTCCTAAATTTGACCCCACATGCATGTCCATGGCCAAGTTATAGATAATACCCACATAAGATGCAACTTTCCCTCTAATATAATATCATTGCATTAATCATCATAATATAGATTTATACCACGAGACTTGTTCATTGAAATACATCACTTTATAACCATGCGGAATAAGGAGTTGTTAATTTGTTCCTTTTGAACGGGCTAGTAATTGAAATATTGAATAAATTCTCATCGACGTCAAATATATATATCAGAAGCTCGAATTTCACTAACGCCTTTATATATTTATGCTTCCATCACATTTGAACTTTTCAAATGTAGTTTTATCTGTCAACATGTTGCACACGAATATGATTTACCTTAATTGCGATTATCCATAAATCAAAAAAGAATAAGGAGTTGGCAAATGTACGTTGTTGATTAAATAATGTTTGACCTCGATAATTAAATATGATAAAGCCTCTTTCTTAATCCGTAGACCACGGCTACAAATAAGTTAATTCATTGTTTTTAATATACACATTATATATCATCATAAAAAAGGAGAGCATTTAATTTGTTGTAAGAAGTCAGGCCAATTAATGGTGGAAGAATTAGTCGGCAGAAGTTGCAGGTAATAAAACGTTAGGGCCCATCCGCATCCATGTCTTAATACCGTTTCTTAACCGTCTCATTACTTAACTATTCATGGACCTCACTGCACTTTTTACCACATCTCTTAACTAAAAGACAACATCTGCATCCATCTACTCCATCTCATCCCTTAACTATTCATTCAATTTCATTTTTTTATTTTTATTTCCAATAAATTCAGTTAATAAAAACACACTTCATTAAATAAAAGAAAATTACAATTTAAAATCCTAAAAAATAAAAATACACATAATTAAAATCTTTAAAAAAATAAAAAACACATAATTTAAAATACTAAAAATTAAAAATTGCACACTTAAATTATAAAAACTACCCTAAATGGGGGGGGGGGGGGAATTGGGTTATTTATAGATGAATGTGAGAAAAAAAGAAAAAAAAATCTGTAAAAAAAAGGGTAAAATAAATGGCCGAAAAAATGGTCAATTTTTTTTTCAGATTAAAAAAATAAAATAATAAATAGCCTAAAATCGACACCCATTCAAGAGCCGGCGAGTGGGCGTCACGCCCCAACCGCTGCTTGCCACGTGGCCGACGCGCGTGGCGAGACAGCCCGCCAACCAACCCTCCCCCCGGGCTACGAGACGCGACGGAGCACCCGCATCGGTGTCTCGATGCAATCTCGTCTCGCCGGGACGAGACCGAGCCCACATCGAGACACCGATGCAGATGCTCTTATTACTTATGCAAATAATCAATTATATAAAGCCACCAATTAAAATCAAGCTGATAAATAAAACTTATTCATCCTCAAAAAGATCGTCTTAATGTTAATTTTAGTTCGATCTCTAATTGTCACCAACTTAATTTATAAGGCCTGATTCTTGAGTATGCTTTACTCGTATTTGTAATTAAAGCTAAAACCGTCACTAAAATATGATTGGAATTTGTCACGATGTATTTTAAAAAGGTTAGTACAAGAGGCAGTTATGAAATTGTATCTTGAGGGTGGACTGGACGTAGTAAAAAACTATAGCCAAATTAATACTCCTACTTTATTTAATTTAATCTATGAACTTATAGTGAATATGTATATACGTATTAAAATTAATACACTAGTATCATATAGGAGTACTATACAATTCATATCAATAATATATTTATATCTTAAACTTAAAGATTGTGTTTACGTAAACCATCACTCTTTTGTACTAGCAATTGTTTCTTTATCAGAAACCTAATCCTCCATGTTCTGACAATTAATCTTCATTTGTGTCAATTAATAAGAGCTACAAATAATTTCTAACAATTTTAACAAAATCAACAAGAACTACTATTGGAGAATATGTGTGGCAGTCTGATAGCACGCTAAGTGTGGTCTATCATTGTATAATACATTCCTTCAGTTTCACGAAAGTGTTTGAATTTCCTTAGGATGTCCCATTTAAAGTGATAAGTACATTTCTTTTAAGATAAATATTAGTACTCTCTCAAATCTCATGCGAAAAGAAAATACATCATTTTATTTGAGACCGAGAGTGAGAGAGTGTATTACACAAAATTAAAATTCCATAACACCGTTAAAGAGACACTATGGTAAGCAAAATTGATTCTCATGTAGAGTATACAAAAAATTTCTCGTATGTTTGGCCAAAACCAAGTTGACTTTTTAAAAATATCATAAAATGACATGTACACGAAGTTGATGGTATAAAATATGAGATTGAAGCACGATACAAAATGAAAGATAGAGTCGGCAGAGATTGCTTATGTTGTGGAATACCAAACATCTGATTCACCAAACAATTTACATTGACATTTTCGACACTTTGACAAAGTGTCACCGTCCATTGCATGATTCCAATTTAAATATTAAAACGTAATTATTGGACATAAATTAATTAAATAAACATAACCGCTGACATTCCTAATTAACAACCGTTCCATACTATAAATAGGCCTTCACAGTTAAGCATACTGCTCATACAGTTTGAAAAACTAGAACATAAAATAAGTTGTACTGTGTCATCAATGGCGATTCCGGTTATTGATTTCTCGAAGACGGAGGGAGAGGAGAGGAGCAAGACACTTGCTGAGATTGCTCATTGTTGTGAAGAGTGGGGATTCTTTCAGGTAATTAACTAATTACTAACATTTGTAATTAATGAATGTTAATTGATTGAATGACTAAAAATGACAACATTTTGATGATTGTGACAGTTGGTGAATCATGGGATATCTGAGGAGCTGTTGGAGAGGGTGAAGAAGGTGGCGTCAGAATGCTATAAAGTGGAGAGAGAGGCCGGTTTCGGGGAGTCGGAGCCGGTGAAGAAGTTGAAGGAGTTGATGGAGAAGGATAGTTGTGATGAGAGGATTGATGATGTTGATTGGGAAGATGTGTTTTTGCTCACTGATGACAATGCTGATGAATGGCCTTCCAAAACTACTGGCTTCAGGTAACCTAATCTTTGCTTTGGTCAATTTCTGGTTGATACCGCAACTTTTAGTAATAGTTGATTGCATCATAAATTGACATTTTTCTTATGATAAATTGTAGTACTATATGATTTGGAAGCCAAAATATAGTAGCCTAAATTTTCGACACAACAAATAGCCAAACTTTATGGGTTTTCTAGCAATTTACTCTTTTGGCAAAAATCGGCTTTTGATTAGAATATTCTATTTTATTAATCTGGTACTTTATTATTTTTCCTATGTCAACAGAGAAACCATGATGGAATACAGAAGTGAACTGAAGAAACTGGCTGTGAGAGTGATGGAAACAATGGATGAAAACTTAGGCCTCCCAAGAGGGTACATGAAAAAAGCATTCAACGGCGGAAAAGAAGAAGAAGAAGATGCAGCCTTCTTCGGGACTAAAGTGAGCCACTACCCACCGTGCCCAAAGCCAGAGAAGGTGGCTGGGCTGAGGGCCCACACGGACGCAGGAGGGGTGATACTTCTATTCCAAGATGATGAGGTGGAGTCCCTCCAAATCTTGAAAGATGGAGTGTGGTTGGACGTTCAGCCACTCAAAAATGCCATCGTCATCAACACCGGCGATCAGGTGGAGGTGCTGAGCAATGGGAGGTACAAGAGCGTCTGGCACCGCATTCTCGCCACACCACACGGCAACAGAAGGTCCATTGCCTCCTTCTACAACCCCTCTGCCGAGGCCACCATCCACCCAGCCCCTCAGCTGCTCGCTGAGAAGGCCGAGGCCGAGTATCCTAGGTTCGTGTTTGGAGACTACATGTCTGTTTATGCTGAGCAGAAGTTTCTCCCTAAAGAACCCAGGTTCCAAGCTGTCAAAGCAGTTTAAAGTTGGTATCAATAGTGGAAAATTGGACTTACTAGTGTGGTAAGTGGTGTGATTTTATGTTTTTTGTGTGTTTTTAGAAAAGAAGCAGTTTGAGTATGGCTGTGTTGTAGCCATCCTTTTGCATCAAATCATAGGATGTATGTTGTTCAAGTATCATTGTGTGGATGAAATCTCAATGTACAAAGATTCTATTCAATGCTGTACCTCTTTGTGACTGTACAAATACTATGCTTCTCTTGCTGGCATATTTTGAACATTTTGTTTACAGTTGAATTTAGCAATTTCATTTTTTCAAAAGAAATTATATTTATTTAAATTATGAAGATCTAATATACACATTTTATTAAATTTTAAAGCATATTTTAAAATTAAGTATATTCTAATTTCCATTCTTTTCATCAACTATTTTTATTATAATGTAGATATTACATATAGATTGGAGAATTAAACTTATTTTTGTTTTTGTATAATTATTTATTTTATGTAAATCATCATTGTAATTTTAAATTGCGAGATGAAATGATAATAATTGTAAGTAGGGGCAAACCATTTTAGCTCATCAAATTGCGAGTCAATCTACTGCAGGCAATATGGTATTTTATTATATTAAATTTATAGTCATAATCTAATAATTCAATAGACTTGATTGTGTTAGTCTGTGAGTTTCGGGTTATATTGACGTCCCTATTAATGCTTGGAAAACGGATATCATGAATCGAGAGTGCCTGACCTGAAATCGGTTGGGTAAGGAGAATCAAATACCCAATTTTACAACATTACATAGTGAAATTTAGGATATTGGATATTAAGTAACTCAATTACTTTATTAATACCCAATTTTACTAGATCAGGTAATGAAATTTAGGATATCGGATATTAGGTAATCCAATTACTCTATTAATAATACCCAATTCACTGTTTGTGATATTTTTTTAAATTATATTTAGGATTATTTAAAAATGAGTGAACTACAAAATGGTCTCTGGACTATGGGTTTATCTCGTCCATAGTCCCTGGACTTTAAAAATATCGCCAGTAGTCTCTGGACTAAGGGTTTATCTCGAAATTGGTCCTTTTGGCTTTTTTAGTACGAAAATGCCCTTCTGAGGGGTTTTGGGGAGTTTGGGCAATTTGGTCTTTTTACACTTTTAACATTTTAAATATGATATTATTTCAGTTATACTAAATTTGATATTTTTTCAAAATTATCATTCTTCTTCCCTTTTGTCATCCTTCACTTTGTTTCTTTATTTCAATATTAGATTTAATTTTACAAAATTTTAAATTTTAATTTTTAAATATCAATAAATTTTTTTAATTACAAAAATTATTAAATAAAAAAAATTAATAGTCATAATCAATATTTGAAAGTGTATAATATTTAATCGATATGACAACGACTTAGTTTTAATCAATATTTAATAGCTTTAATCATAAATATATCATATAACACGATTTATTCTGAAATAAATATGCATCTAATGTAAGACTAATATAATTTTTGTTTATTAATTTGAAAACAATCAAAATTTACTAGTAATTTAAAACAAAAATACTCCTATATAAAATTTTTAGTAGGATCAAATTTTTAGTCAACTTCATAATATTCAATCACAAGCAATTATAACAATCGAACGAAGGTTAAATAGAATAG
Organism: Salvia hispanica; assembly: GCF_029641045.1. Taxonomy (NCBI): domain Eukaryota; kingdom Viridiplantae; phylum Streptophyta; class Magnoliopsida; order Lamiales; family Lamiaceae; genus Salvia; species Salvia hispanica. The sequence goes on along the minus strand of NC_142692.1, from coordinate 8,025,338 downwards.
CTCTTATTTTTCCATCATGATTAATATTATTTGTGTGTACTTCTTCAATTCAGCTGAATATTATATTAAATAACAAAAATTAATAGTTTTAATCAATATTTATAGTGTCCATGAATTAATAGTTTAATTAAAAATTTTATTGATATTTAAAAATCAAAATTTAAAATTTAATTTTATAAAATTAAATAAAAAAAACAAAGTGAAGGATGACAAAATGGAAGAAGAATGATAATTTTGAAATAATCTCAAATTTAGTACATAACTGAAATAATATCAGATTTAAAATGTTAAAAGTGTAAAAAGACCAAATTGCCCAAAACCCTCAAAACCCCCCAAAAGAGCATTTTTGTACCAAAAAAAGCCAAAAGGATCAATTTCGAGATAAACCCTTAGTCCAGGGACCACTGGCGATATTTTTAAAGTCCAGGGACCACTGGCGATATTTTTAAAGTCCAGGGACTATGGGCGAGATAAACCCATAGTCCAGGGACCATTTTTAAAGTTCACTCTAAATTAGTTGCTATGGGTGTAGTCGTTTAATTTAATTTCAAAATCTTATTTTAAACAGAACAATAATCCCACTATTCCATAAATTATTTGTTTTTAATTGTATTAAGCCCATCTGAATTTTGATTCCTGGACAAGGACTATGGAAAATTTATTTTCCCAACTTCTACATCACTTAATTTTTCAATGGAAAAAGTCAGTATTTGATAAGAATATCAATATACTAGTTTTTTTATTATCAAAAATATTTTTAAAGAATAATATCCCAATGACAATAAATTGACACCATTTCAAATATTTGGATAGTTGTAAATCAACTTTGGATACCCCACATTGGGTATTTCGAATAAGATATGTATGGATATGGATTGCCAAGCCTCTGAGCACTCCCAATGGAGTTCCCTAAAAACTCCCTTATTTCTCCCTAACTCCTGCCACATCAGCGCCACATCAGCACCAAAATTTATCCCCAGTTTTTAGCCAAGTGCTACATTGGTTTCTCCCTTATTTCTCCCTTATTTCTCCCTAACTCAACATTTCATTTTTACATCATTATTTTTTATATTATTTAATTTTCCCTACAAATGTATTTAATAAATAGACTAATAATGAACAATTCATCGTTGTATTAATCATTGGAAAATATAATACAACGAGAAAAAAAAAACTACAAATAAAAAACGCAAATAAACAAAGATTTAAAAAAAAAAAATCTAAGACGGAGGGGCCGGAGGGGCGTCGGGATCGAGCCCCAGCGTACTCTGCAGGTGTTGGATGCATTTCCAGAGGGCCGCCTTTTCTTCAGGGGTCCCGCCGCCGGTGAAGTACAGCGTGTACATCTGGGTCAGATTGGCGACATTGCTCGAATAAGTGGCTTTTTCTAAGTCGATGACGGATTCCGACGCGACTTCCGACGTTGCGCCCTTCCCCTTCCGCCTCCCCTTCGCCTTCTTCACTCCCTCCGGGCGCTCGTGCGGACCATCCCCACTCAAGTCGATGTGGGCCGCGCTCCCCTCGCTCTCCGAAACGCTAAGTCGCGAGCGCACCGATTTCCCGTGCAGCGCGTCGTGCATTCCCGTCCGGAATTTGGGGAGATCCTTCAGCTTATCGTAGATGTTCCAATACTTGAAGCCCTTCGTCGACAAGTACTGGCTACTATACATCCGGATGGCCTCATCTCGGACCATGTGCTCGTTCTGGCCACTCGTCATGTGAGTCATCAAGTTAGAATAAATACCGTTGAAGTGCCCGCAGTCCCTCATGAGGCGCTCCCAATGCCGACGGATCGCCTCGCTGCCATGGTCCTTCATTGAGGCAGTCTTGTGGCTCCTGTACTTCGCGGCAATCCGCTCCCAGAATATGATCTCAGTCTGGTAGTTGCTGCGCTCCGCGTCCTGTGACGTGTCCGCCCAGCAGTCGGCTATCAGCTCGGACTCTTGCAGAGTGTAAGTAGTCCTTACCCGCTTCGGCCTCTCATCGGAACCCGTATCAGTCGCAGCCGACGACGCCGGCGCCTTCCCCCTCCCGCTCCTAGAAGGCGGCTCGGTGGGCGTTTCTTCCACCTCGAAGTCCTCCGCGCTCAGTGTCGCGGCCTGAGATTCTTGGTCGCCTGGGGTTGATCCGGGGGTGTCGAACTGGGGCCGATACACATCGTCGGCTGGAAAGGGCATTCTGCCGGCAGAGTTGAAGTACGGAGAAAGTCTCCGCGCCGGAGGAGTCTGCAAAGGAGACGGACCCCCGTATGGAAGTTGGCCGGGAGGAGAACCCATCGCCAACAACGACTGCATCCACTGCTCGTTTGCTTCATCCGTGTTGGGAATTTGTGAACTCGACTCTTTCCCCTTACCCTTATCCTTACCCGATCGGGAACTTTTCTTCCAAAAGCTCATAATTTTGATGAAAATTGAAGATTGGGAGAAGAGATTGAAAATGGAGAGAATGAAGATTGTGGGTGATGAATGGAGGAAGTGGAGGAAATATTTATAGGGGTGGAATGTAAAATAGCCGTTGGGTTCAAAAAAAAAAAAAAAAAATTTTAATTATCGCCGATTATCGCCGAGCGTCGCCACAGTGGCCGGCGATCGCTCGGCGATAATCCGGCGTTAGAACGCCACTCGGCGAAGCAACGGCAACATTATCGCCGAATTATCGCCGACTTCGCCACAATGGCCGGCGATAATTCGGCGATAACCGGCGATTTATCGCCGAGAATTCGCCACCTCCATTGGGAATGCTCTAAGAGCACTCCCAATGGTCCGGCTAAAAACTCTCTTATTTCTCCCTAACTCCTGCCACATCAGCGTCACATCAGCACCAAAATTTATCCCCAGTTTTTAGCCAACTTTTAGCCAACTGCTCCAATGGTTTCTCCCTTATTTCTCCCTTATTTCTCCCTAACTCAACATTTCATTTTTACATCATCATTTTTAATATTGTTTAATTTTCCCTACAAATGTGTTTAATAAATAGATTTATAATGAACAATTCATCGTTGTATTAATCATTGGAAAATATAATACAACGAGAAAAAAAAAACTACAAATAAAAAGCATAAAAAACAAAGATTTAAAAAAACAAAGATTTAAAAAAAACTACAAATAAAAATCATAAAAAATAAAGATTTTAAAAACAAAGATTTAAAAAAAACTACAAATAAAAACCATAAAACAAAGATTTAAAAAAAAAAAAAATTATCGCCGATTTATCGCCGAATCGCGCCCACAGTGGGCGGCGATGATTCGGCGATAATAAGGGAGTTGGCGATAATAAGGGAGTTTTATCGCCGAATTATCGCCGAAATCCTCCCAATGGCCGGCGATAAGTCGGCGATATCCGGCGAAAAATCGCCGGATTTTCGCCGTCGCCATTGGGAGTGCTCTAATCCCCTATTACAAAATAGAGCCGTAGCTCAAATCGTTTTAAGAAACAAAACAAAAAAAATTAGTTATGAAATTTAACCGATAATTAAAAAGAATATATTCGAAGAATGATTTTGAAGTGTCCCATTTGGTTTTGTCCATTTTCTCCCCGTCGATACAATCCACAAAAAATAATTTTCCGTCGTCAATTATGAATATATATCCACAATAAATCAGACGCCAAAATAAAAATCAATGGCTGTATGTAGATTCATGATTCATCCTCACACGCACCGTTACACAAATGAGATTTGTGTGGAAATAATTTTCCAACAATTAATTAATTTTCTGATTTGATGGTAGCATGGCGGCATCGAGCTCTTATTTTTCGTATAATCATCGTAACTGCCTCTGCCAATTCCTCATGAATCGGGCAGTTGGAACGCTCTCCTTTTGCCGTCAGCTCAGCAGCTGTGGCAGAGCTTCCGGCCTCGGCCTGACCAAGTGGAAGAAGCAGCGATGGATGGAGCCGGAACGACGCCGTTCGGTGCTGCTTGTCAGTGCTCACTTCTCCAGCTCTTTGTCAGTTGACATTGGCTTGGATTCTCAGGTTAATTTCTCTCTCTCTTTCTGATTTTTTAGGGGCTTAGGGTTTGGAATTGTTGATTCTAGTGTTAAACCTTTGATTAGATGTGATTCAGACCGCTGAGTGAGATTTGAAATTGCGAGCGATTTGATGCAGTTTCTGTAGTGCGATTTTGTTGTTGTTGCTGTATTTATGTTTAATCGGTTATGTGTTGATATTTGAAATTTTAGTTGATTTCGATCGATTTATGTATTACTATAATAATCCCTTGCTGATATTAGATTTCGGTGTTGTAATTGAAGAGTAACTATGCCTATGATTCATCACATTTGCCGTGGGCTGGACCTCTCCCGGGGGATATTGCGGAAGTCGAGGCTTACTGTAGGATCTTTAGAGCCGCGGAACGGTTTCACAATGCTTTGATGGATGCATTGTGCAATCCAGTGACTGGAGAATGTAGTGTTTCATACGACGTGCCATCGGAGGATAAGCCGTTACTGGAAGAGAAGATAGTGTCGGTTCTTGGTTGCATGGTTTGTCTACTAAATAAGGGAAGGGAAGACGTCCTTGTGGGACGATCATCCATCATGAATTCATTTCGGGACTTGGACAAAAGTGCGATGGATGATAAGCTCCCACCCCTTGCAAATTTTCGCTATGAGATGAAAAGTTATTGCGAAAGTTTGCATGTTGCCTTAGAGAATTACTTGATGCCTGGTGATGATAGAAGCTTGAATGTTTGGAGAAAATTGCAGAGATTGAAAAATGTCAGCTATGATTCTGGATTTCCACGAGGAGATAATCAACCTTGCCAGACATTGATAGCAAATTGGAGTCCTGTTACCACCAAAGAGGAAGCACAGGCAGATGACACGGCTGTTGCGTTTTGGAAGGGTGGTCAGGTCACAGAAGAGAGTTTAAAGTGGCTTATGGAGAAAGGATTCAGAACCATTATAGACCTCAGAGAAGAAACAGTGAAGGACAATTTTTATGAGTCTGTACTGTATGAAGCTATTTTGTCTGGGAAGATTGAACTGATCAAAATTCCAGTCGAAGTAGGGAATGCACCTTCGGTAGAGCAGGTTGAGCAGTTTGCTGCTATAGTGTCGGATTCAAGCAAAAAGCCGATATATGTACACAGTAAGGAAGGAAAGAAGAGGACCTCTTCTCTGATTTCTAGGTGGAGGCGGTACATCAACCAAATTAAGTCTACAAACAGGAGAGTCGTTACCAGTGATAATGGAGCGGAAGATATTCAAGAAATTGAGGGTTCTGATATCTCAATGAAACTTAAAGGAGGTATACCTTCTCATACTGTTAATGGATCTGTCCCACAGAAATCAGATAAGTCTCATGCTTCTGCAGTTCCATTCAATGATTTTGAAACACCATCCGCACAAACACAATCGCAAAGCACCATGGGACTGAATTATTCTTTAACAACTGATAATCCTGCTGGGATCTCTGTTAGTGGTTTAGAATCAACTGGAAACTTATATAAAGATGTGAAACCAATGGAGTCTCAAATACCTCCTCTTGATATCTTCTCTAGAAAAGAAATGTCCAACTTTTTGCGAAATAAAAAGATTTCACCAGGAACGTACTTCAGTCATGAACAGCGAAGATTGGAGATGCAGTCTGCTTTACAGTACAAGTACAATGGGACTCCCTTGAAGAAAGAATCTTACTCTAGTTCAACCCTCAATCAAGTAGAGACTATGAACGAATCAGCTGGGAGCATAATATTAACATCAGGTCCTCAAAGTACAACCATCAGTAACGGATCGTATCAAAAGCCCAGCATTCTTTCAAGAACTATAACTTTCCCTGATAAAGGCAATAGTGGTGCAAAGGGCAAGGAAAATGGTTCAGTAATGACAAGCAATGACCTCAGTAAGAATCCCATGCCTGTGATGGTTACTGTCCAGAATGGAAGTGATGTTGAAAGCTACCTTTCTTCAGATGATGAAAACCTGGATATGATTGAACAAAATATGTGTGCTTCAGCAACGGGTGTTGTACGAGTGCAGTCAAGAAAGAAAGCAGAGATGTTCTTAGTTAGAACAGATGGATTTTCTTGCAGTAGAGAAAAGGTAACTGAGTCTTCCTTGGCTTTCTCTCATCCTAGCACTCAGCAACAGATGCTTTTGTGGAAGTCTGCCCCAAAGACTGTATTGTTATTAAAGAAGCTGGGCCTAGAACTCATTGAAGAAGCTAAAGAGGTATATGATCTTTTTTAGGTAATACTCTGTGATGTTTATAACTGTTTCTGTTATTTTTAGTTTAATTAATGCATTTATTCATGGGCAAGAGTGTTAAACCATAAGTAAGCCATGATATCTAACTTAGTTTGGCCCAGCTTTTTTTTCGGATTCCATATCTTGGGACGTTAAACCAGTAATATTTTATGCTTGCTCTTGTACTCCCGAAAAGTAAATTATGATAGAACTCATAGCTTAACGGATTATCAGCTCATGGAAACTTCCTATGGATTCAATGTACTTTTATCTACAACAAGCAGACCCTTATTTAGTGAGGATTGAAGTCTATCTCACTTCCCAGTTAAATAAATGTTATTAATGAGAATACTAATTTACTAATCCATTATTTAACCTTGTGGCCAGCAGCGGTCTTGGTCCATTATGATACACTATGTTACATACCACTGCATCGATCTCAGTAAAAGATGCTTTGGATGCATGTTATACACCAATATTTCTGTGCACTGGGAGAACTCTTCATATGAATATATGAACATTGCTCTTCAAAATATCCAAATTTATACTTTTGCTGTTCTCTTCTAATATTGTGCTTTTTCATGCTTTGTATTGATTCCATTGGAGAATTCTCTAATTTCTGAAATGTCCCTGCCTTACTCTGTTCCCTCCAGGTTGCTTCTTTCTTATATCACCAAGAGAAGATGAATGTTCTTGTCGAACCTGAGGTTCATGATGTATTTGCTAGGATTCCCGGATTTGGGTTTGTCCAGACATTCTACAGTCAAGATACAAGGTGCTCACATTTTATGCATTATATTTCTCCTTTGGTCTCATCAATTTTCAGTTAAGGGTTGTTTACCTGCTATATGTCTCCATTGCAGTGATCTCCATGAGAGGGTTGATCTTGTTGCTTGTTTGGGAGGAGACGGGGTCATACTACATGCATCAAATTTGTTCAGAGGGGCTGTTCCGCCTGTTGTCTCGTTTAATCTTGGATCCTTAGGATTTCTGACTTCTCACACTGTAAGTCTCTTCTGTCAACCTATGATGACAAATATATGTAAATTTACTTCACACATTTTTTGTGATTCCTATAATATGTCTTTGCAGTTTGATGATTATAAGGCTGATCTAAGGCAAGTGATTCATGGGAACAACACTACTGATGGAGTCTACATAACTCTTAGAATGCGTCTCCGCTGTGAAATATTTCGAAATGGTAGAGCTGTGCCTGGCAAGATATTTGATGTCCTCAATGAAATTGTAGTTGATCGTGGTTCTAATCCATATCTTTCAAAAATCGAGTGTTATGAACATGATCGCCTCATAACCAAGGTTTGGTCCCTTACTCTTTGACAGAGGAATGGAATGGACCCTTTTTCCTTGATCTTTTTTTTTGGTTGGATGTGTATTTCCTAGGATATTCACCATATTCATCTGTTCAAGTTTTGTTTGCTCAAAATAATAGTATGAATTTGCTAAAGTTGTTGATTATACTTGCTACAAAAAAGTACTGCTATGCTTATCTGACAGTTCCAATCATTCTTGAAATAGGTGCAAGGTGATGGAGTCATAGTTGCAACTCCTACTGGAAGTACAGCTTATTCCACAGCTGCTGGAGGTTCTATGGTATGCTGTTATCAGAATTACTATGAAGATTTCTTATAAAAATAATTTCAATGAAGATAAGATTAATTTGACAGTTTCCTGTAAACTTAGAGTCTTTTTCCAAATTATGACTAATGCAACCGTCCAGATAATAGCAACTTTTGTATGAAACCTTATAATTAGAAACTTAAGTTGCAGTTAGCAATATCGTCAAATAATGGTTTCATTTCTAGTACACTTATTAGAAAATAAAGGTGTCTCTACTTTGCAGGTTCATCCGAATGTTCCATGCATGCTCTTTACTCCAATTTGTCCACATTCTCTCTCATTCAGACCAGTCATACTTCCAGATTCTGCTCGACTGGAATTGAAGGTATATTCTTGCGGTTATGAATTTAAAAAATTTGGTAACGTGTAACTCTAATTTTGTGGCAGCTACTACATTGAGAAAATAAATAAATACTCCAAGGCAGTGACCTTTTTCTTTTATCATACCTATAGTAGAGAACTTAGTAAAGGATAGTGAATGCAATTATGTGATGACTATTCTGTATATATATGTAAAACGATCCCCCCCCCCCCCCCCTCAAGATTCAAGCTGCATAACAAATGGAAGTGACAATCTAGATCTGTAAGACACATCTTCCCTGGACTTTGACTTTGCTTCATCCATACTTTTGCATGAACTGCATGTAGGTTTGAGGACTACACTAAAGAAGGGGAAAGAGACACTGTCAACTAGAAAAATACTGTGTAATAACTATTGTAAATGGTGAATGGTGAACGAAATTAGATTGGTGCTTTGGTTAGGGTCATCCATATATGGCTGCTTGATTTTTGTATTTGACACAAATTATAACTGAAAGCTAATTTAGGTTTGAATTAGAGCATTAGACTTACGATACTTACCTCTTTGTGATCCTGACGTCTCTCAAGCTCTGTCGACCTTTTGCTTTGTTGCCTTCAAAAAATTTTAGTAGCGATCTAGTTTGTAATCATATTAGATGGACAAAGATATGCTAGAAAACATTAAAGTGATGTGAGGAATGGACATGGCACTATTCGAAACTATTGTCCTGTCGAAGCGTTTCATAATAGTTCTATATGATATGGTTCCTAATCCTAATCTGTCCACATTGACATTAAGATGCTTCATGTTCAAGTATAATTTTACTTCTACATGTAATCAATGTTACATTAAACTGAACAGATTCCTGAAGATGCACGAAGCAATGCTTGGGTATCGTTTGATGGGAAGAGAAGGCAACAGCTCTCTAGAGGTTATTCTGTCCGGATATCCATGAGCCAACACCCACTCCCAACTGTGAATAAGTGTGACCAAACAGGTGATTGGTTCCGGAGCTTGATCCGTTGCTTGAACTGGAATGAAAGATTAGACCAGAAAGCCCTTTGAGTACCGGGCCAATACAGCTTCAACTCGCCCGTGTAGATATTACTGTACAGCATATGTAGCAAAAATTGAACACAGAAATGTCATTGTACGTATCTGGCTGTATATGATATGGAGTGAAAGGCGGATGGACTGAATGCACTCGCTAGTATGGTGGATGCATAAGAAACATATCGCCCAAAACCATGATAATATGGTTGAATAAATAAGATTGCCACAAATTATATTGACATTTGATCAATTATATTCGATCACCTCATACAAATCATGACAGCAGTCCACTAGAACATTTTTCTTGAGGAACAACTTCATTACTTTACTAAAACAAACAAACAAAACATAAAATCACACTACTTACTATTCATTGTAGTAAGTCCCATTTTCCACTATTGATACCAACTTTAAACTGCTTTGACAGCATGGAACCTGGGTTCTTTAGGGAGAAACTTCTGCTCAGCATAAACAGACATGTAGTCTCCAAACACGAACCTAGGATACTCGGCCTCGGCCTTCTCAGCGAGCAGCTGAGGGGCTGGGTGGATGGTGGCCTCGGCAGAGGGGTTGTAGAAGGAGGCAATGGACCTTCTGTTGCCGTGTGGTGTGGCGAGAATGCGGTGCCAGACGCTCTTGTACCTCCCATTGCTCAGCACCTCCACCTGATCGCCGGTGTTGATGACGATGGCATTTTTGAGTGGCTGAACGTCCAACCACACTCCATCTTTCAAGATTTGGAGGGACTCCACCTCATCATCTTGGAATAGAAGTATCACCCCTCCTGCGTCCGTGTGGGCCCTCAGCCCAGCCACCTTCTCTGGCTTTGGGCACGGTGGGTAGTGGCTCACTTTAGTCCCGAAGAAGGCTGCATCTTCTTCTTCTTCTTTTCCGCCGTTGAATGCTTTTTTCATGTACCCTCTTGGGAGGCCTAAGTTTTCATCCATTGTTTCCATCACTCTCACAGCCAGTTTTTTCAGCTCACTTCTGTATTCCTTCATGGTCTCCCTATTGACATAAGAAAAATAATATAGATAAGTAAAAAGATAAATAAAATAGAATATTCTAGTCAAAAGTTGATTTTTGCCAAAAGAGTAAATTGCTACAAAAATCATAAAGTCTGGCTATTTGTTGATTATATCATTTCTAAATTGCTTTTTGTCTCGAAAATTTAGGCTACTATATTTTGGCTTCCAAATCATACAATTTATCATAAGAACAATTAAGAAAAATGTCAAGTTATGATACAATCAATAGTTGCGGTATTAACCAGGAATTGACCAAATTTCGTGATTTTCCGGCAAAGATTAGTAGGTTACCTGAAGCCAGCAGTTTTGGAAGGCCATTGATGAGCATTATCATCAGTGAGCAAAAACACATCTTCCCAATCAACATCATCAATCCTCTCATCACAACTCTCCTTCTCCATCAACTCCTTCAGCTTCTTCACCGGCTCCGACTCCCCGAAACCAGCCTCTCTCTCCAGCTTGTAGCATTCCGACGCCACCTTCTTCACCCTCTCCAACAGCTCCTCAGATATCCCATGATTCACCAACTGTCACAATCATCGATCAAAATGTTGTCATTTTTAGTCATTCAATCAATCAACTTTCATTAATTACAAATGTTAATTAATTACCTGAAAGAAACCCCACTCTTCACAGCAATGAGCAATCTCAGCAAGTGTCTTGCTCCTCTCCTCTCCCTCCGTCTTCGAAAAATCGATCACCGGAATCGCCATTGATGACACCTTTGAATTATTCTATATAATATAAAGTCTTTAAGCAGTAAGATTAGTGAAGTAGTAATGATCTAAGCTTTGATACATGAAAGCCTATTTATAGCGGAAGGACGATATATTTTAGGATGTAATGATTAAATAGTTGAATAATTATGAATAAAATACTAAGTGGGAAGCCGTGAGACATGCAATGGACGGTTTAAAATGCATTATATTATCTTATATATTAACATGGTAAGTTAATACTCCCTTCATCCCTCTTGAAAGTCCATATTTGACTCTACACAAGTTTTAGAAAATAGTACTACAAAAGAAGTGAATCGAATTGTGTTGCTATTTTTTCTAGAAATGACTGAATTAGTAAGCAATTAAAGAAATCCTAATTTCTTGAAAATATTACAAAAAGGAAATAAAACAAAAACTATGATACTATTAAAAACAAGCCTAAAAAACAGTAAATTGTAGGGGTGGGCAAAAAAACCGAAAACCGAATATCCAAACCGAACCAAACCAAAATTTTGAAATTCGGTTCGGTTTTTTCAGTTTTTCGGTTCAGTTCGGTTTTAAAAATAAAAAAAAATCGGTTTTTCGGTTCGGTTCGGTTTGGAAGAAAAAAAAACCCGAAAAACCGAATTATATTTTAAATATAATATTATATATATTTATTCTATTAATTTAAATATATTATATCAAAGATATAATATATACTTTGAATATATTTTATATAGTATGTATTATATATATTCTATTAATTTTATATTATATATTTTAATTTATATTAGTATATATAAAATATATAAATTATATATATATCAAGGGTCCTATTATAATGCTTTTAGCACCCTAATCCAAAATCAAGACTAAATCTCCACCCTTGGATTTTAAAATGAGTGGATGAGATTAAAGCTCACAAAATCTCAATAAATAGTAGACAAAATATCAACAAAAGGGTAATATCGTCATTATGTTATCATATGATAATTTTCGTGAGTGTTTTTTTATATCAACATTGTGTATTACAAATATCAACATTATGACATTGGAATATCAACACATTTTTATTGAGATTGGACATGCATAATATTGAGATTTTGCCTACAATATATTGAGATTTTTTGTTGCATTTGTTGAAAATAGCTGCTTATCAACATGTACGAAAATTGAAATATAATTTATCAAATTTCATCACCCGAACATCGTCGGAACATATGCAATTGAGATCTCGTTGGAATCCTTATTGAATTATCTTTAATTTGATATATTTTTTGCGAAAAAATAATTTAAATTGAGAGAGTTACGTAAATTTAAAGATTTGAGATGATTTTGAGGAAATAGAAAGTAATTAGTTATAATTACTACATATAGGATTTGACATTAATACCCTTTTAATTTAATTAATAATTATTTAAATTTAAAATATATTACACTTGGCATCATATTAACCACAAGATCTTCTAATCTAATGGTTGAAAATTGGTCTCAATTTGGGATTGGTAATTAGTTAGCAATTGATTACATCCCTATATATTAATATATACTCCATATTTTTTTCGGTTTTTGTTGAAAATTTCGATTTTTCGGTTTAATTTGGTTTTTCAAGTTCAATTTTTCGATTTTCGGTTATTCGGTTTTTCGGTTCGGTTCGGTTTTGATTTTCAAGGAAATTCGGTTTTTTGGTTTGGTTCGGTTTGGACAAAAACCGAACCGAAAAACCGAATGCACACCCCTAGTAAATTGTCTTTTTCGGCCTCTAAACGATGCTAAATGACCCACAAAAGCAGCACAATAGGAAATAAAACAAAAACTAGAAAATTAGAAACAAGCGTCGTGCGAATTTATATCATTCCGATATAAAATGTTACTTGCGTGTTTTCGGTGTCACCGTCGTCTACTATTGGAACTGCATCAATTCCTCAAGTCAATCACCGTCGTCTACTATCGGAGTATTGTAGTACATTAAACCAGAGATTAAAATAAAGTTAACTAAAAGATAAATCGTTAAAAGGAAGTAATCAATATCAACCAAGAAGATTAATTTATTAGGTCAAATCTGTAATGACTCTTTTAAATTGTTGCTTTGTTTTCAATACACGTTTTGCTGAATTCATATTGGATTATGACACCACCGTATTTACTTGATAATATTAAATCTCTGCCGACTAACTCTTTAATTCAATATATTGCTTTAATTTCATTTCAATTTTAATATGATTAAATCGTTACGCCAAATGAAACGCTTTACATTTGTATGATGGGATAAGAAGTAATAAAAAAATTAATTCATTGCCATGGTTTAAGGGTTAAGAAAGAAACTCTAATTAAATAATCTTGAAGGGTCAAATATGAAAATTTAATTCATAACATTTGCCAACTCCTTGATTTCTACTTATTGATATATTTTTGCGTATCATATCTGCTCTATTATTTAAATCATTATTATTGTGAAAATAAATATAATCATTGAAGCTTAAATTTTTAATACCTGATTATTCAATAATCATTTATTACCCTAAGATGTAAATTACGTGTTTACAATAATTATAGTAGTATAAAATTAAATTAAAATACAATAAATTAAATTGAAAAAAAATTGAAAACGAAACTAAATGTTTGTAAATATAGAGAGATTTCACATTAGTACATAAGTATATAAACGAGTACGTCAAGGTACGTGGATACAACTCTGACAAAAGACTATATGTAAATTTATTTAAAGTTGACTTTATTTGTTTTTCATATTGCCCATCTTACAATTCTGCACTCCGAAACCAATTGTACTGCCCATGCGAGTTTGTTCTAATGTAATTAGTACTATGACACCCCTCATTGAAGATTATATTCAATTAATTTGTTTGATCCTTCTATATTTGTGTCAGTTACATTTAGGTAATAAGTTCAGCGTGAAAGATAATATTTGTAAAATTATTTTGCTCACTACGCATTATAAATTATTTCTATGAAATTAGTAATTAACTTATTTCAGAAGAGAAAATTCTAAAATATAAAGCTTGCAAGAACTACAGTATATAATATTTCAAATACGCCATGCATTTGGCGTATAATATTTATTTATTGACTTGAAGTTTTATAATTTAACTACCCTATTAAGGTCAAATGCATCTTCATTAATTTATTACTTTGCCATATAAATGGAAGAATATTGAATTATTGGTTTTAATCAAATTAGATAAGTCAAACGTCTGAAATAAAAAATTCTATTTGGTTCATGAACAATTATTTTTCTGATAACGATAGTCGATACCAAGCAAAATAAATACCGCATAAATAAATAAATAAAAGAGAACATAAATATTTTTTTTGATAGAGCATAATTTAATTTAAAGTTCGGTTTATTAATAATTAACAATTTTTCATTTATTATTGACTCGCAACACTAATACTAGTAACTATAGAAATTTTATACCACTTTGAATCTCGTTAATTTAGTTGGCAATCCAATCATTCATGTTATTGACAACTAATCCGACCCGTTTACTAATTCATTGTAATATAAAGTAGGTTGACAAAGAATAAATTTTAAAATAATTGTATGACTTTCCAAATTGAAATTAGATTTGTAACCTAGTTTTGGACTTTTGGAACCACGTTATGGGTGTTCCAACTTATATAATAAATCATAAATATTAAGTAGATCGCATGATTACTAGGATTGGAAATGAGTTGAGTTACTAGAATTTTGATTTTATAAAAGTCCGTTCGAGCATGTTTAACGAAGTTTGTTATCTAAACGAGCAAAATCTTGACCTCGGCAATATCCAGGTCACGAGCAAGCTTGTCGAGTGAATTAGCAAGCTATAGTACTAATACTTTGTTGAGTGAATTAGCAAGCTTTAGTAATACTTTCTTCGTCCACGAAAAGTGTAGTCTTGTTGTAATTTCCGTTCGTCTTTCATGAGATTGGTGTTTCGTTTTTAGGACATGTGTTGGGTTAAAAAGTGGAGTACTAAAAGTAAAATCATTGCCATGGTTTAAGGGTTAAGAAAGAGAGACTATGTTAAATAATCTTGAAAGGTCAAATGTTTATTTAATTCACAACATTTGCCAACTCCTTGATTTGCACTTGATGATAAGTTAATATCTTGTCCAATAGAAAAATACCTGTTGACAAAAATCATGAATAATTGAAAGAAAACTAAAGGGTAAAACACTAAAACTGTAGAAATGGAAAATTAGTTGGTTCATCAATGAAAGTTGGTTAAAATTACTCGCATACACCCAAACAAATCCAAACAAAATTTGAAATAAATACCAACAACAAATTTGCCTCTGCTAACCAAAATCTTTGTGCCTCAGACATAAATAATCATCCTTAGTTTGCATCCATTGTTTCTTTTTCTCCAGAAATCGATAAAGATCATCAAAACCGAGTTTTTCTTTTACGTGCAGTGTACTTTGAATCAGCTGGAACAGTATTTCCCTTTCTGCGCATTTTTTCCTTCTTTTCCATAACCCACTCTTTTCCCTTTACCTTCTTGTTTAGTTTATGCTTCTTCCTTGGCCTGTGCCTGTCTGATACTAACACCTGCAGTGCAGAAACAACTTAGCAAGATATATATCATCATGCAAGCTCAACAAGTTCGCTCACTAATAGCACTTACCGACTGATTTTCTTCATCTCCACTAATATCTTCATCATCAGAACAACTCTCACCATCTTCACCTTTTGCCTGTGGAGTGGCACTACTCAGCGATGCTGGTCCGCAAGTGAGCACAAGGAATTCTTTTCTTGTCTTGGTGCTGTAACAATGACAAAGAGCTCCAGTTTATTTGAATCAAAACTTTCTACAAGAGTTGGTACATGGTTTTGGGAAAGTGGATGCAAGTTTGCTCAGAGTAAATCCCAGGTTTTAAGAATTCCTTATTCTAATTTATGTATTTTACCTTTTCTATTTAATGATTATGTCGAGAAAGTGAATTCAAGTTTCACCTTTCCCAACTGAAGCTACTTCATAATTTTGCTCAGGAGGAAGTAAACATGGAGCCTATTATCTTTAGAAGCAATTACCATTTACCAAGCACAAAAAAAGGCAGCTCTACTATTTTTCACATACCTATGTGGGAAATCGACAACTACACCCCCAGAGAACCCAGCTCGCATAGCAGATCCCAGGATCAGCTCACGTTGTGCCAAATTTTCAGGGTATACTTGTAAGACTGCCCTAGCTCCACGTGCCAAGCATCGGTATAATGACCCAAAGAATGCCCTAAAATGATACAATAATAATATCAGTCATACTATTACAACAAATCAGGTAAGTAAATCGTTTTTTCACATAGGAAAGCATGATTTAGTCACAACTGACAACAGTCTTGCGAAATAAAAAAAAAAATTAGGAGCCTATGAGGTAAGAAATCACATACTTCAATCTCAGACGTGGTTCATGAGAAGATCTGTCAGCATTGCATAACCACTAGTTTGACAAAACAAAAAGGTAAAATCAAGTCAGCACTTAACAGTTACACTAAAGGGTCATTATGGATTGCATATATTACAATTAAGAAAAGAAAAAATTATAAAAAGAGGTGAAATGAACCTGCACAGCTGAGATACTTATTGCGCCATCAATAACTCCAGGGCGAACCCCTAAGCCCTACATAGTTCATCATCAAAAGTGATATATTATAAACAGGATGGCACACCGTACACATCAAAATATATATACTTGAATGATTGGGTGAAAGAACGATTTGCCAGTATAAATAGCCAAAAATCATGTACATAAACATACATGCAAACACTGAGCATGTGTGGGGCGAAAGTGTGTGTGAAAGAGATAGAGATGGAACTTCATCACCCACCACATATGAGTACAGTCAAACTTAGGTGTACAAACGAGTCCAAATATTCTCTTTTTAAGAAACAGTGCGTCAAGTTCCCAGAGTATGGTATATTAGTTGATCTTCTTGGTAATTTTGACATACATGAGGTTATGAAATAAAAATTCCAAGTTTCCAACAACCAAGACCTCAAAAGCAGCAAGACCTCACTTTCTTGGACGCTTAAAACATGTAGATTTGAAGGGAAATAATACAAACACAGTTATAGCATTTGCCAGACTTCATCCTGGAAGCGTAAACGTAAATATTTGGGAGTTTTGACTTACCTGGCCCATGTCACCAAGTATAAGGTCACCCTCAGCTTCGCGCTCCAATGCAACATCTGGATTTGTAAGAACAAATCAGTTAAGACTAAGGAGCACAAAGCTCAGGTCAACTAGCAGAGTTTTAGCATACAGCATATGGAGTACTAAATATGAGGGTTAATAGGAGCATACTTAGCATTGACCCAGATATATCTAGACCAATCCAGTGGTGCCCGTGCTCAGTCAGTGTCTCCCCACTCAGTCCTGATCCACAACCTGACCAAACCAGAGATTGAAACTCTCAATATAGTCATAGACATAGCAGGAAGAGGCACATAAATTTCACACAATGAATCACAACCGAGTCTAATGGTGATGTATATACATCTAAAAATATATATCTAAAAACTTACGAATCAGTCAAAGGTGACAGCTTTGCTAAGTTTTGGTTCTATGATTCTCATCAATAGTATAAAATTTCATTGCCCAAGTAAACACAACAGTGAAAGGTATAAACTTGTATAATTATATGACAAAAAATGAGCACTGCAGCTCTGAGAAAAAATAAATAAAGCATGGGTAAAATAAAAATCATCACAACAAAAGTCATAGGTATATACTGCTAATATGTAGATAATCAAACAAAACTAACTCTAATAATTGTTTACAAGCAGTAATAGATGAATTACAATGATCATGCGACCAACTTCGCAGTTTGCAATGTTAGTATACATTCTAGCGACAAAATTGAGGCAAGCCCACACACACATTACATGTAAATACTTTAAAGTAAATTACCAATATCAAGCAGCAGTCTTGGAACGTCATCATCAGGCAGAGCAAGAAGCTCCAGTGCTCTCTCAGAGAGTTTCGCCTTTCCACATAAAACAAAAGCAGCAACACGATCAATTGACAGGAACTTCACATACTACTACTTCATCTAATGGGAGGAGAATAGAATAGAGAAAAAGATTTGTATTTGAACCTGAATATCAATGATACGAGATGATGAGGTGTATTTACGGGCTTCATCGTCGTTATAGAATATCTCCGGCGGTGCTTGCAGCTCCGGTCGTGACGCCATCTTTTTCTACCAAAAACAGCTCCTAACTGTAATTGATGCTTTGAAGTTAAGAATTCAGCTCAATTATTTTGTGAGAGACAAAACCCCAGCCAAAACTCAACCCCTATCATCAACAGATTTGCTACATCACTTTCTACTCAAAATTAGGCAAATACGAAAAAGCTAACAACTCCTACAGCTCATTTGTTCGTATCCTTTCTTTTAATCCCAAATAAAAGTGTCCTTTTCTAGCTCTTATGAGTTATGGCTTCTATAATGTCTACAAATCAACAATGATGCACAAACTAATTCCAGAAGAAACACAAGGCTAGTATTGCATTGCAAAACGGCTACTTGAATAGAGAATCATCCAAAATATCTAAAATTAAATGTCAATCACAATTTACCCAAATAACAATAGACTTATCCTAATAAATGCAGAGAGTTATATTAGAACTGACTTGCGAGCTTTTAAACAAAGAGCACAAGTCCCAGGCGGCGGCGGGGAGCTGATCGATCGGCCGAGAACGCGGAGGAAAGAGGAGATTTAGGGGAAAATAAGGGGAGGGAGCGATGGAGAAGGGGAAATTATTTCTTTATTTATTTAATCCTAGGTCTTGTTTTTTATTTATTTAGTGGGCCAAAATAATTTTAACATTCTTATTATTGGGCTTTTCGAAATAGATGAATGGGCCAGATTTTGTTTTAACTTATGGATAATATTTGCATATTTATTAAAGAATTTTAAATTACATATGCCTAATAACTTTATATTTTACCAACGAGTAATATTGATATTATTGATTGGAAATTAAATTCTAATTCAATATATTTTAGTATGTCTAACCCAAAATCCGATGGGATTGGCCGGTTGACATCCTAACTAACTTATGTTTTGATAATAATTTTAGTTTTTATAATTAATTGATGGAAAAATCACTATAAATATTTTGTATCATAGTAACATCCTATTATTATTGCTCTTTGTATTTGTACATCTCCCCCGCCTTCTTTGAGCTCACGTGAGAGTCTGACACTTTACAAATTAGACAAATTTGAAAGACAATCTAATACAAAACGTACTACTAGCTAGTATAAACACAAATACTCATTCCATACATATATAATTGCAATTCTTGAAACTACATATCGTCAATAGTAACCATGTACGTAGTATATTACTTAAAACAACAACAACTCACATCTATATATATGTTATAAATGACACCAAATTAAACTAGCCCATCTCTCATTAGATCATTACACCTATGCAGCACATTCATCACTCTGCAAAAGCCACAAAAAAACAAAAATGTAAGCAATATATAATGCAAACATATTCATACACATTTGTGTTAATGAAATAAATCTAAAGATTACCCTAATTAACTAACGTTGAAGATTAGGGTGAGTGGGTTGAAGGTGGTATGTGTTGGTGTGAAAAGGAAGGGTTCCGAGGTGCAGATCATCTCCGAAAAACGGGAACTGGTTCATCAATGGCTGCTCCTCGATCAGCTTCAGCTCGGTTATCGCTTGTCGATGCTGCTCATTCTCCATGTTAGCTTGTTTCTGAAGCTGATTGCTCATTAGCTACTCATTCATGAAACAAAAAATTGATATTTAGATGACATAATTAAATGAAATTAAATATGTGAATTATTTATTTATTAAATTATTTACCCAATTGTACATTTCTTGATTCTCCTTCTCCATTAGCACTTCCTATAATTAAAACATTTCCAATAAAAGTTAGCTCTAATTAAGCTTGTGTGTGTGTGTGTTTATGTATTATAATATATGTACCGTCCTCTTCAGATTCTCCACTTGTTCTTGAATAAGCTGAAACTGAAATATGAAAAATAATTTGATTAATAAAATACTAGTAAGATGGCATGTTTATGTTAATATGTGATTTGGAAGAGAAATAGTAGTATTTAGTTTTACTTTTCGAGCTCGGACTTTGGTTAGCGAGAGCTCGATCTGGTGCTCGAGATCCGCTAGCTCTTCATAGCGCAGGCCGCTCAAGTCGTCCGGTTTGTACTTGTGGATCAAGCTGAGCTCCAGATTATGCGTTTCACTTCTCATTAGGCTCAATTCTTTCAGCACCTGATTCTGAAATTTAATTAATTTGTTAAATATTTAGCATGTGTTTAGACAAGTAGAGACAATTAATTAAACAAATTAAGAGGGTTAATTAATTACATCGTATCCAGCTGCTCCGGCGCCGTTGCCGTGTTCCGGGATTGAGATGCCTTTGGCGTTTGCATACCTCTCTATGATCTGCTTCATGCTGCCAACATTCAACAAAAGTAATTTCAAATTGATTGCTAAATAAAGAATTTTGCTATATTTTACGCATAAAATTATAGGGTGTGACTAGCAAACAATTTACCACCAAGATTTCAAATTTTGACAAATCTGATCTGATTAATTTTAACATTTTCAAGACTTTTTTCTGTGAATTTTTCAAACATGTTACACACAAACATACTTATATCAGGTTCATTTTGTCAAATCTGATCTGATTAATACAATTTCAAAAAAATATTCTATCAAAAATGTCACAAACATAGATGGATCTTGATAGTACATAATTAATGGTGGAATTAGGGGTCAAATGGGGTGAGACTGGTCAAAAAAGAAATTGATTACTTCTGCTCACATTCAGACACAAGAGAGAGACATGTTTAGACCTATTCTTGAAAAAGAAATAAAAAACAAAAAATTTAAAAAAATGGTAATTTGAGACCTGATATCAGAAGGGGTGCAGAACTCAGTGAGTTTGCCCTTGGTGGAGAAGACGATGAGCCCGATCTGAGCATCGCAGAGCACGGAGAGCTCGTGAGTCTTCTTCAACAGACCCGAACGGCGTTTCGAGAAGGTTACTTGCCTCCTCGTGTTGTTCTCGATCTTCTTCATCTCTATTTTCCCTCTCCCCATTCTTCTCCACCTAAAACCCTAAAAAAAGAGACATGAAATCATCCATTATTGGAATGAAGACAATTAGCTAGGTTGGGTTAATTTGTGAAACAAGAAGAAAAAACACACACAAAGTTGGCTTAATTAGCCACTGCCACTCTGCAAGAGAAGAGAGTAAACAAACTATGATCAAAATTTGGGAAAAGTGAGGTGAATTAGAAACTTGCTGTGTATTTGAAATTCTTTAAAATGAGAGGAAAAATGTTGAGAGAGAGAGAGAGAGAGGAAACTTTGTTTACCTTGTTGTTGTCTGGTATTTAGGGCTTGAAATGTGACTACTGTCTTTTATAAGCAAAGAGTATAATGCAATATGTTGTTCCCTTTTATAGTTGTGTGTATCTGTGTGCCTATGTTATGTATAGGTAGGATTTTTTAATTACAGCATGCATGCATATTTATTACTGTAATTTCTTTTTAATTTGCTACAAAATGCTCAAGGAAAAAAACGGCAAGCTGGTAGTACAGAAGCAATTCGGAATATATACAACAACAAAAAAGTGACGAAACGAAAAATACATCCGATTCAAATACACAAATAAACGAGGAGCACATCATGCGTTATCTGTCAATCCTTAAGTCGGAATGATAAGTTCTGAAAATAAACTCAAAACAATTTATAAGGTGCAGAATGTTGACTATAAACATTGAGCGTCGACGGTCCAAAAATATAAAAAAAGAACTAGTGTCAACTACAAAAACTTATCTTTTAACCATATAAAATTAGAAACGCAATTACTTGCATTAGAAAATTTTGAAAAAATGACTAAAATTTAGGACGCAAAAAAACGTCCCTAAGTTGAGAACAAATTATATTCATCTTTTGTTTTTCTAGGTTGCTTTCATTTGCGTTCCATAATTTTAGTTGAGAAAATAAGAATGGGGATGCTTTTTCAAGCGTTGATAATATATTTAGAAAAAAATTATTATCCTTAATTGTATTAAAAATTATCCTTATATGTTGTTTTTTTGCAGTTATGCATTCATAAAAAAGACAACAATCTAATACTGTATACATATTAATTCCTTTCGTCCGTCATTTATAGTCTTTTTTTTTATTCATCACGATTTAAGAAATTGTTTAACGTTGTGATGAGAATTGGAAAATGGTTTAGTAGAATATGCATGGACCTTACCTTTACATAGTAATTACTAGTTAACATAAGAATTTAGCAATATACATGCAGTGTACGTAAATGAAAAATATTGATATAGATATACTGGAGTAGTAGCTAGCTATAAATAAATTGAGAAATTAAATAAAAATGTCAGACGAATTAATTAAAATTTGGCAAGCACATATATGTTACATGTATGGTGGGTGCTCTATCCCTCTCATCCACTATTAATGCATCTATTAATTGAGGAGGAGGAGTATTTTTTATTTATATATAGAGAGAGTGAGTCAGAGAGAGGGAGGAATTATTGATATGAAAAATAAGTGAAACGTTTAATTGGAATAATATTTGGAAGAAATATGTCGTGAAATGTGTAAAAGGAAAAGATTGTTGTTGACGTCTAACCACCACTGCTGTATCCACACTGTGTCTGCGCACCAAATATTCCTGAGCTTTTCCATTTTTGCCAATTCATGAATAAAGGGACTCATTTCAAGATTTTCCACTTTAGGAAACTGTACGATTTAGTTGTATGGACCATCACTTTATCATAATTACTTCCGGATCCAGGATTTTTGATTTTGGGTATCGTCTGGCCAGAGTGCCGTTCTTCTCCGGTGATGAAATAGTCATCCAAGCATTTGTCCTTATTCGCTTACATCTCAAACAACTGAAAATGAATTCGACTCCTGATAAAATGAATGTGTTTATTAGACCATTTTTAAGGTACCTAATTAGGAGTATTAGTACTTCATATATTAACGAGGAGTATTAATATTTTGTGGAAGTTGTTTCAGAAAAATGACAAGTTGTCGAGTACACTTTTTACCAAATTTTTTGAAAAAAGGACTATGTATATACGAAATTAAATATAGCGTAATGACAAAAGCTTTTTATTACTGTGATAAGTCTAGTAGTACAACTAGTTGTTTCACTATCGTTTTTTCCCCTGCATATTTATAAAAACTATTACCGCGGTGAATTATGGTTACATTATTAATTATCATGTTTATTGATGAGCACTTATATAGTTAATTACGTAGATGATCAATTTCTATGAGTACTTGAACAAGTCTCATTAAAAATAGTATGGGACTACAAGAAGCAAAGTTTGTCTCATATATATGAACTGAATGACGTTATTTCATTATTGAAAATTTTGAAAATATTATGATTGCACTAATTAAAAGGCATTGTTGTGATTGTAACGTTTTGTTCACTGTAAGAAAATTGAAATTTAAGATGAAAATTGCCTTTTTCAAGAATTAGCCCTAATAACTGCTCCATATCATTTAATTTTTGTACCAATAGCCTTACTCAAAATTAGTAGTTTGACTCCTTCCACGGAAAGAATGATAGGAATAGGAAAAGTGGAGATATTTTCTTTTACCAAAAGTGCGCACATATGTAATTTGTTTTCTGTGTGGACCCAGTAACTAATCCTCTTATTGATTTATAGACATCTCGAAAACTAACCCTCTCGCTCACATGTAGGTAATTTCATTTGAATAGTGGATCGATTCCCTAATGTTTGGTGAATGGCGGATGAATCTCTCCCATCTCAAAGACTAATTCACTCGCTGATTTTTAGGCACTTCAAAAGAGTATCAATCTCTAAAATTTGATTGAGGATGGATGAATATATTTCACACAATTACACCCGTTGTGGTGAATTGCATATACTGTAGTATAAGTTTATGTGTTCCATTAGTCTGATATTACACATATACTATATATTTACAAGTCACAACTATGAACTATCCCTAATTAGTTTAGATACACAAACACACCAATTTATCTGAATAGTTCAGTGCATATATCTCTATTGAAAAGTAAAATAAAATAAAATAAAATAAAAATGGTATATACAGTAAGCTCTAGTTGGAGCAAAGAAAACAGAGTGGATGTCAGCACCTCTTCATATGACCTAATTTAAACCTAATCTAGTTGGTGAATCATGTTTTAACAACAAACACTAAATATAAATTATGCAAGAAATTCAAGACATGTATCTGTGATTCAAAACCATCTATTTGTGGCTCACATCGTCAACTACGGTTATCACTATCAGAGCCAGACTTTGCACCTGGCTGAAGGTTGAATTTAGGAGGAACAGCAGTGGGCTTATGGTGTTTGTGTTTTTCCTCTGCCTCAGGAGCCTTCTCGAGGCGGAGCTGAGCCTCAGCCGCGTCTAGATTTTGCTTCTTTTTTACTTTCTTTTTGGGTAATACCTCCACTGGCATGGCACCAGTAAGATTGCTGTTAGGGCTAGCCTTCACTCTTTCTTGCTTTGGTTTGTCAACACTAGAATTATTCGTGACAGGCATTGGTACATAAGGTTCGGGTTGAGATACAGCAGCACTCTGGACCAGCTTGGCCATCAATGATGAAGCATGGTCATGGGACTCGGACAAAACTTTCTCAGGTAATGCAGGACTAACAATACTAGTATCCTCCAATTTTTGTGCTAACACCTTCTTCCTCTTAACCTTCTCTTGATCCTGACAGAGAAAATTAGTGGTAAATAAAAGGAACATGTACAAAACTTGTCAGCAACCGGAAGGGAATGTTCAAGAGTTATCAAGACACAACAGATATCCTAAATACCATAGATAAAAACTACACAATTGAAACATGATTAACACTATAGAAACTCATGGCAGATTGCACAAGTCTAATGCCTCGGAAATACTTGATGTATGATCATATCTATCTACTATTCAAATAATAGTTACTGGACTCTATTAAGGAAACTGCTACTCATATCATACACTACTAGGCTAAATTTAAAATATTAATTTACTATTTTCACAGAAGTGGATATTCTGTTTTGGTAAATTCAAGACCGAATCTGATTGATAAGCCAAAGAATAAATAGGCAATCAAGTCAAGGAAATATGCCAGAAATGAGGAATATGTATCATAAATAAGCATACAATGGCTGAATCCCAGACAATAATATGCAGAATAAACTATATGCAACATGGGTTGAATTTAGTAAGTTCTCTGACATTGATGCATCATTGATAAACATGCCAAGAATTAGTATATCTGATGTCCAACAACCCGAACCCGAATCAAGATTAAAGAATACTCTGAAGTCTGAACCATAATGCTAGTGACCCGCACACATAATGTTAGTGATCACAAAAAGGTAGTCCAATTGCCCAAGGTAAATTGTGCAATATGAGATCCGGAAACATGTTGCTCATGTCTCAATAAATACACAAGTATGCATTTGAGTACTTTCTTATAGTTTAAGAATTTAAGTATGCACTGACCGGAACTTCAGATTTCATTCTGCTAAAACAGAAAGAATTCAAGCAGAATGAGCAAAATACACACATACCCTCCGTCGGCCACTTAATGCCCTCCTTTTATCTTTTGCTTTATGTATTGCACGTTTAATTCCATCAGTGTCCATGACTCCACCAGGCCATAATGCTGTAAGCTGCAACAGGGAAATACAAACAGCAGATTTTCACTTGCATAGCCTTGTAAAACTGAATGATAGTAGTATTTTATAAACCACAATAGTTGTTGAGTCCATGATAAGCCAAAGAAGAGTGAAGAGGATCGATCAATACTTGAAATAAATCCACTTGTTATTCTCTCTCTCTCTTTGTGTGTGTGTGTGTGTCTCGTATAATCATGAATGACCCAAAGCACATGGCTAGGTTTCCAGCTAGTACGTCAAATAATAACTTCCCTGCTGACTTAGGCAGCAGTATCTACCATAGAATCTCACAGTAAAATGTCTGAGATCCTTGAACAAAACCAGATTCTGGGATATGAAAACCTTCCTTCCCTCCCTGTTGATGAAAAGAATAGCCCCCATAGCAATACCCACAGCAGCGACCAGGAAAAACCCCTCATACTTTGACTGCTTTTAAGGATTTTATCACCAAGGAAAATTCTTAATAATCCAGGGGCACAGTCGACAATTTCTAATATATGTATAATAATGTATGCATTTACCTGTTCAAGTTATCAATAATAAAAATCTTATGTTGTTACCTCTTCGTAAAGTCTTCTCACAGGGGGTCCTGAATCTTCTTCATGTCTCTGGAAATTAAAAGGTTGTGGCAAGGCAGAAATATAAGTGTACAAACCAGAAAACTCCATCAACGAATATGAAAATCTATATATTACCTCCACATAAAGGTCATACAAGTCACAAATCTTATTCTCCAGTGCATCGTCCATGCTGTATTTTCTTTTCAGGGTTTCTTTTTCTTCATGACCAATTTCTTGAAAATCATCGGTAGCAGTTTGCTGCTGAACCTACAAAGTAGATGATATCATGATTCAGCACATGTGTGTCGTTTGACATAGCATGTTTCAGTAGAAATCACTTACGAACAAACTTTATCTGGTTTTCTCATGATTAAATGTAATTATCATAATTCCAACATTAACAATCTATGCACATCAATAGCAAATAGAGCATGAAAGAAATATGAATACTTTGGATTTCATATATTGCACCCGCTGCCTAACCATCTCAGCAACTTCTTGTTTTGTCTTCTGCAATCGGTCATCCTTCTCTTGTCTAGCCGACAATCCCAAATTGGCCATTACTCTAAGATTTCTCTGAAAAAAAGACTTTATTAGCTTGGGCCTACAGTAAACACAAAATGTTTCAAAATGTTGTATTCAGCTGATAATCAAGTTCAGAATAAGGTTTGTGAAGGTTATTGCTAAACCATAACTACAGCCTATGGGCTATGAGAACATTCCCCATCCACACACCCTACATGGGCACCATTAAGGAGGAAAAATAATGAGAGATAGAGGATGAGGACGAGGAGAATAACAGCTAACCAGAAGAAATCATGCAAAACTGAGAGAGAGAGAGAGAAACGTAACAGCACTGCTAATAACAGCAGAGTATCTGCTTAACCAATATAACGCTAATTATATTAACCATGAAAAAATGGAGGGATTGTAGTTAAAAAAAATAATCGTACTCATATGTTAATTATCAAAGAAGAGTTACCTTCAGTGTCCGAAGTTGCATCAAGTGGCCTACGATGCTCATCAGACGATTGATTACATCCTTTGGTATTTTTCCATAGCTAGATTGCTGCAGCGTCCCAAAAATGTAAACGTTTTGACATTACCAAGTAATAGAGTTGCATCCTCATAAAAGCACAAAAACAAGTAAACTATTGAATTAACTGCTAGAGTGAACTCATAGCATCTTAAGTACCGCTAATCTAGCAACTTTAGACAGCTTCTGCTTTATTTCAGGTGACAATCTCCTTTTGATTCCCTGAGAAGAACTATCAGGATCCTGTACCTCTGTCGAAGGTGGTCTTGCTGTTATTCAAAACACACAAGAAGAGTTACCATCATGGCGTGATATATCATACTAAAAGAATGAAAACTACTATTGCAGTAAGGTTCGTACATACATTCTACAACTATCTTCTGTAACTCTCTAATGGCTTTTTCGAGCACCGTAATTTTTGGTTTAACATTAGATCCTTCTTTTCTTGGAGTGTGGGGAACCTTCTGAAAAAGATATGTATGAAGACCTCATCAGGGATAATATCATAACAATAATAAATTGATTGCAAAAGGAGAAAATGCGAAAAATTGGAGGGACCAGTAATGCTAATACATATCTCTAACAGGTTTAAGATGCTGAAATTTCTACTCACTTATTTGAAAATAAGGAGAAGGTAGGAATATGCATATAACAGCCAGCGTGTATAGAACAGGGCCAAAAACATGAATACATGATACATGTGAATCACATATTGTTTCATCAATCATCAATCATGGTAAATAAAAGTGAGAAGACACACAACACTGCTTCAAACATCAGTCATTTAAGGGAGGCATCTCTGACCATATAAGAAGAATAGGTCAAAGTTTTTTAAATAGTGTGCTATTAAGTGTCCCAAATAGTAAGGAATTTCACTATTTTTAAAGAACTAAAAGTTACAGCTGAACTTGTATTTTGGTACTATAACATTGGAATTGGCAAGGTATCAGACGCTAGAAAGATATATACCAAAATTAACTCCCTAGACGGAAAGGTCTAGAAAGAACCAAGTCCATGCACAGTTATTAAAAAATTATATGATGATGGGACACGTCAAATCATCTTAAACATTTATGTGAATAGAAACAACCAATTCACAAACAACCGCAGCGCAAAAATTCACTCACCGCTATTTGTGGCAAGTCTCTACTTGGAGGAATATTAAGGTCAAATCTTGCAACATGTCCACTTTTTTCATTCCGTTGAACAGATTGGTCCAGCTCCTTAGCCTTACTTAGTTTGGTATACTGAGGTTTGCTTACAGGTGAACTATTTGGCCTCTGAGCTGAAGCATCTTGAAGTTCACTGCTGTCCTTCAGTTTGTTATTGTGATTCTGAGAAGAGAAGACCCCAATCTTTTGCTGGTCCGCATCCTTGTGCTCTAGTGATGCTGTAGGATCCATCAGAGTCTGATGAGCTGCATTTGCTTGAGACGCCTCTAGCACATTCGTACTTTGCACATTGAACTGACTAGTAGTATTTCTTTCAACTGAGGATGAAGATTTTCTTCCTTTGTTTCCTATTTTGATGTGTTTATTTGGATTAAGCCCATCTTCATTCCCACCTTGAGCTTTTGTCACATCTTTACGCCTCCTTTTCTTTGGTTGTTGTGTAGCAGATATGGTAGGTTCACTGCACATTAGAGTAGATAGACCTTAGACAACTAATAGAAAAGAACAGGCCCTAAATTATTTTGCCGACATAAGCTGAATAAAACCAGAAACAGAAAATGACACTGTGTGCACTGATCAAGATACAGGATATTCCAATATAATATAAGTTAGACTGACATACTAGAAAAACTTACCAGCAGATCCTAAGGGATAATTATATCTACTTATCCATTCTCATAGAAGAACATATTAGATGCAATCAAAACACTGCACCACTTACGATTCAAAAAAATGAAAGAAACAAGAAAAAAAAATCATCATTTGCTTCACATACAGCTTAAAAGGTTACTTTTTATGATATTCCTATGCATTTCAAAATTTATTATTTCACCTATCCTGAACATAATACAGGTCTTATAGGAATAGTCAACAAAAGAAGTCCAAAATCAATTTATACTTTCTACCTCAATTATCAGAATGTAATAAAAGAAGTTCTATTTTTTACATTATGTTTCCAATTCCAAAGTTTAGAGCATATGAAAAACTATTACGAATGGTCTAACTGAAGGACAGTTTATTGACTCAGTAAGTAACATTAGTACATTACCATACATCCAACTGAACCTAAATCATTCAAGGGCTATATAACAGACAATGATATAGTCATAATATTTGTTGATGAATGACGCGAAAGGTACATCTTAAAAGACTTACACACGCTCCAACTTCCCACGGTTAACAAAAAATCCATCATGTTTTATTGATGAGTTATCAACCTGGAAATAATCATCCTGCATAGCCAACAACGCAAGCAACACGCACAACATAAGCGGTGGGGAGAGGAGGAGAGCACAACTATATAATATAGCTGATGAAAATGTAGCAATTACCAACTCAGCATCGTCAATAAAGGAATCCTCTGTATCGTACTCATCATCATCTGGCACATCATCAAGAAAAACTTCTTCGTCTTCACTACTTCCTTCACCCTAAAAGTTCACCCACATAACATGAATTATTTGTGCCAGTAAATAGAAAATCACATCCATATCACCCATCAATCATCTAAGTATCACTGAGTGTTATATGTCCTAATGTAGCCAATTACAATACAATGAGACTTCCTCTCCCCCGACTAAAGAAAAAAGGCTGAATTCATCTATCCAACAAAAACATACCGCATACATTCGCTCGATTTTCTCAATAACGGTGCTCAGACGGTTCGTTCCGGCCTGACCTTGAGCATCCTTCCCTTCATTCTCCGCCGGCTGCTCCGAAGACGCCAATGCAGGTGGAAGAGGCGGGGGATTGGGCTGCGGAGCTGGCTGCTGATCGGCTGTGGAGGACGAGCCAGCAGCTTTTGGTCCTTGCTTATTGTTCTTACTGGCAGCCGCCTCCTTAAGAAGCTTCTTCCACGAAACGATTGTCGTCTCTCCCGGCCGCAGCTCCACCGTAAACCGCAGGCGGTCGCCGTGCGATTCGCACGTGGACATTGGTTTTAACGCGGAACCCGATTCCGAACCGCCGCCGTCGACCATTAATCGGAGCTAGATTTTTAGGGGTTTGAAATTAGGGGGAAAACCCTAGGACTTGGGCTGATCTATGAGGGGAAAGACCGAAAGAGGAGATTTTGCGTTGTTTTTTATGCCTTATTTTCCCTTTTGGATGTGTAACGGTTGCGGGGCTGCTGTAGCTCATCATTTAACTAATAATCACTGAAAACGCACGCATCTTTTCATAATTCCACTTTCGACCCAATAATCTTACACACCATTTCACTCTCGACCCCAATAATTCTTATATTTCTCCTATTTTAGCTTACATCATTTTTTTTAAATTTTAATTCTTAAACATTTGTCAAATTTTGTATTGCAGTTATATCAATAAAGTTCAGAAGTATTGAAATTGCTGGTTTTGTAATTGAACTGTACATATATTTTTTCTAATTTTTGAATCAATCATTATTTCAAGGCTAACACGATCTGATGGTTCATCATATAACACTATTAGATAAGTATCGATCAAAACGACTTTTAGACAGCGAAAAACATCATACTCCTGTTACTGTTACATGGAATTAAATAATTTCATTTTTAGAATTAGAATTATATTATTGTCAACATTATAATTAGATATAATTTGGTAGTAATTTATATACTAATTTGAAAGTTGGAATGCAAAATTATACTTTATGAAATTTCATAAATTTTTAGACAACTACCTCTTTTATCATTGAGTGAAGTAAACAGGAGGTGGTACCTGTACATGTAATTTGCATATTTAGTAGTATCACTGGAAATTCCAGTGAGAGCTCTAGTAGTTGC
The DNA here is from genome assembly GCF_029641045.1 of Salvia hispanica. Classification (NCBI taxonomy): domain Eukaryota; kingdom Viridiplantae; phylum Streptophyta; class Magnoliopsida; order Lamiales; family Lamiaceae; genus Salvia; species Salvia hispanica. Next base: position 7,994,166 of record NC_142692.1, on the reverse strand, counting down.
CACGTCAACATGTCCTATCTTTCTGCAATGGTGGAGCCCTAGTGCATGCCCTATCTTTTATCCACTTTTCATTTCAATTTAGTTTTTTAATTTTATTTTTAATTACTATAAAATACCAAAATATATTATTTTAAACACCACAAATGCAAAAAAAAAAAAAAAAAAAAAAAAAAAAACTACATTACTTAATTGAAAAGTGGAACTACATCATACTTAGCTAAAAAAAACTACATTAAAACTAAAATACTAAAAAAAAGAAAAAACCAAACTAGTCATCTAAATTCAACCTCTGGGCCAAATTCTTGATCATATTCTTAGTCCTCTGTCGGGCTTCCGGATCAGTTTCTTGACGAAGGCTGTTTTGGGCGTCAAGTATAAACCTATACTCAACCACCTCGCGATAACCTCCGAACTCCTCGATCGCCCTGTCCATGAGCTGAGAAGATGGAGGAGGCGCAGCATGCGGGGGGCCGCCGATCCAGACGCGCCCGCCTTCGCCTTCCCTTTGGCATGGGCTTTGGCAGCCTTGGTACCAATGGGACGTCTAAAAGTAGACGTAGGCATGCCGGAACTCCCTTCCGGCTTAGCGTTCAGATCCACAGGAGATGGGCCGCTGCTCGTGTAACCACCTGTGGCGGTGGTCTTCGTCCGCTTCGCAGCCGAGGATCCAGCCGATATCCCTCCGTTGAACTTCGCCTTGTCCTTCAAGATCAGCCAAATATTGTACAGCTTGAACTGCCCGAACTGCCGTTGGTACTCGGACAACGACTTGTTGAGGACATCCTCCATGCTCTCACCGCTAGCCCTTCCGTCCCTGTTTCTATTGTAGATATAGCAGAAGTTGTTGACGTGGAGCTTGATTCGATCCCAACACTTGTGCAGCTGAACCTTGGTCCACTTGAACGCCCACTTCGGTTTCACCTCATTGTAGCGTTCCTCAATGCGATCCCACATCCTGGCCGAAGTATGGTTGTTGGAGGATATCGAATCCTCCGATACATTGACCCAACACTAAGCCACCTTCAGGTACTCATCCAACTCGTAGTCAGTACGCCCTGTTGCGTACTCCTTGTTCGGCTCGTGGGTGGGAGTGGGACTAGGACCGATGGCGCCTTTTCTTTCCGCGCCATCTTCTTCCTCCCTTTCTTCGGCGGTGGCCGCGCAGGGGCAGGAGGTTGCCCACAACTAGGCTCCATCTCCTCAACCCGATACTCCTTGGCGCCGAAGAACGAATCGAACTCAGCGTCGGAGACGAAAGTGGATCCTACAGATGCGGGCGTCTCAACCCGGTAGTCTTCGTGGCCGGGCCACTAGGCACCACCTCCTCCAAACATGGGCATATCGTCGTCGACATTATGGGGGTTTGGGTATGACTCAGATCCATTGTTGAAAGTGTGGATATTGAGAGAATATAGAAGAGAAAGTGAAAGGTTTGGTGTGTGTAAAGTGAAGAAAATGGAGTATTTATAGTGGTTTAAATTAGGGTTAAATAATTTAAAATTAAAAAAAAAAAACGGAAAACATCGGGCTCGGGCGCACCCCTGCAATGGGCGACCGAACTCTCGGTCGTCCTCGGGCGTGGCCGACGCCTGCAATGGGTGCCCGATCATGCCCAAGCCCGATCTCGGGCGATAGGGCGTGAGATCGGGCATCCATTGTAGATGCTCTTAATGTTATTTTTGCACCCTTTTTTTGTCATTTACACCTTTTTTTCTACTTAATTTTTAAAAAATATATTTAATGTTATTTTTGCACTTTTTTTTTGTTATTTACACCTTTTTTTCTACTTAATTTTTTAAAAATATATTCAAATAAGTATTTACTTTTTATTTTCGAAATGATAAAATAATAGTAGTATGCTTCATACTCCTAAATTCCTAATACTGATTAAACATTCTGAAAAAGCGCATCAAAAACCCTCTCTCGAAATCTCATCTGATTTAGGGTTTTCGGCCACCATTTTCACTGAGCTTCGCAGACAAACTATGTGGAGGCCATTAGCAAGAGGAGCTTTGCGATACCGGCGTACGGCGCCGCCGCGGCAGCTGCTTCTTCCCGTCAATCTTCAGGTACCCAACCAAATACCATCACTAATTGTTGAATCCGCATCTCGATTTTCGTTTTTCCCGACCGCGTATCACTTCCACCAAAACCCTAGACTTTTCTCGTCGAGTTCAGCTGAGAATCGTGACGATCTTCCCTCCGAGCCACTGATATCGCGGGCTAATGAAGCCACTGGTGGTTTCGATTTCAGTGGGTTGAATGAATCTGGCGGATTTGAGAATGAAGATTCTATATTTGACGGTGCTGCAGATACACCCGATTCAAATCAGGGCTTTGGAGACTTATTTGGCGGTTCTGTTGCTGCCGACGAAGTTATAGAATCTGGAGAGGGTGTTGGATTGTTGAAGGAGAATGACGCAGAGAAGGTGCAGAACTTGTTGTCTTTGCTGCAGGGTTCCGGCATTGTTCATGGCTCAATCGAACCTTATTTGGAAGCTATGGATTTGGCTTTGGACAACGATCTTGTGACGAGGGTACTTCAGACACCCTGCACACAAGGGGAAAATGTGATCGGTTTCTTCAGATGGGTTTTGAAGAAACGGGGGTTTGTCTTAACTTCGCAGGTGCTGAGTGAGCTTGTGAGTTTGATATGCATACAGAACAAGAGGAGAGAAGTGTATGCATTATGGGATTTGATAAACGAGGTAGGGGAGAAGGAGAAGGGGGTGGTGAGTTCTGAGTGTTTGAATGAAATAATAGCTGAGTTGTCCAAGTTGGGGAAAGGGAAGGCAGCACTTGAGGTGTTCAATAAGTTTGAGGACTTTGGATGTGCGTCTAATGCTGATACGTATTATTTCACTATTGAGGCTCTTTGTAAGAGATCGTTTTACAGTTGGGCTTGGTCTGTTTGTGAGAAGATGTTAGCTGCGGATAAGCTGCCTGATGCTGCTAGGATGGGAAAGATCATTTCCTACCTGTGCAAGGGAGGCATGGCAAAAGATGCACATTTGGTGTATCTGTATGCAAAGGATAAAAAGATGAATCTTCCACGGTCATCTATCAATGCTGTGGTTAGCTCTCTTTGTCAAGTTGAAAAAACTAATAAGGAGACTTATGGAGAAATCAACAAGGAGCTTGATAGAGAGACTGTGTCCCTGGCCTTGGAGATGTTGGATGAGTTTTCAGCAGAGGATCGAAAGCATGCAATTAAGCCCTTTTCAAGTGTCATCAGGAAGTTGTGTTGGATTGAGGATGTTGACAGAGCAAAGAAGCTTCTACTTGAAATGATTGAATCCGGTCCTCCTCCTGGAAATGCTGTGTTCAATTTTGTGATCAACGGGCTTACTAAAAGTGAGAAAATGGAGGAGGCTCTGAGCATTGTGAAGACGATGGAAAGCAGAGGCTTGAGACCCGATGTATACACCTACTGTGTGATCATGGGTGGCCTTGCAAGGGCCGGAAAGATGGATGAAGCCATCAAGATCTTCGATGAAGCCAAGGAGAAGCACTCCAAACTGACCCCGGTTGCATACCACACGCTCATTCGCGGATTCTGCAAGCTCGAGCAATTTGACAAGGCTGTGAATCTGTTAGGCGAAATGAGGCAGCATGGAGTGCAGCCTAAACACGATGAGTACAATAAACTGATAAAGTCTCTTTGCTTCAAGGCACTAGACTGGGAAACTGCTGAAAAGTTGCATGAGGACATGAATTCGAATGGCATAGCTCTCAACGGTAGAACAAAGGCGCTTATTGCTGCTGTCAGGGATTTGCAGGAAGCTGGTTCTGCATAATTTCCATTGAAATGCAAATGTGCTGAAGTAAGGAGGTGCTCCATCTCTCTCTTTATCGGATTTTGTTGTTACTTATTGCCAAGAGAAGTTTAGGAGAAGTAATTTAGTGGCCAATGTATTTTTTTGTTAGCAGTTGTGACCTTCAGTGATTAATCTGGTTTTGGTTAATAAATCTGTTGGAATATTTTGTTGAAAATTTTATTCACATCAGTCAGCTATGAGCTACTGACTTGAGTGAAAAAAGATGATATTTACTTCTTCCATAAGATGTTCCGTGTGTTCTTGTTTGTAGACTTATTCTGAGAAAATTGTTATGCACAAAAATGAAACTTAGTCTGAATGTTAAAAGATTATACTAAGAATTCTTTTTTAGCCCTTAGATGATATATGATCCTGTGTTTGAATCTTGGAGATGATAATTACTTTTATTTCTTAGATGATTATGAAGATCTATGGTGGTTAATCACTTTGTTGGATGAATTCTTGATCATGTGTTTGAATCTTGTATATGAGAGATTATGAGGCGACAAAAAAGTCGATATTTTGAATTTATGCAATTTTTCGACTAACTCGTACATTTTCCATAACGAATGATCCGCATTGAATTTATTATACCCATCACTGAATTCAGATACTAAGATGATGAGTTCGTCATAAGATCTTGGTAGTGTAAAGACCATAAATGATCGGAGGCTATAGTGTTCAGAATTAGTGCTCTCATTTTTACATACTTATTCTCCTCATCAACCATTACATAGTAGAACATCCACTATTAAGTGTACTTTTACACTTTTATTATTTAAAATAGATACATTTCACTAATTTATTCGGCTTCCCAGATATGCCCAGTTAAGGGCTGAAAACTGCCCAATTTCATGCGTTCGGTTTGTCTGCATCAAAACTTGAAAGCCCATGTTTAGGGCTTCGGCCCGCACTGTTTGGTCCATATATTGTCTGATATATTACTTCCAAAATGCGTAATATACATATCTGAAGACCCCAGATATGAGTGACTGTTCATCTAAAAAGACAAATTCACCCCTGGTTGATTTGGACTCATCCCCCGTTTCGGTGAGCGTGCAGTCAGCAAATCAGGATTGCTCTTTCGGTGAGCGTCGGAGCCAGAGCGAGGTAGCAGGCTCCCTTCAATTTTGTTTCCCCCAATTTCAGACCTTGCTTTCCAATTCCAGCCACCAAAAGAAGGGTTTCATACAACTCAGTACTCAAATTCCGGTGAGTTTGAATCGCTGCAGCTTCTTCTTCAGCTGCCGCAAGGCAGCGACGGAGTATAATTAAAGGATCAACACCCGCATCTGTGCAAGGAAGCACCCGAGGCGGTGGATCGTACGAAGGAGGAGGGAAAGCCTGCGAAGGCAGCTACAACATAGGAGGAAGTAGAGGTGGAAGCCATGGATATGGAGGTAGCGTGGCTATGCCGCAACGGAGCAGATGAAAATGGCGGACTATGTTTTTTTCATTTGCCACAGGCACACGCTTTAGGAGGTTGAAGGGTAGGGCGTAGAATTATGAAAATAGTTGGAGGGGTTTTTCGTCAATTCAATCATATTGGAGGCCCAAATACATAGCAATTCAGGCTAACTGAACGCCATTTTTGTTTCAGATTTGTGGGCCATATCCGTTTCATTTCTGCCCAATTACTGATTCAGTTATATTTCATTAGAAATGCTAAATGGCAAAGCGAACGGTTGTGATCATCAAGTTAAAATGAGACATTCAATCTCACACAGGACTAAGTAATAAACTATATACTGCCACTATTTAAAAAAAAAGTCACAAATTTCTAATTTGATAAAAAAAAATATCATGAAATTTGACCTGTGCGTTAATTTTAAAACTAATATTAAGAAATATTCTATGTCATCAATTAAAGCTTAACCCGTCTTCCATGTCATTTACTATAATAAATCAGAATCTATTGTCGGTGTGAAATTAGCACCACGATCACTGTTCTTAATACTCCCTCCGTCCCACCATAAGGGAGGCGTGTTCATTTTTTAGTCATCCAATTATAAGTGAGACATTTCATTTTATGACAAAGAAACAAGACTCTATCTCTCTATTACTTTATCATCTCTCATGTTAACTTTTTTTTATCACTCATACTTTGTTATCTCTTCATTTAACCATTAAATTTAAACACCATTATTTAAAAATACTTGTGCCCAAAACAAATGTGTCACATATAATGAAACGAATGGAGTATTAAAAATTAAAATTTTAAAAAGTTATGTGATATTACGCATCAATTAACCTTAAAAAGTAAAAATATCAGTACTAATAGTATTATATTCGATCACAAAAAATAATCCTACTTTTATATTCAACAAAATTAGTAATTATCTATTTATTATAAAATTGCTACTATTTAACAAGATGGATCCAGTTTTATTTAATAACATCATAAATATTTTTTTTATATATTTATCTTATTTGTTTTACGAATAAATTTAAATTAGTACTACCACTCGACAATAGTGTAAGAGCATCTCCAATGGGTGATAGGCCAGCCATAGGCCAGCCATTCTCTCCCCTGCCACGTCAGCAACACCAAAAAAACCACCTGCCACGTCAGATTTAGGTCAGCCATAGGCCAGCCGCAATAAAAATAATTCAAAATATATTACATTTACGGAATTAAAATTACGATTAAAATACAGAATTAAATTTACGACACATATACAGGAAAATTCATTAATTGCATTTAAAAAAGTTACATAGATAAAACAAAATTACATGCATAATAAAGAAAAAAAACTATCGCCGTGCAATCCTCCGTGCCCACAACTCTTCAATTATATCCTTTTGGAGTTGAATATGAGCTTCCACTTGGCGCATGTTGGCAAATTCCTTGAGTCGGCCGGCTTCATCGAGAGGTACCCCCTGTCGTACACTAGGGGTGGCCGTTCCGTGGCTTGGACCGGCTTCATCGTCACTGACCCAACTAGTCAGTTGTACGCCTTCGTCTTCGACGATCATGTTGTGAAGGATAATGCAGGCGTACATTATCTGGGAAACGCATCCGACATCCCACAAACGCGTTGGACCCTTAATTGCCGCCCATCGAGACTGGAGCACACCAAATGCGCGCTCCACGTCCTTGCGCGCCGACTCCTGTCGTTGCGCAAAGTATGCCTTCTTTTCATCACTTGTTTGTCTGATCGTCTTCACAAAGACCGGCCACCGAGGGTATATACCATCCGCCAAGTAGTAGCCCATATCATGCCGGTTGCCGTTGGCCACAAATGAGACGGCTGTACCGACGCCCTGACACTTCTCGTTGAAGAGGGGAGACGAGTTCAGGACGTTGAGGTCGTTGTTCGACCCGGCTACCCCAAAATACGCATGCCAGATCCACAGCCGGTAATCAGCTACGGCCTCGAGGATTAACGTGGGGTTCTTTGACTTGTAGCCGGTCGTGTAGGCCCCCTTCCAGGCAGTCGGACAGTTCTTCCACTCCCAGTGCATACAATCTATGCTGCCTAACATCCCGGGGAACCCATGCTTCTCCCCGTGCATCTGCATCAGATTCTGACAATCTTCGGGAGTAGGGCTTCGAAGGTACTGGTCACCGAAAATGGCTATCACGCCGTCACAGAACTCGTTCAGACATTTCAGGGCTGACGACTCACCGATGTGGAGGTACTCATCCCACATGTCTGCCGCGCCTCCGTAGGCCAACTGCCTGATTGCTGCCGTGCACTTTTGGATAGGGGTGTGGCCGGGTCTGCCAGCCGCATCGTGCCGGAAGCGGAAACACAGATAGTGACGCTCCAATGCCCGAACGATGCGCATAAACAACTCCCTGCGCATTCTAAAACGCCGCCGGAACATGTTGGCGGGAAACCGCGGGTACTCTGCAAAGTAGTCCTCGTACAGCCGCTGATGTGCAGCTACGTGATCCCGCGGAATCACTGCTCGGTGGTGGACAACTCGTGGAGGGCGAGGTATCGCCTGCTGGTGGATCTGTTGTTCCACCATACGCATGTACCGCTCCATCCCGCGGTTCATGTAGGCCTCCATAGCCTCGTTCATCCTCCGCTCGTACTCCCCAGGATCCCCACCACTACCACTACCGCTACCACCAGCGTTACTCATCGCTCGAAGATGCTCTTGAACAGAAAGTTAGAGAGAGAGAAAACTCGTTAAAACAAGTGGTGCAAATGAAAATGAAACGAAAATCGCGTTTATATATGATTTTAAAAAAAAAAAAAAAAAAAAACGAAAAATCGCCGCTCGCCGGTCGCTGGCCGATCGGGCCTCCACAATGGCGGCTAGCCGATCGGCCAGCGCTTCGGCCAGCGACGAGCGATCGGCCAGCCCACGCCGATCCGCTCGCCGAAATCGCGCTGGCCGATTGCAATGGTTCGGCTAGCCGATCGGCTAGCGCGACGAATCGGCTAGCCGGTCGCTAGCCGACCATTGGAGATGCTCTAATGTCTCCATATCCGGATTCTTAACCATACACACCCGACCCGCTAATATCCGGCACCACAAACCCGTTTGAGGACAGGGGTAGATATGGAATAATGGTGACTATATTAAGCCCTTCTTCACACAAAACAGTCATCCATTAGCTCAGAAAATTCAAAATTGAGGAAACAGAGAGGCCGGATTTCTGCAAGGGTTGTTGCCCCTCTCTGTTAGCCGATGATTTTTTGTTAACAAACAGCCCTTTAAGTGGAAATTTTACGTACATACAAACACACACACATACATATATATTCTGCTGCTTAATCAATAATTCAAAACTGTGTTGGACTGAAGATGCTGTGATGATTGGCGGTGGTGGTGGTGGTGATGGTGGCGGTGGAGATCTGGTGACTGAAGAGGCTGTGATGATGTTTCTATTTTGTTTTCTGAGCTAATGGATCGGGCAAGGAGAGATCCGGCCCGTATCTTGGTGGCGACCCGGACGGCATTGTGGTTTTTGAGTCACATGCAACCGGTGGTCAGCTGCCATGGCGGCGTTGGCCTTCCATTTGCCTGTTTTTCTGCAGATCTGAGCCTCCTTGTTTTTCTATATTAAATTTTATAATTTTATTAACTTTGATTTTCCTTCTGATTTATTTTGTTCTTCCCTGTTTAAAAAAGTAATCATCGATGATTTTTTATTTATTTTTTTTAACAAAATAAATTATGAAATTTAGTTAAATGTCTTTATTTTTTAAAGTTTTGTTAATTACGTATTTTAATCTCAAAAGAAACAGTGCTATCTTAATTAAAAAGGTACTACAAACGAAGCATGAGTTACAAGCCTTACAGAAAAGTCCACTCACTCTCAGCCAACATAGGAGACATCGCCGGTTTAATCTCCAACAAGACAAGGAAATGCCTATTTTACCCTCCTCAACACAAACCTCAAAACTCAATACTCCTCCACCCGCTGCAAATTCCATCAACAACAAGGGCAATAAAAACCAATCACCACTATAAATCCAAAATCCCCAAAATCAAAATCAAGCAACCCAGTAGCTCATAATTCCTCAAACAGAGACGGAAAAATTGAGGCGAACAGCGAGATGGGATTTTTTTTAGGGTGGTTACCCCTGTCTGTTTGCCGATGAATTTTTTATAAAAAAGAAAAACAGCCCTTTGTTTCTGTGAACAGCAAATATGCAGCCTTCTGTTTCAGTGAACTACATATATGCATATACTAGTACTACCATCCAGATCTGGTACCTGTTTGGTATTCATCACATTCCACTCCTTTTATACTGTTCCGGTAACAAAGCATTCTATTTCTAGGGTCGGATTGACGAGGCTATGATGATAATTTTTCTCCTCCTTTTCTGTTTGTATGAGCTACTGGGTCGGGTAATCGGATTGTCAGGCGTATCTTGGCGGGGCGACCCGGACGGCGCGTGGTTTCACGCGCAACCGGTGTCGCAGCCATGGCGTCTTTGGCCTCCGTTTCCCCTCATGATTGCAGATCTGAGCCTCACCAATTTTTTTACTAATTTTTATTTCGATATTGGAAATTAATAATCGTTTTAAAATTTGTTTTCGTCTAGTGGTTTCACTGTTTTTAATTGGTAGCTGGTGAAATGATTAAATCTGCATATTTTCTAATGTATACTAATTTAATTTCATAATGTACTTTTTAAATTAAGTTAAACACGTACGAAATGATGTTTTTAATATAATTTTGACTTTTTTTCCCACATCCGAAAATCAAGGCATTAAAGTTCCAAAGCACTATCTAGATTTATTCAACATTATACTATTATTACTCCTATTTTTGTTACTAGTATTTCTTTAAATTATACGGAGTACTATTATGAATAAACAAATAATACTAAAATATTTATTAAAATAAGAATACTACATAGTTGAAACACAAAAATTTACATATTTCAGTGGTAAAATGGTAAATTTCACTTCTTTCACGATGGTAAATTATGTGGGGTGTAGGCGTGTAGCGAATCACATTTAAGAGGGGGAAGGTTTTCACCGGCGGAAAAAATGAGAAGATATGGAGAGGGTTGCAGCCTACTTATGTTCCTCTTACTTCGTTAGAAGAGCGTCACTATTATATACTCCAAAATAGAAAGACAAAATATAACTGATTGAATAATATGTAAATTTTTGAGAAATTAGTTATTAGTTATTTTTGTTTGTCTTTTTAATTTATCTTTTTTCTTTAGAGTCCATTATTTTTAAGAAGGTATAATTACCTATTTGAGAAGGTAAATACAAAATATACCTTTTTATTTTATCTTTTTCCTTTAGAGATGCTATTAGTGAAATAGTTAAACCATCACTATAGGCGGTTGTTTTTTTATAAAACGAAAATAGTTATGCATTTGCATACATAACGAAACATGCCCTTTTAAGACTATCTCCAACAGTACTGTAAAATCTAAAATGATGTTCTAATAGTACTTCAAAACCAATCTTATTATAGATTTTTGGAGAAAAAAAAACATATCTTTAGATGTGCACTAAGAGTATACCAAAAACACTTTTTAGAGTTTGAGTTATTGTATTGAAGTCCAAATCAATTCTTATTTATCAAAATAGAAGAAGAAAGAGAAGAGAAATTAAAATACAAAGATAGAAAAAATTACAGGAAGAAGGCAGCAACGTGGAGAAGAAGAAGATGTGAATAATAACCTAATTTAATTTTATTAATATTTGATTAGTTATTAAATAGTGCGTTGGCTCATATTAGTATAACATTATTCAACATAATAGTAAGAAAAATGATTTATTGTTTTAATAAATAAATAGCCGTTATTTTTTTTCCAAAATACATAATTCAATAGATAAATTAATAACTCACGGTACATATAAATCCGTGGAAAAAATTATTTTACTAGTGAAATAAGTACTATACGTTCAAACTAAATATGCTATTGAATATAATAAAAAATAGTTAAACATTAAAATTTTGTAATTTAATTTAAGTTATTGACAAAGTGTCATAGGATAAGTGTGCAATTTAGATAAAATATATAGGTCCGTATAATTGAAAAGTACCAAAAGTTAATGGGTGAGGAATATTCTTTTAGGTTTAAGTTTAGTGTAATTTGTTGGAGTAAAATTAATATTTAGTGTAACATTTACACTAAAATGGATTTGAGTTTAGTGTAATGAAACGTTACTTTTTTTAGCAAATCATATTAAATTATATAAAATTTTACTATATTCATTTAAATAGGTTACAATATCGTTAATTTAGGGGTGGCGAAACGGGTTATCCACGGGTATCCGCACACGATAAGTCGGATACCCGCATCCGATAAGTCAGATACTTGTACCCGACTTTAGCCAAATTTGTTGTCCCAATACCTGCCCGCGACATACCGGGATTACCTGATACCCGTGTCGGGTATCCCGTACTCGACATTGCGGGTACCCGTACCCGACCCGAAACCTAATAAAATTTTTGAAAACCATAATAGCCGTCAATATTTCCTAATTTACTTTATTAATACAAATGATAAGTTTGAATGGATTGAGAGTAAAAGTGAAAGGACACTCTATAGCTGTTCTCTTAAGTTTTCAATTGTATGTTCGTTGGAATGTAAAAATGTTTCAAAAGAACTCTTAGATTATGTAAAAGTACTCACACTGTTCCGCCTTAATAGAGGCGTTTCATTTTCTTCACTCATTTTTGAAAAAATAACAATATAAATACTCTTCTCTACATTATTATCTCTCTTACTTTACTTTTTCTCCATTTTAACTATTTATTTTTAATTTTTCAAAATGAGTGCATATATGGAACGCCTCTGTTAATATGGAACGAATGGAGTATTAAAAGATGGTATATGGCAAATACTAATAATAACGTATATTATCGGGATTAATGGATATACTCGCGTGGATAGCGGGTTACCCGTTACCTGCAAAACTCTAAAATACACTACCCGATCCCACCTCATTTCCCGTTATCATCAGATAGTGGATCGAGATACAAATTACCCATTACCAGCTACCCATTTTGGCACCTCAAATTATTACCTCCAAAACTCCGTGTTATAAAAACCATAACCACCGCCGAAAATGACTGAAGGGCCCAAGCTTTGGCCCCATTTATTTTATTACTAAAAATATACTCCTTTGACCCAAACCAGTCTCATCCTGTTCTCTCCCAGCTCATATTTCTCTCTTATTCTCGCTTCTCCGGCGATCAAACCATAACCACCGCCGTCCGCCACCAATTACTTGCGTTATCATCTTCAAATATCTTGTCCCTTACCCGGCGAAAATTTCGCAGCTGTCCCTCTCCACCTGGCCTCCGACTGCGTGTGTGTGTGCCTCCGCCGTCTACAGTAGCAGCAATGCTTCCTTACTCTTCTCCAACCTCATTTGGAGATCATTCTCTTCTCGGCCAAACAAAACTACAAGTGCAGAAACGTAACTCTTTTCTAATTTACTTCTTAGTTACTTTCATAAATTTTCAGCTAGTAGCGCATTGTTTAGGAATTTGATTTGTTTCCATTGATCATTATCATGTTTCCTTTTTTCCTTATAGCTGCTACCATTACAATACTGTGATACTACCTTTTATTGCAGTACTGTACTATCTTTGCCATTATTTAGCAATGTTAGTCGGTTCAGTATCTGTTTGCTAAGCTTTGACTTGCTTTTCCATGATTCTTTAGTTCGTACTCTGTTGCTGGTTTTTTTAAATTTCACTCTCAGGGCAAGGGTTTTGCTATGGTATACAGGAGAGGTGCTTGTGAGTTTCTCAATCATATTTGATGAATCTCCATGAACACTATGATATGTATACAAAGACAAAATTCGGAGAGGATATATGTGGGATCAAGGATGAGTCGTTCATCATTGATTTTGATCTGGACTATGGAAAATTGTCTGTTTCTCCACAACCTTATCAGTCCTCTTCCGTGGCAGCTGATGTATCAACTTTGATCATGGTTGGATCAGAAGTTTCAGGTTCTGATCTTCTTTCAGCTTTTGATTCTATCTGTGTAGCACCAGAGAACAATGCTGATACTTTTGATTCAGTCGGCCAAGCTTACATGCCTATACAATGCACAGCCGATGGAAATGATACCAGTGACCTTGGTTCTTCTGACTTAGCTGTTGTTGCTGAGCCATCTATACAAATCTGCACACAGAGTCATTCTTTAATTGTATATACATCCTCTTGTAGGAGGAGTGCGCACAATACTAAATCAAGTCAGATGAACGAGCTCCCAAATTCATCAAAATGTAGAACACCACTCAACCAAAGCTCAGACTTTGATATAAGTTTCTTGCCAATAATAAGAAGAAGTAGAAGTTTATCTGTCAACCGGGCTCGATCTTCTGTTTCGGGAGATCTTGGTACCATCTTACCAGATATTGATCAAAGCAGTGTGTTAGATAAGAAGTTAGGTAATGAGAGAAAACTAAGACGCAAGAAAGGTGGGAAAGTAAAAAGGAAGGGTACAAGAGATCTGATAGGTAAAAAATCATTAGGGAAAAGTTTGGTTCCCACTGGTCGTATTTCATTAAAGATTAAGATTGGAAATAAATTGTGTACCCCTGGCAATGTTGCCGAAAATTTTAGTGCACCAGGAAAAGATATTACTGGATTCATTGATACAAAGGACAACAAGTTGGGAGAGGAAGTCCCAAGAGAGTTTTCAGCACCACGCGAAAGGAATTTAGAGAAGCTGATGCCATCAGATGTTTCTGCCATAAGTACACATCTAAAGGTCAAGGGTACTTTGTATAACAATTCCCTTGACACTTCAAGTAACTTCCATGAGATCAGAAGCCTGGAGGAGGAGGCTGATAACTCTAGAACTTTTACTAAAATCCAGTGTTCTGATGTTGGAACCTCGCCCGATTCAGAAGTGTTAACCTGTGCCAACTCACCGATGACAAAGCTGAGAAAAATGCTCAGGTGAGTGTGGAATCATGTGTTGGTCAATCTCTAAATGAAGTCAAGGCCAAGTCTGATCCTAGCATGCCACGTTGTCAAGTTATTCCTAGCTGGAAAGATGTGCTACTGAAAGGAGCAACCAATTTGGATAAGAGCTAACTCAAGAGACAGATCATTTTGTGCTTGTATCTTTTTCTCTTTCTTGTTGGTTATTTGCAGAATATTGTTAGGAGTACGTGTCTATATTCTAGTATCTTCTGAGCATTGCTATATATAGCAATGAGCTACTTTGTATGCTCAGGTTTTCAGAGATACTACTTCACAATCCAAAAATGCAATGCATACAAGTTTTGAGCTCTCTCTCTTATGCTTTATTCATGCTTCTGCTGATTACCTTTTAAGAAGTTATAAATTCTATTCCGATGTTTCGCTATGTAAAAAAGGTTTACCTGATCTACAAGATGGTTTAATTTTGTCTAAGGCACGTGTATCTCCAATGGACATCTCCAATTTGATTTTATCACCTAAGCATGCTAAGAAAGGAAGGAAGAAGGTCAAGCACCATCAGGTTGACAATTGTGTGTTGGGAAACAAACTAACTAATGCTACAGAACCTGCTTCTGAGAAAGATGTTTCTAGTTCGAGTCCACCATATGCTAAACAATATTTAAATGGTGAGGACATGAAGCCTTGTTCAAACTCACCAGTCTGCCACACATTGATACCTTGCAGCAATGGTATAAAAAATCCCAAATGCTCTGGTGCTACTGCCAAGGGAAGGAGCAAGGGCAGGTCGAGAACTTTTCCCAATGAGAAAGAAGCAGCCTCTAAAAAGAATGGGAATAGAAACAGTTTCGATGGTAAGTAACTATTGATGATTTTATACATAGACATATATTCAGAAGTCCTACTATTATCCAGAATATAGAGAAAGACCAATAGTTCAAAGCTGAATTTACATTAAGTCTTTCCTTCAGTTCCCCTGTTCATAGTTCACTATTTAGCATATTGAGACTGTAAAATGAGCTTTTTAATGCCTCTATTAACTTTACAGGAAATGAAACACATCTTGGAGGTACTGGAGCATTTAGCAATGGTGTCACCGGACCTATTAACGCAGTGCAATCTTCAATTGATGGGACGAGAGAGCAATATGATTCACCTAGGAATGCATGGGTGTTTTGTGACAAGTGCCAAAAATGGCAGCGGATACAAGCGGCACTTGCTGATCAAATTGAAGAAACTAACTGCGGATGGTAGGTACTTAAGAATATTTCTGTTGGGACGCTGCCTATATGGATTACCATATGATAACAATAAGACCTCACAAGAAAGTAGAGAGATATTTGATTCCTTATTTAAGTGCTAGGAAGATTGGCATACATAGATTGTGGCCATTTCTCTGCAGGTTAGATATTTATTTTGTGCTTGGTCTAGTGCACTACTTTCCGTTAACTTGTGCATGATTTGGTTGGATCTAGGTGCAGGATATATGTTTATTTGACTGATATATAACATGATAGCCTGATTTATGAGAAATATCTAAACTGCTTGCCTACTATTGAAAAATACCTGCTTAGAGTTGCTTGTGCATTGTATTAGTATGCAATTGTGTTTCACCTGAAATTGTATGCCAAGAGACACATTCTTGATTTAGTATTGATTTATACTTTTCCAGCAAGATGTTTTTGGTTAATCACAATTTCTTGTTGGAAGGTTGTACGCATACACCATACTGTAAAGGGACTACAAATAATCTTTTACTGGTGGTCTTTCTTGTTGGCCATTTTTTTTCCTTTCTTTTGGGTTGTCTTGTCCTTCTTTGTGCAAATTTTATGTTGTGTATGTCTAATCCAACCCTAAGCAGTTTCAGCAACTCAACACTTCATTAAAGGTTCTCATGCTTTTTTTAATTTATAATTTATTTTTGGAAGTTACATGTGTCTGATTTGTATCTTCCAGAAACTGAACAAAGCTAAAGTTTCCTTTCCATGTCATACTCATAGAAAAGTTTTATTATGTATTTATAATACTTAAGCCTAGAGCGCAGTTATGTTTAATTAACAAGGGCCCAAGACTTGTTATGAGCAGTTTGGCCTAAGCTTGGGAAGTTAAGCTAAGTCTGTCGCACACAACTATTTCTCGAGTGTTAAAAATATTAACTAATGAAGTTAACAAATAAACTAGATAATGTTTAGTGAAAATGATGAAATATTGCTCCTTAATATCAACACATATTGAAGACATATTGAGAACGATTGGATTTGGAGTATACTGAATACTTTTCGTTTATGATGTTGATGCATTCATATTTTTGGTAGAGTGATTGATGGGTTTGTTATATACACTGTTAAGGACTTGCCGAGATAACACTGATAAAGACTTTGCTGAGTGCTCAATTCCTCAAGAGAAGTCGAATTCAGACATTAATGAAGAACTGGAAATATCTGATGAGGAAGATGCTTGCAGAAATTTTCTAAAGCTTAATCAATACCGATTAAAGGGTTTGTAGTTTTTATATTGCTGTCACAGTAGTGGCTCTGTGTCCCTTGAAATTTTGTTTCCATATGACTATGAGACAATATGCCTCTCTCCCCTTCACTTAATGTTGAGTTGATTTGGTTTATTGAACAGTTGGTCAGCAGTCATCGTGGACACTTATCAAGTCGAACTTGTTTCTGCATCGAAGCCGCAAAACTCAAACCATTGATGATGTAAGCATAGCCGCTCTTTTTTACTTTTATGCCCCGTCAATACTATTTAGTCTCTATATAAATGTTTGTGTTCTAATGATATCATTTGTTTAAAGTCTTCACAGTGTACGTCATGTTGGAAATGTTCTACTGTTAAATCATCTCAGTTGTTTTCACTAGCAAAGCATTTAGGTGCTTCTGTTGACTTTCCTATGCATGCATATCCACTACTGTTTAAACATGTGACACTTGTCAAGGTCTCAAATGTGTTACTAATGGAATGTAGATGAGTAAATTTGATGACTGTTATTGCTAAAAAAACTCAATACTATCTGTTCTGCTATTTAACTATAATGTGTAATACCATACCTGTAAGTGGTTCTCCTTCTTAGCTCCATTTAAAGGTCTTTCCTTGTCTTATGTCAAAAGAAGTTTCCTGTACTTCAATATTGAAGTGAGTTCTCCTCACTGCCATAATGCACCCGGCTTATAATAGCTGTAGTGCAATGCTTAGGAGAAAACCTATGCATATCAGTCGAATAACAGATAAATGTTTCAAAGAATATAATTTGCATGAGAAGATGTGTAGCATCTGTGTGCAGAAATATACATCTTAAGAAGATTATAAGAACTATGTTTCTGATAGTACAAAAGTTGTAATTGTTGTCAAAACCTTTTATAAACTTTATGTGGCGAGGACCTGTTGAGTTTCAGGCTTCTGTTGAATGTTAATAGAATACCCTCAAACACTTGTGTTCTTTGCCTTTTCACTCTGTTTTATATTTACTTCCTTTTTTTTTTTGTGATTGAGTAGTAAACCAAGTGGTGCTTTTCTGTATGTATTGTCTCATTTATGATTTTTTGTTCATGAAATAGTTTTTAAGTGTCATATATTTTTTTTTCCTGAATTGCATCTTATTCTGTATTTTTGCAGCTTTAAAGATTCGGTACTGGGACTAACAGAACATGCTGACAAGCAGGTAACTTGTACAAATCTGTCAAACTATGAACTATGCAACTTGCAATTCCAATTTTAGTGACGTGGATTGTTGCCACCAGTTTATATAAGGCATGTAAATGTGACCAATTTTGTATTGCCTTCAACATTGTTGGTTGAAGACAACTATGTACTGACTACAGAATATATACGATATAAAAATACGAAAAAAGTTATATTATAGCAGATACTTGTTAGATCCACGATATATTTTTCCCTTTTAAGTTGTTGCATTCCCTTGGATTGGTTACACTGACACATTTATGTCCGCTGTATTCTCTGCTATGCATATTTAGTGGTTAAGGTCCCATAGTTTGCTGAAGCCTTGAACATCGTTTATTTCTCAGGTCCATCAAATTGCCCAGAACTTCAGGGATAAGTGGATTCCTAGATCCTTAAGGAAAACTTGCTGCATGGAAAGAGAGGATGGAGCATTTGAATATCAGCAGCCTACAAGCCATGGAGGGTTAGCAGTGCCATATGATCCTTGGAGAGGGGGGAAACCGACAGAAGCATCAAACTCTATTGAAACAGAGCCAGTTGCTGCTTATGGCACGACAGAGACTTCTACAGTAGAGCATTCGGATGCAGGTAGTAGCTGCAGAAGCAGTGAGCCAAAAACACACAAGCGCAAGAGCCGATGGATAACCCTGCGGAGCACCCACAATCAAGATGTAGGAATAACTTGGTAGGTGAGAACAAGGATAATGACAATGAGGATATCCCTCCTGGATTTGGAACTCCTTGTAACGGCTCTGTGATTCCATCCGATGCTTCTTCAACTGCTCCTGATCACCAAGAGAGAGGGATGCAAATGAAGCAGCACTTCATTAATATTGTATTGGGCGAACCACAGTTGAGGTTCAGTGCGCGTAAGCCTATCGCCTATGGAGTTCCCTATTCTATCATGCAGCAATTTGAAGTCCCGCAAGCAGAAATATCTGATGGTTGGACTATGGCTCCAGGTGTGCCATTCCATCCATTTCCACCTCTGCCTCCTTGTGCCCCCGCTGCGCTTGACCAATCAACATCTGCTAGATGTGCATCGTTGAGTGCACCTATACAAATGGCTGGACAATCTAGTGATACTTGTTTGATAAATCAAACTTTCCAGCAGAACACAAAGACATGCAGCATGGACTCATCACATGTCTCAGTTGCAATTGGCCGCCCAGATCTCCAGCAAGGAGGTTCTTGTAGCTTGGGAAGGAAATTCTTCAGGCAGCAAAAGTTTACACATTTGAAAGTCCCACCATGGGGTTCGAATGAGAAATGGCTGGGGTTCTGCTGGGAACAGTGCCAGAATCGGTTTTCCAGGAGTAGGTTTAGCGAACTCAAGTGAGGATTATAGGAAAGAATTATTTATGTGAAATTCATTGGTATTGGTTTGTGAAGACCAGCCTTAATTATAAGAGCTGTTGAAAAACTTTCTGATTCTCCTCTATGATGTACCTACAATTCTCTACTCACATTCCTACATAATTGCATTATTCTTTTGTTGCTTCAGCAATATCTTCTGTTATAAGCAATGGTGGCAGCTGTGGAAACTCATGTCTCACCTTCAGGAAGGTAAGCACCCTTCATTCTTCCTTTCATTCCTTGTTTTTGTCCAAAAAACATGTAGGCCATTCATTCTCATAGGCTCAGACCAACTGTCTCTCGCCTGCCCATTGATTCAGTAGCAGTTCGAAAGGTTGCCCTATTCTCTGGATCGATGCTTGGTTTCAACTCCAACTAAGCATTTCGATTACTACATCCTTCCTCATCTCTAGGTGCCTAGGTATGCACCGTAAGCCTTTCCTCGTTTTGAACCTCGCCCTTATAAATAGGCTCGTATCATTGTATGTGTTGGCAGTTCATGTTAGAGCTTGCTCGTGTCCATACCATATACCTGCCTCATTATCCATACAAGCTTATACATTGGAAATAGCATACAACATTCACAATTGCAACACTGTTCATAAAAGAATACATATGTTCCAAATAGCACATTGGTGACTAGGCTTCAAACCATTGATGTAAATAAAAGTCTCTTTTTCTTTTAGTAGTGCGACAAGAGATCCATCTAAATCCTATTTACAGTTATTGCAAAAAATGGATGCAATTCTCTAATAATGTTTAAGTAAACTTCTGATCCTCACAAAGCACCAAGTTTTAAACAGTGTATAGTGCCTTCTCCATCCATCAAAGTTTTTCCCAATCACCTTTCTGTAACTGGGCCTCTTTTTCACCAGATTCCAGTACTCGGCGAGGTTTGGTCTCGTAGCGATGTATTTATCTTCCAGATTCAGTAGCACCAGTCGACTCAGAACAGGGATGAATACAACATCTGCAAGGGTGAATTCCTCACCCAGCAAATACGTTGTATCACTTAGTTTCTCGTCAGCTTCATCAAGAATGCTCTCGAGATGTTCCTCGCTCCGTCTTAGGGTTTCCGGGTCTTTGAGTTTGTCCTCTGTATCATATGCCTCTTTCAGCTTACGGTGGTATGCACTTGCAAGGTCAGGGCACTCGGCCATCCTTGCGATGATCACGCGCCTTAGGAATTTAGAAACCGTGAGATGATACTTAGGTGGGACGTGGGAGAGGGTGAATAGCTTTGGATTCCATCGCTGTATCTTGTATATTGATAAGGCTAATTTCATGCATTGGTTATGTAGTGAAAAACATCACATTTCTGCTGGATCTAACAAGTTTTGTTAAGCCAGGTGTGTGTGTAGCGCTAGATCCAGGAGATGCTGGAGGAGGATATCTAGCGAGGAGCAGGAACGGAATCACGAGGAAAAGCTAGAGGAAGGAAGCCAAAAGCTGAGGGCAATCAAGTCAATCAATACCTCGCTGGGCCCCACCTCGAAGCTTATAAATAAAGGAGTGCGCAACAAGAATGGCAGATCCGTCACACTCCACACACAGTCACGCTCTTAGCTCACACACACTAGGGAAATGGGGAATTGGGGGAGGTTTTCGTTTTCGTGAATTACGTATCAGTGCACCACCGTCCCTTGAGGGCGAAGAAACAATTGTTCTCTTAATTTCTGTTTACTACTCTGTTCCGTCTCGAACTTCACTTTTGGAAGTCGAGCTTGCTGTTTTTGTTGCTGGATTAGTTTAACCGTTCTGTTTACGTTTGATTTGCCTTGATGAAGTTGGATTTCGTGTTGATTATTATGACGCTTGCTATTTTGGTTTGTTTATTTGAGATGTTCTCTTGAATTTGTTGCTGAATATTTTAGGAGATTCGAGAATCGTGGTATTGAAGTTGTGTTCGGTTGGATTTTTGTTCGGATGCTTGGATCCGGAGTGGATTTAGCATCCGAAGTGTGGATCTGAACAGGGGAGGTGAAATTTGTGCATGAGATTATGGGGAATTTGTTCTGCTTGGTTTGCTTCGTCTAGTAGTGTGATTTCCGTCGTTGTTTCGTTTACCGTTAAAATTATGTTTCCAATCTACATCTGAGTTTGTTTTTCTCGATCTCTGCATTTATTTGTGTTCGTTGAAGAAGATGAAGTCATTTTCAGTTGATGCTTTAGTTAGTTAGGCTGCAGATTCGATTCTGTCCGTACTTACCTTTTTCAGAGTTTGGTCCCCACTTGTTTTAATCTCCTTGGTCTAGAGATGTTCGTAGAAGTCCCAGATCTAGTAGTTGATTTGATTTAGTTCTTATACATAATTCATTTTTTGCCTAGATCTAGCAGTTAGCATAGCATACTTTATTTCCAAATTCACTTAGTTAAATTCCTCAACCCAAAAATATGCGTGGCAGCAGCCAACCCAAAAATAGCTTCCAAATCTCTATGCATGTACTATACGAGTCCATCCTTGTGGGATCGATCCCTACTTCCCTGTGCTAGTTTAGTATCTGTGGTTGAGGGTTTTGAAGGATTGTTTGCGTACCAACGACCAGACTTCCAGTCTTGTGAGTCTCTAGACCTTGTGATCTAGTTGATTTACTGGATCTAGGAAGTGTGTAATTAGAAATTGAAAGGATACAGCAAGCAGAAAATCAACTCTTCAAATGGCGCCGTTGCCGGGGATGGATGGCGTAGTTTGTTTATGTGTTTAGAGATTTGGTGTAAATAGTTTTAATCTTTTGAATTTCGCTTTTGGCAGTTTATGAGCAAGGGCTCAAGGTCAGGAATCTGGAGCAACCCATCTTGGTCAAGGAACGTGCAGTTGAAGTGGCAAGTTAAGGAATCAACATCCGCCATAACTACCGGATCGGGGTTGTCAACTGTAGATCCATTTCCGTTTGAATCAGGGAGTGAAGAAGAGTGGAATTCATCGGGGAAAGAGGATTCACGGTCGTCGTCAGAAACTGAGCATTCGGAAAGGGAGGAAGAGGAGTCTGTAATGGCAAACTTAGTGGACCTAGACCCAGAGATTGGTTCGCTAACTGCACATCTCGACGGAGAGCCAGCTCATGCCATAGTGTCAAATCAACGTCAGCGGTCTATTGAGATCAAGACGAATGTGCTGGGCGTTTTACCTACATTCTCTGGACGGAGGAATGAGTGTCCTTATGAGTTTTTGAACGAGTTTAGTAAGCTATGTAGCATCCAGAAAAGGCCTAACGAAACTACCGAGGAGGACTATCGCCTGCGAGCGATTCCATTTGCATTGAAAGGAGAGGCAAACACTTGGTTGCTGAGGCTTCCACCTGACTCGATCACCACATGGAGGGATTTCAAATTGGAGTTCCTGGACTATTTCTTTCCGTCCAATAAGACAAACGCTTTGAAAAAAGAAATTCAAGAGTGTAAGCAGGACTACGATGAATCTTTAAGCCAATATTGGTCTCGGTTTAAAGGCCTGCTTGACGCTTGCCCAAATCACAGGATGACGGAGGCTGAAACATTTTATCTATTCTACGAAGGGGCAAATCCTGAGTCCAAGGACTTAATGAATTCCTCGAGCGGGGGGAATTTCACCAAGAATAAGGCAAGCGAGGCACGCGAGATTCTGGGAAGATTAATCGACGCGAAGAAGGCGTATGACTGCCCGCGTGCTATCATGAGGAGAAGCTCCGCGAACACAGTTAAGGAACGAGAAGGAGAAGAGGTTAGAGACAGAATAGATCGACTGGAGAAGGCACTGCTAAATGCCATTGAAAAGAAAAATACCCCTGGGTCGACTGATAAGGAAAAAAACCCAGGTCAAGAAGAACATCAGCTTCAATTTTACAATAATCCCTCACTCGATGGAGATTTCCAAGCTCAAGTGAATGCAATGGGGAATTGGAATCAAAGTAATCAAAATACCAACTGGAACCAGTGGAAGATTAAGGAGGCACCATGGAGGGACAATCCTTGTTTCAGATGGGCTGAAGGGAACCAACAACCACAGTCACAACACCCAGGTCCAGCGGAGAACCAGCAGACATGGCCCAGCCGGAATCAGGAAGGACCACAGCATAATTCTAACTGGGCAGGGAAGCAGCAAGAGGGGCTGAACAACTGGAATTTCCGTAACCAAGGGGATCAGCATAACTGGAACAACAGGAACCAGAGCAACCAAGGGAATTCTTATGTGCCACCGCATCAGAGGAACAATTCAGGAAACAATCAAAATTTCCAACAGAGTCACCCAGGTCCAGCAACCCAGTACAACAATAATCAAGGAGGTCAGGGAAATTTTCGCCAGAACCAGGTGGTTGGAACCAATCAAAATCAAGGATTTAATCCCAGTTCAATTCAAGGTTTCCGACCACAGCGGAATCTTGATGACATGGTGCATGACCTGGTAAATTTCCAACAACACATGCAGAATAACATGCAGGCTAATAATGACGTGGTGCACAAAATTCAAGATGCCCAGCAGGAGCAGAAGTCTGCCATGGACATGCTGGCAAAGCAGATGTCCCAGTTGGCCACGTCGCTGAACGAAATGCGGGGAAATGAAGGGAAATTGCCTGCCACTGTCAAACCACCAGACCGAGCAAATATTAGTCAAATTACCTTGAGATCGGGGAAAGGCTATGAAGGACCGAAGCAAGTGATAAACGAGGAGACACCCTCACAGATGAACGGAGAAAAGGGGAATCAGAAGTCTCGAGGAGATGATCCTGGACTCAGAGAAATTCCTATACAGGATGACCTCCAGGAGGGAGATTTAAGGGGATCTATGCCTCGACTAAGTGACCCATTTTTCCTTGATCCAGAACCTGAGTTGGAACTTAAAGAGGGAAGCAGGGAGACAGGTGCAGCCCCAGCAGGGAGTTCCACGAATGCAGTAAAGCGACCCAAACCATTCCCATATCGAGGAGAAGCCAAGAAAAAGAAAGATGATACTGAGGACCTTGTGGAAATATTTAGTAAGCTGGAGATTAACCTACCCTTTTTGCAGGCTCTGAAAATACCCACCTTCAGCAAGTTCATCAAGGAATTCATAGCAGGAAAAACCAAACCTGATGGGAAGATTGTTATAGGAGAAAATGTATCCGCCGTGATACAAAAGAGGAGGATGCCGTCAAAGTGTACAGATCCAGGTATGTTCACTCTTCCTATTTCTATAGGTGATATTAAAATTGAGCATGCCATGTGTGATCTAGGTGCTTCGATAAATGTCCTACCGCTGTCAATATATAAAAAATTGGTGGGAGTCAGTTTGGTTGATACTAAAGTAGTGATTCAGTTGGCCGATAGAACATGCATCTCTCCTGAGGGAGTATTGGAAAATGTTATAGTTAGAGTGCATGATTTCCTATACCCAGCTGATTTTCATGTGATAAAAATGAGGGGAAATGAATCTACTGAGTCTAGTGGGGTGTTACTGGGGAGACCCTTCCTTCGCACCGCGAAGACTGTTATTGATGTGTTTGATGGAACCATATGCCTGGACTATCATGGGGAGAAATACACCTTCAACATTGAAGAAGCTATGAAAAAACCGCTTGATGTTGAAAACTTGCATGTTGTAGATGTAATTAACCCCCTAGTCCAAGAATATCTTGAGACTGAACTAATGCAGGAACAGTTTGACAATTCGGAGCTGAGCCAGACTGTAGAAAAGGAGGTGACAGGATGGTGTGAAACTTTTTTCACACAGGACTTGACAGATGATCAGATCAATGAAGCGATCATGGCATTCTGCCACCAGCCACTATCATTCCAATCAGCCAGATCTGTTCAGGAGAAGAGCCCAGACGAGGGAGCGAATCTAGAGGAAATGGCGCCAAGAAGTAAGGCGGAGAACCCTTTACCTCAGGAAGCCATCACACCGAAGAAGGAGTTGAAAACTTTGCCTGAAAATTTAAAGTATGCATACCTGGAGGAAGGAGAAACTTGTCCAGTGATAATTAACAGCCGCTTGACTGAAGACCAAGAGAGTGCGCTGCTGGAAGTAATAAGGAGGAACAAGAAGGCCATAGGGTGGACACTTTCTGACCTAGTTGGAATTAGCCCTGATCTTTGCATGCACCACATCAGACTAGAGGAAGGGGCAAAGGCTCGGCGTGATCCACAAAGGAAACTGAATCCAAACATGAGGGAGGAAGTGCTCAAGGAAGTTCTGAAACTACTGTCCCTTGGAATCATATACTCTATTCCAGATAGCGAGTGGGTCAGTCCGGTTCACATGGTACCGAAGAAATCTGGAATACAAGTGGTGAAGAATGACAAGAACGAGTTGGTGCCTACTCGACTGGTCACTGGATGGAGGATGTGCATCGACTATAGGAAACTAAATGAAGCCACCAAAAAGGATCATTTTCCTTTACCATTCATTGACCAGATGCTAGAGAGGCTGGCTGGCAAACAGTATTTCTGTTTCCTCGACGGATATAGCGGTTATTTCCAGATTTTCGTGAACCCAGAGGACCAGGAAAAGACCACATTTACATGCCCTTTTGGAACTTATGCCTACCGAAGGATGCCATTTGGTCTATGTAATGCACCAGGGACATTCCAACGTTGTATGATGAGTATTTTTTCGGATCTACTAGAGGTGTGCATCGAGATATTCATGGATGATTTCACTGTATATGGAGGCTCATTTGACACTTGTTTAGCCAGCCTTGACCTAGTGCTGCAAAGATGTCAAGAGAAACATCTAGTTCTGAATTTTGAAAAATGTCACTTCATGGTAACTGAGGGGATTGTTTTAGGTCATGTGGTCTCTGAAAGAGGAATACAAGTGGACAAGGCAAAGGTGGAAGTGATTGCAAAGCTACCTTACCCTACAAATCAAAAGGAAGTTAGAGGATTCCTCGGTCACGCAGGGTTTTATCGAAGGTTTATCAAGGACTTTGCAAAAATTGCACAACCACTCACTCATTTGCTGCACAACGATGTGGAGTTCGAGTTTGATGAGGGATGCAAGAGGGCATTTCAATTGCTCAAGGAGAGACTAGTGTCCGCACCAATTATCAGGGCACCGGACTGGAATCACCCTTTTGAGATAATGTGCGACGCGAGCGATTTCGCTGTGGGAGCCGTCCTAGGGCAGAAGATAGATGGGAAAAACTACGTAATTTTCTATGCGTCCAAGACACTAAATCAAGCTCAGAAGAATTACGATACTACGGAGAAGGAAATGTTGGCTGTCGTCTACTCGTTCGAAAAATTCCGCCCTTATCTTCTTGGGTCAAAGGAGTTTGATTGGGAAGTAAGAGACAAAAGAGGAACAGAGAATCGAGTGGCTGACCACTTGAGTAGAATTCATCAAGGAGATACGGACGAGGCTATTCCCGATGTTTTTCCCGAAGAGCATTTGTACTATATGGACGAACCACCTAGACCGATAAGCTGGGAATCTGTCTTAGTTTTAACCGGTCCAGGAGAATCTGATCGAGGAAAGCGCGTACGTAACGCAGAACCATGGTACGCAGACCTGGCAAATTACTTGGTCACGGGAGAGGTGCCAAGTTCAGAGGAAGCCTCCCGGGCCCAGAAGATGAAGCTTAAAAGCGAAGCCAAATATTACTTCTGGGATGATCCTTATCTTTGGAAGATGTGTGCAGATCAGATAATTCGACGTTGCATTCCTGAATGGGAACAAAGAGATGTACTCCATCATTGTCACTCCTTGGCGTGTGGAGGGCATTTCGGACCAAGGAGAACCGCAAGGAAAGTTCTAGACAGTGGATTCTACTGGCCTACATTGAACAAGGATGCCTTTGAATACTGTCAATGCTGCGAAAGGTGTCAACAGACAGGGGGAATCTCGAGACGAGATGAGATGCCCCAAGTGCCCATAGTGATCTGCGAAATTTTCGATGTTTGGGGGATGGATTTTATGGGCCCATTTCCGTCGTCGTACGGAAATGCTTACATATTGGTCGCTGTAGACTACGTTTCCAAATGGATAGAGGCGAAGGCTACGCCCACTTGTGAGTCTAAAGAGGTGGCCAAGTTTCTGAAGTCAAACATTTTCAGCAGATATGGAGTTCCTAGAGCGATTATCTCAGATCAAGGAACACACTTCTGCAACCGCACTATAGAAGCGCTCATGAGGAAATACGGCGTGCATCATAGATTGTCTACACCATATCACCCCCAATCGAATGGGCAAGCTGAAGTCTCTAATAGGGAGATAAAGAGTATTTTGGAAAAATCAGTTAACACCACAAGGAAGGATTGGAGTAAACGCCTTGACGATGCTTTGTGGGCGTATAGAACTGCTTACAAGACACCAATCGGGATGTCACCTTATAGGTTGGTGTTTGGGAAAATGTGTCACTTACCCGTGGAAGTGGAGCACAAGGCATACTGGGCCATTAAGGAAATGAATATGAAGTCTGTGGCATGTGAAGAAGAAAGGAAGCTGCAATTACAGGAGCTGGAGGAACTACGGCTAGAGGCATTCGATTCAGCAATGTGGTACAAGGAAAGAACGAAGCTCTGGCACGACAAGAACCTCCGGGTCAAGGAACTTCAGGTGGGGCAGAAAGTACTTCTATTTCAGTCCAGACTCAAGCTAATGCCAGGGAAGTTGAAGTCAAAGTGGGTAGGTCCATATACCATCGTTGGCCTCCGCGCACACGGAGCAGTGGAAATCCAGGGAAGTGCTCCTAACTCGGTCCCTTTTCTTGTTAATGGCCATAGATTGAAAGTCTATAGGGATAATTCTGAGCTATGCGTAGTGGAGGAAATACCACTACGTGCGCTCTCAGTTATCACTTAGCCAGACAAAGGAATATTCTCGATGAACTCCTGGGTCAAGGGAAATGTTATGTTTTTACACACTGATCCAGGGGATTCGAGAATATTCAAAGGTAATTGTACATAGTTTAATTGCTTTAGAAGACAAAGAAAATCCAAACAAAATAAAAATTCAAAAATTTCCAAAAATATTTTCGAAGACCCAAACTCAAAGGGGATTTATGTCTCGTACTTTAACCTTGACCCAGGAGTCTGGGGTCTTCATATTTTTTTAGGTCGCGGTCAAGGGAATCAATTAGAGGAAGAGTGCATGAAGGAGCAGTTGAGGAGGGAAGTTATAATTTGAAATTCAAAATGCCGACAATTATGGAGGAGTACGGTCGCTGATGTCATGCCTGCAACCGTCTCTCTCTTCTGTGTAAAAGATGCGAACCGACCTTCTCTCTCCACATAATAATTTCACAACTTGCTCCTCCCTCTCTCTACTGTCATTCTCTCTCTAAGCTTACAAACCCTAACCAAATCGGCCGAAGTGGCGAGGCACAGAAGATCATCCACAGCAGTCCCTCGATCAAGCCATTCCAGCAGTTGACCACCCCGACTATTCCCGAGAAAGTTCCAAATCCACCGAGGACGAAAATGCTAATGAGGAAACCAGGACTCGATCAAGCTGCAGAAGGAAAGGAAGAGCTGGAGCAACCAGCGAAGAAGAAAGTGAAAACAAACCGCCCCAGTGTTCCACCACCGTCTGGCTCTCGCGGGAGCCAGCCCCAGAAATGAGCAATTTCCCCAGACCAAGTAAATTTTAGTTTTTGTGTTTCTTTTTCTGTGTTTTATTTCCATGCGTTGCTGTGTTTTATGCTATCTTCTCCCACTTAGCCCAATGCTTGGTCTAAGTGTGAGAAGTTCTATGTTTTCTGTTGGTTTGTTCTTCTCCCACTTAGCCCGTTGCTCGGTCTAAGTGTGAGAAGTTGTTTTTTTTTAGAATTGTTGTTTATTTCTGCATTGAATTCTCTTTTTCCCCCCTTCACGACGATGGCTTGAGGCCAAGCTTGAGTGAAGCGGGAGGGGGAGAGGAGTCAATGCAGTGTTATTATGCTTTGAGGAGTCGTAGGTCTAGGGGTGTGTCGCATGAACTAGTGGATATAATACGGCAGATTCCCTTAGGGAGAGCAATTGAAAATAGGAGGTATTCCAACTTAGAAGCCTGATTCTTTAGTAAGCCGAACCAATCTGAATGAAGCGAGAACGATAGTAAATGCCTTTACTTGCTCAGTTGTGAAGCCCTACTCTAGAGGTGAGTTATAAGCCTGTGATAACACTTAGAGCTAACATATGTCAAAAGTCTGCCACTGAATGCTGAAGGAAAAGAGAAGAAAAAAAAAAAATATAAATAAAAAAGGGGGAAAGGAGAAAATATATAATCATAAAATCTGGAGGTATAAGCTGGACGAAGTCCAGAGGAGGAAATAAAAAGAGAGAAAAAAATCAAGGAGGTATAAGCTGGACGAAGTCCAGGAAATCAAGGAGGTATAAGCTGGACGAAGTCCAGGAAATCAAGGAGGTATAAGCTGGACGAAGTCCAGAAAGAAAAAAAAAAAAAAGAAAAAAAAGGGGGATAGTGACGGAGGATAGAAGGAGGAATTCTCATAACCCGAGGTTTCAGTGGTTGGCAATAACTTAAGAGAGAATCGGTCCTAACATCCCTGGTGAGGAATGAGTGATCGAGTGAATCTAACAATTGGGGAAGTAACAGGCTATCTTGACGAGCTGACAGGTTGGCTAGGTAGAGGGGAGAAAAAGGCCTATTTGGAGGAGTGCAGCCTGTTGGATTGACCTTAATCTTGTGGGGACGGTTGTCTAAAAGTTGAAACCAGTTCATGCATATGTGTTTATATGTTTTCATCCTATGTGATTATGTACTCTTTGTTTTAGTGTCTAGCTTTGCCTCAGTTGTGTCTAGGTGTAGGAGTTTTGTCTAGAGTCTGTAGAGTCGGTCAAGGGGATAACCATGCTTGAAATTCGCCTTATTCTTCTTTTCTTCTTGTCTTTATACTTGAGGACAAGTATGGTTTAAGTGTGAGCAGTTTGATAAGGCTAATTTCATGCATTGGTTATGTAGTGAAAAACATCACATTTCTGCTGGATCTAACAAGTTTTGTTAAGCCAGGTGTGTGTGTAGCGCTAGATCCAGGAGATGCTGGAGGAGGATATCTAGCGAGGAGCAGGAACGGAATCACGAGGAAAAGCTAGAGGAAGGAAGCCAAAAGCTGAGGGCAATCAAGTCAATCAATACCTCGCTGGGCCCCACCTCGAAGCTTATAAATAAAGGAGTGCGCAACAAGAATGGCAGATCCGTCACACTCCACACACAGTCACGCTCTTAGCTCACACACACTAGGGAAATGGGGAATTGGGGGAGGTTTTCGTTTTCGTGAATTACGTATCAGTGCACCACCGTCCCTTGAGGGCGAAGAAACAATTGTTCTCTTAATTTCTGTTTACTACTCTGTTCCGTCTCGAACTTCACTTTTGGAAGTCGAGCTTGCTGTTTTTGTTGCTGGATTAGTTTAACCGTTCTGTTTACGTTTGATTTGCCTTGATGAAGTTGGATTTCGTGTTGATTATTATGACGCTTGCTATTTTGGTTTGTTTATTTGAGATGTTCTCTTGAATTTGTTGCTGAATATTTTAGGAGATTCGAGAATCGTGGTATTGAAGTTGTGTTCGGTTGGATTTTTGTTCGGATGCTTGGATCCGGAGTGGATTTAGCATCCGAAGTGTGGATCTGAACAGGGGAGGTGAAATTTGTGCATGAGATTATGGGGAATTTGTTCTGCTTGGTTTGCTTCGTCTAGTAGTGTGATTTCCGTCGTTGTTTCGTTTACCGTTAAAATTATGTTTCCAATCTACATCTGAGTTTGTTTTTCTCGATCTCTGCATTTATTTGTGTTCGTTGAAGAAGATGAAGTCATTTTCAGTTGATGCTTTAGTTAGTTAGGCTGCAGATTCGATTCTGTCCGTACTTACCTTTTTCAGAGTTTGGTCCCCACTTGTTTTAATCTCCTTGGTCTAGAGATGTTCGTAGAAGTCCCAGATCTAGTAGTTGATTTGATTTAGTTCTTATACATAATTCATTTTTTGCCTAGATCTAGCAGTTAGCATAGCATACTTTATTTCCAAATTCACTTAGTTAAATTCCTCAACCCAAAAATATGCGTGGCAGCAGCCAACCCAAAAATAGCTTCCAAATCTCTATGCATGTACTATACGAGTCCATCCTTGTGGGATCGATCCCTACTTCCCTGTGCTAGTTTAGTATCTGTGGTTGAGGGTTTTGAAGGATTGTTTGCGTACCAACGACCAGACTTCCAGTCTTGTGAGTCTCTAGACCTTGTGATCTAGTTGATTTACTGGATCTAGGAAGTGTGTAATTAGAAATTGAAAGGATACAGCAAGCAGAAAATCAACTCTTCATATATCCATTCCACAACCTCCCCACTGCTCAGACTGGATTCTTCTCCACCACAAGAGACCATAGCAATTCTTTCTATGTACCTATGTTTTAATATAACAAGACAACAAATTGGAGGGATCACAGATATGCTAACAAGTAAACAACTCATGTTTAGTTTGATGGGATTCAGTCACATGCTTTTTTATCTATCTTATCGCACAAAGTAAACACATACTAGAGGTATAAACACGGCTATAAATGCCCAAGAAACTAAAGGAAGATGCAACGTACTGGATGATTTCAATTGTGTCGAACAAGATATGGGAACCATTCTGGAAAACAGGGAGTTTCGCATTGGGGTTCTTCCTGAAGAAGCTAGAATCGAAATTCTTGCCCGTGATAGGATTGACATGGAATGATGTGTAATCGATGTTCTTCTCCTCCAACTCAAGCCTCACTTTTTGGCTGTCCAAGGACAATGGATGATGATATAGCTGCATTATGACCCGAACATCTGCAAGAAATTGCCAATTTCTTGACAATACAGTGTAGATATCTATCATCACCAAAGCATACAATAGCAGTAGGGTAACATTGTAGACGAAAAAGAGAAAATAGGTCGGGCATCAAAGACGTAAAGCATGAAACAAGTATGTATCTTCTTGATAGTAAGAACACATTTTTTCCTGATTTCTAGCAATAACACTACTTCTTGGTAAGAAAAGGTTGTGTCTTTCTTGGTAGTAAAACAACATCTTTCTTGATTTCTAGCAAGTACAAGTTAGTTATGTGCATAATAGTTATGGTTGAAACTAAGTTGGATTAAAGCATACAACCATATGCAAACTGAGAAGATAAAACCCATTTATCTTTAAATAAGAAGACATCAACCATACCAACAACATTAAACTAATCTTACATTGTATATCTGTCTGCTTAAAGCTCAAAATTAATCTAAAAACATCCATTCAATTCCTCTTCCAAGACTTGGAAAAATAAAGATAAGATTTTGATAATGATATGGACACAGTAAGCTGCATTTTCACCCAATATCAGTATATATTTGGATTGACACATTTGCTCAAATGTTTTTTTGTTTCGAGTTCAACCATATATTCCTCTGTTTCACTGCAAAAAAACAGCTTAGTCCAAAAAAGACACCAAAAATATATAAAAAACCCATGAAATTTAGACCTCTTATCACCATCAAAACTAATAATTCACACAGCATACAAATTTCACAAGCCACCAAAAACCATAGTGATGAAGAAGAAAAGAATTACCAAGAAAATTGAGGAGTAGGGCGTGGAAGAAAGATTGAATTTTGATGATGATGATGGGGTTTAAGAGAGATTGGGGCACACGTGAAATTAGAATAAAAAGATACCCCTTTTTATGATCAAAACCAAAAGCTCAAAGGGTCTCTCCCTCTTTCTCTTTAACAGAGTAAGAAACAGAAAAAAGAGTGTGGGAAAAGGTTTTGGAAGAATCGTGCCAACGCAGAAGAAGAGTTTGTTTGTTGTAGGCTTGTCGCTGAGAATCTATCTCACTTCATTCATGGAAAAAGAGATGATGATAAATAATTACTATTCCTATATATTGATTGATTCTTGATATTTTTAATACTTAGCCCACCCATCGGGTCAACTAGTTTTTGCCAAACCCCACCACCGACTGCCACCGCCGCAGCGCCCCCAATCATGTTTTTAATACTAATTTCGTCTCTCGATAAACGTCGCATTTTGTTTTGTTCATCTACCAATAACGTTTCGCTTACTTTTTACTACTTTTGTCAGTGAACTTCACATTTTACTAATTTTATTTTACTAACTTTTTATAAAACAAATGAAGTACAAAGTATACAAAAATATGACTTATCTTCCATTAATTTTTTTCCATATAATTTTTACTTTATTTCTTAAAACTTGTGTTATGTCAAATGTTAATTTGTAATCATGGACTAAGAAAGTATTTTAAATTTGTAATATTCTCTCTTTGTAACGATTCAATTTAATTTACACGACTTAGAGAATTTTTTTTAAAGAATTTAAGGTAAAAGTTTATGAAACGCGAGTATGCTTTGATAATTTTATAGTGAAAGTATAAATTATTATATTTTGAATCTATATTTGCAAAAATGAGATATGTTATAATGGAGAACATAATATTGCAATTAAATTAAAGTTATATAATTATAAAAGAGTTATACTTTTTACATTTAATATTTAAAATATTGCACTTGATTATATAAATCTCATAAGGGATGCAATTACACTGATATACAAGTACTCTATGTGTATAAGAAAGCAAAATTGAATACAGTGGTTATTAGATTTTTTATTAGTGGAGAAAGTGCTCCATCAATAAGCATGATAGGATGAGTTATGGGTCCATCAATAAGCATGATAGGATGAGTTATGGGTGTGTTTTCTTTGTAAATAAGGAGTGTTTTTTTTTTTTTTGTAAATTAAAATGAAGAGTGTTTAGAAAAAGGAAAATTGGCTCTTTGTGGGCGACTAAGATAATGGTATAATGTTGTTTTCATATATTATGATTTTGTTAATATTTTAAGGAAATTGTGGAATTATTGGCAATTCACTCTAAACATATGTTATTACTATTATTTTCTAATGGGCAGTAATGATTATTATATGTATCGTAATCAGAATAAAATTTAGGTTGCATATATACGAAAATATTTTTAATTTTCAATTGGTGCGAAATAATTAAATTATATATATGTGCACGCACACGATTTAATGTTATGAGCAATATACACTAAATATTGTTGGAATCGATGTGTTTGCCATTTCTATAATGCACAAACATTTAGAATATGTTTATTATTATAAAAATTTTCTATTCTCTCCTCCTCTCTAATTAGGTACTACAAAATAGATCGTCTATATTCAACAAAACACCTCAAATGCATTATTTTACGCCGAACTTGTAGATTTTTTTGATTGAAATTTTTACACAACATAAATTTAATAAAAAAAATATATATTAATATCATTTATATAATATTTTGGTAATTATAATTAAAAATTAATAATAAAAGTATATTTTAGTTAGTAAAATGCTTCAAATAATTGGTTAATAGTGAGTAAAATGAGGCCTTAATAAAAGTATTCTTTACATATTTCAGCCCATTAATAATATATTTCATTTTGGGCTCGGAAAATATTCTAAAGAATCTGTTTAACAAATTCACAGCCCAGAGATTTATTTTCAGAAATGGGCTTTTAGAAATTCGAAATTCATATCTTAATGAGATTTAAAATAAAATAAATTATATAGTATCTACAATTAAAGAAAACCTTCCCACAAATCAGATGCAACATAATTATTAAAATAGCCATACCCTGATCATTCATCTTTCAAATAATATAATTAAATAAATCATTGATCATTTCTGACCATAATTACACTTTTCTTATAAGTAGTTTATTCGTCCATTTCTCCATTTCCCTTTTTCTAATATATAGTAATAAACAAAGAATTTTAATGGGACCATTTTCAATTGATTGTTCTCGATAAATTCAATAAATAATTCGAATGAAGAATATTAATGTTTCTGATAAAAATATCATATACTACCCAAGCATGGAGATATGAAAAATGAATTAGACGCACCAAACAATTGGGTCCAAAATTAAATGTTTGAGATTTAATGTGAATTATGGTTCAATTTTTTTCTTTCAATTAAAAACGTCAACTTCCATCAGAAGCTTTCATATCATATTTTTGCCAATATAACGTGACAACATTTCTTGAGCCACGTAACAAATATTGGCCACATGAATTTAGCTGAAGTTGTTGACATTAAATACAGAGGTTCGATATTTTATATTTATGGGGTGATGATTTATTTTGCAGTGTGCAATTGTTGAAAATTGATTAGTGAAAAAACTATATCCGGTAAAAGAATTGTGTATTAAAATCATGTTTAGTCACTTATTAAAGGGGTATTTCAAGTTTGTATAAATTGCCAAACTTTTACAAAATTCTAGTTTTGCTTACTAACTTTAAAGTTCGTTTATGAATTTATTTAATTATTAATTAATTCTAATTTTATAACAAATCAAGATTTTTGCCTTAATATGATTTAACATAAATAATAATTCAACAAATAAAATTATTAAATATAGTACTAATACGATGTTATTTACTGCCTAAAATGTTGCATCATTTTTGTTGACGTTGTTATCCCTTCTAATTCCATTCTTTGTCGGACACAATTCCCATTAATATTGACGGAATCCTCAAATACCTAAATTTACTCATCTAACCTTACATGGTACTCTCTCCGTTCGCGAATGAAAGTCTCGTTAGGGTTCGTCAGCAAATAAAAGTCACGGTTCATTATTATACTATGAATGGTAAAGATCGTCTACATTCCATTAACTCATTTCACTCACATGTGATTTAAATGTAATATATACAAGTGAGATTCATATTCCACTAACTTTATTTCGCCTACTTTTCTTAACATTTCTTAAGACTCGTGTCGGAAAGAAATGAAACTCCGGATGAATAGAGTAGTTATTATGGGGTGATTGAACACTATAGTCTATACAAAAAGATGCTTCTAAAATTGATCCGGTCATTGATTTTGACAGTGCATCTAAGTTGTAATAATATGCAAATGACTAACACAATTAAATAAATTTGTTGTTATTATGTTTTTGTCAACTTTAGTGGTCCAAACAACTTGTTAGAGACTAAATACCTTAAATGATAGTAACAAGCAATTATAAGTACTTTTAACAGCACTAAATCAACTTCCCAACCAACTAAACCATGAATTTTGCACCCAATTAGTTTTAGGTTAGCTTTCCAACTCGTGACATAAAGTTAGGACCAAATTCCAATCTTATGTAATCTTACCAAAAGTTACTAGTATATTTGTTTTATCAAAAAATAAAGAATAAGTTATGCACAAATTTTTTATTTTTGGTCAGCTTGCTATCATTAATTTTATGATTATATGGCCCTACATTGCCTAGGATCGTTTACTAACTTTTTCTAGTTCATTGTAAGATTACACTGAAAAAAAAAAAAAAACAGTAATATTTCCCATCGTCATAGCTATTATTGTACGGCCCCAGTATTTGTCATGTTAATCAACGCAATTATAATATTCTTTTTGAAGAACTATCACAATATTCGACTAGGTCAATAATTTGATGGAGAAATGTTATCTTTTTGTAATTGATGATTTTTATTTAATGTATAGTCTTGTTAAATTTGTTAATGAACAAACTAAGGTTTTCCTCTTTTTTCTTCAAAAAATAATTATATCTAAATTTTTGATTCATAGCCAACTCTATCTTTTTTTTCGTAAAACGGCATATGTCTAAATTTCATTCGCCAATAGCTTAATTACTCAAAGTTTGTTAAATTCGAAGGTACAATTGAAAAGTTCACGATTGTAATTTTGTAATGATACATTATAATCATGGTTTTTGGTGAGCAAATGTGGTTACAACTGCCATAAAAATTATTATCACAAAACTATTTTTTGCATGAGTTTAGATTCATATACCACACTCTATTAGAAAGGTATTGACAATATAGCTTTCCAACGATACTTTCGATTTCACACCAGATTACAAAAAACTGAGCTATAGACCACTGAAATCTAGACTCGTGGAAATTCATAAAAACTAAAAATTCACATATTTTTTTATTAAAAAAATAGGTTAAATTCCAATCTTTTGATATGGTTTGTGTATTTACATATGGACAATTAGTTTTGTAGTATTAGAAAAATGAAAAAATTTAAATAGCTAAGTTTGGCTACTTCGAGTTATTAAATGTCTAATTAAAACTATTTCTAAATCATATGAATTTCAATAAGAATTTATAGATTAATACTATTATATGTACAAAATCTTGAAATTGCAAATGAGAGATTACATTTGGTATTTATGCTACCTACTACATTGCACGTGAAAAAGATAATGGAACCGACATAATGCATCAAAGGGCCACATCTATAAATTATGAAAGCCTAATGTAGGCCAAATATATCAATTTAAATAATAGGAGTATAATTCACATGCAATTCCATCTTAATAAGGTCCCACAAACTTTGGAATACCGGATCTCATGCAAAATTTTGGTCATCCCTAGAATCTTGGTGTTCTTTATTTTTTGTCAATAAAACCACAAAAGTATGTCAATCAATGTTTATAAAAAATAATAAATTCATAGTTCTAATTAATGTGCAAATACTTTTACATATTTAGCCTCTTCCATCAATTTAGAACAAAGATTTCATCGTTCTTTATACCAATATTGTAATAGCAAAAACCAAATTATTGTTTTATTGTCAATGTGTCATGCATGTTTTAATAATTTGTCAATATAATCTAGGATCTAAAAGTGATATTATTCGCTTTTACAATAATGAGTAACTTATTAATAGTTTAAAAATTAAAAGTGATAATTTATGCTATAATTAATGTTACCCGAATAAGGTTAATTTGATGTAGAAAGAACTCAATTCTTTGTATCGAAGATTGATATGTCGCACATTATTTATGAGCACATGATAAACACGGCTAATGTATAGTCCGCATTATGAAGTTTTATACATTTTGCTTTCACTTTTTCTAAATTTTCATAAATTATGACTGATATTATCAAATTACAAATTACATAACTGATCCATAGATTTTTCGCTTTTCAAGTTGTAAGTGAATAAAACCAATTTTAACTTTTTGTAAGTAATTTATAAAATTTGATATCTTGGTCATAATTTTGTTGTTTGTAAGAGAAAAACAATTACTAACTTGAATTACACTTTAGCAATGCTCATTGCTAATTGTGTATATTTACAAATGACGTTCGGTATATCAGTATATGCATCAAAACTTATCTATGAACTCCGTATAATTTTAGTACTCCAATATATACTAGTATATTCACTGGGGCAAGCTAAGTTTTTATACTCCATATATTTTTAATTTGGATAATATATTAATGAGAGAATACTTGATTAAGATGAATTATGCATTCAATATCTTCCTATATTCATCATGACAGGCGTGACAGCTTAATTAATGTACAATATGCGCTATAACGATGTCCTAACAAATGTATATAACTAATCAAAGTTTAACAATAAAATGATTGCGTTTTGGCTTTAAAATGGTTACGTATTTGGATTATACTATTATTAATATATACACGTAATTGCGTAAATACGTTCGATCTTACGTTTAGAAGTCATACATTTCGATTTTTTAAACATTTGTAATAAATTCAATTTTTCAAATTGCGTAGATAATTGATTACAAAAAATAATAAAAAACATAATTGTTTGCTACTTATATTAAATTCATATGCCGCTCTCCAATAAAATGATTACGATTTTGTATCACAATTTGTAAAGACATTATCAAAGATTCAAAACCCATCCTTCAAATTTCAAAGAAGAAAAATAAATATTTATCGCATAAATATTACTTATGGGTCATTTCGTCATTTCCAATCTTAAGATTATAATTTCAAGGGTCAATAAACAGTACTCATAGTGAAAATCATTACCTAGAGTTTGATCAAATTTTAATTCATTTTAGCAAGATTTAAAATTAATAAAAATCATGATATTTTTTTCACTTATCAAATGGCAAAAAATTTGAAAAATTAATCTAAAACGACAATTTAAGGAATCGTAGTTAGACATCATCATTAGTGAGTTAAACAAACTCATATTTATAATAAAAATAATATCACAATACATGGCAGGCAGGCAAATAGTTTTTTCTTCATGAACTGACTATAAATTAATCCAAACTTCATATTTTTTCAAAGAGTGAATTACAAAAATGGTCCTGGACTATGGGTTTATCTTGCCTATAGTCCTTGGACTTTAAAAATATCGCCAGACATCTTTGGACTAAGGGTTTATCTCGAAAATGGTCCATTTTCACTGTTTTTGGTTGAAAATACCCTTTTGGAGGGTTTTGGAGGTTTGGACAATTTGGTCTTTTTATACTTTTAACATTTTGATATTATTTCAAAATTAGATTTAATTTTACAAAATTAAATTTTAAATTTTAATTTTTAAATATCAATAATTTTTTAAATTATAAAAATTATTAAATAACAAAAATTAATAGTCATAATCAATATTTGATAGTGTCTAATATTTAATCAATAAGGTATGATAACGCCTTAGTTTTAATCAATATTTATTAGCTTTAATCATAAATCAATCATATAACACGATTTATTCTGAAATAAATATGCATCTAATGTAAGACTAATATAATTTTCGTTTATTAATTTGAAAACGATCAAAATTTACTAGAAAATTTCAACAAATACTCCTATATAAAATTTTTAGTAGGATCGAATTTTTAGTCAACTTCAGAGCATCCACAATAGTGGACTAGCACACGGACTAGCGCGCTGACTAGTCGCTAGTCCGTGTGCTAGTCCACTATTGTGGGCGGCGAGCGGGTGAAGGACGTCCCAAGAGGACGAGAGGTCGTCTGTCGTAAAAGGCGGACGTCCGTCTCCTTGTCCGTCTCGTCCGCTATTGTGGGCTGGCAACGGACAAGAGGTAGGACGTCCCATTTTTTTATTTTTTTATTTTTTTTATTTATACTCAATATTTACAATTCATTGCACTTCATTTTTGTATATTTGATAAACACCAACAATTAAAATGAATTAATCGTATTTTTTAATTTATTTATTGGCTAGGGCGTCGGCTAGTCCTAGTGCTAGTCCACTATTGTGTAGTGGGATGTCCTAGTGACGTGGCAGTGGGGTGGGAAGTCCTAGTGACGTGGCAGAAGGTGTTTTTGGGAAGTCCTACCGTGGGAAAGTCCTTCCTATTGTGGATGCTCTCATAATATTCAATCACAAGCAATTATAACAACCGAACGAA
Source organism: Salvia hispanica (assembly GCF_029641045.1). Taxonomy (NCBI): domain Eukaryota; kingdom Viridiplantae; phylum Streptophyta; class Magnoliopsida; order Lamiales; family Lamiaceae; genus Salvia; species Salvia hispanica. Next base: position 7,953,853 of record NC_142692.1, on the reverse strand, counting down.
GACTTAATAGAATAGCTCTTATTTTTCCCAGTATGATTAATATTATTTTTCTGTATTTTTTCAATTCATCTGAATATTATATTTAATAATAAAAATTAAGAGTTTTATCAATATTTATAGTGTCCATGAATTAATAATTTTAATTAAAAAAATTTATTGATATTTAAAAATTAAAATTTAAAATTTAATTTTATAAAATTAAATCTAATATTGAAATAAAGAAACAAAGTGAAGGATGACAAAAAAGAAGAAGAATGATAATTTTAAAATAATATCAGATTTAGTACATAACTGACCCTAAACCTTAAAATAGTAGTATCAGATTTAAAATGTTAAAAGTGTAAAAAGACCAAATTGCCCAAACCCCCCAAAAGGATGTTTTCGACCTAAAACAGTGAAAAATGACCATTTTCGAGATAAACCCTTAGTTTAGGGATGTCTGGCGATATTTTAAAAGTCCAGGGACTATGGACGAGATAAACACATAGTTCAAGGACCATTTTTGTAGTTTACTCTTTTTTAAATTATAAAAAAATTGAAACAAACCAAAATTTAACAATAACATGCTATCGAATTAGCATCAGGTTGACCTCTGAAAAAATACTCCATCCGTCCTACAAAGTTTATCCCAGATTAATCCGATACGGATTTTAAGAAATTGTTTAACTTTGTATTAAATGGAATTGTGTAGTGGAATAAGGCTCTCATATTGAGGAGATTAGGGGTGTAATTTAATACTCTTTCCGTCCGCGAATAGAAGTTCATTCCTATCCGGCACGGGTTTTAAGAAATGTTAAGAAAAATGAGTAGAAGAAAGTTAATGGAATATGAGTACCACTTGTATATATAAATTTTAAATGATATATGAGTGGAGTAAGTTAGTGAAATGTGAAGTCTCGTTACCATTTATAGTAATCATGAATCGAGACTCCTATATGTAGATGAACCAAAATAGAAAAATGAGACTCTTATTTACATACCGAAAGAATATCTATTTTTGGTAAGATTTTAAATAGAATAAATTTTGTGGGACAGACCAACGAGGCAGTAAGCAAAATCTATCAAAAAAAAAAAAATGTGACCAGATGGGTGACGTGTAAAGAGAGCCATGCCACGCGTGTGCGTTTGGTTGGTGTATCACGTGAGGAGTATGGGATGGTCGGTGAATCTCAGTTATCTTCCATGGTCCACATTTTTATGAAATCATTTCTATTTTTCCAGTTAAGAAATTGGAGATTACGATTCTTGTTGTAATTTTAGAAAAGCAAAAAAGAATACTACTAAACCTTATTATTGTAATTACATTAGCGTAATGTAATCATTTTCTCAAATAATATTCCATAATTTAGTGGTTATTAATTCGTTTATTCATGAAATTTAATTTTGTACATTTTCAAATCATAAATGCACCCCATACATATACATCAATTAAGACACTCCAAAGAGTTTGGCTATTGATAACTTTGATTTTTTATGATGGGCTAAATAGTACTCTTTCTCATTCAATATTATTGATAACACCGATTTTAATAAAATACTGTAGTAAGTGGAGTATTTATTTAGTGGGAAAATTGTATTTTGAGTAAAAGTTTTGTTAAAAAAATTGAATGTCATTTATGGTCATGGATGTCTAATGAGTAATTGTTGCAATTTTTATGGACAGAGCAAGTAGGAGCAGTAGTATAATATTGAGCGACTTTTTTTGAATAAAATATTGAATAATTGGATCAAAGTTAATTAGGTACAAAATAAATAAATAATTATGTTGGCGTGCTCAACCAAATAGGGGTATTAAATTTAATCAAAATTCAACTCTCCATGAGATTTAGTAGCCACATTTGGATTTCATTTTTATTTAATTAATTAATGCATCGGCTGTTGAATTGCAATTTTTATCACCATCTTTAAAAAAAATAAAAATCAATAGATTTAAATCTAAATTCTTTCTACTGACTTCAATAGAATGAGTGAGTATTTAATAATGCAAAACAAGAGAGAGTTGAAGGCCGAAAAGCAGAGCAGTGTACATAACCATAGAAGCAGACGACTTCCTGACATCCGACATTTGCTCAATTCTTGAAAAACAAACCAAAAAACTTCTCCTAATTTCAGTTACAAACATTTAACCACCCAAAAGAACCCACCTTTCCACATATACATAACTCCCTTCTCTCTCTCTCTCTCCATGAGGCTGAGAGCTTAATCTTCAGACTCTACTCAGATGGTGGTTGAAGAGTGCTCCGGCGGCCGCACGGTGGTTGTTGGCGTCAAGCTCGACTCATACAGCAGAGAGCTTCTCACGTGGGCCCTCGTTAAGGTCGCTCACGCTGGTGATCGCGTCATCGCCCTTCATGTCCTCAAGAACAACGGTGTGTTTTTGTTCGTGGGATCATTTTTTACTGACCAATATGTGAATTGGGAGATCACGGGCGCATAAAAATGCAGTCTTGGATTGAAGTTCAAACAATTTGATCCCTTTTTTTGCATCCCTTTTTGTAGTTTGTGAAATTTGATTGATTTTGTGAAGTGGGTTTGTGCAGAAATTGTTGATCGTGATGGAAAGTCATCCCTTCTCTCCCTGGTTAAAGCCTTTGATTCAATTCTTGAAGTTTACGAAGGATTCTGTAATTTAAAGCAGGTAAACTGTTTGTTAATATTACTGTTTTACTATTTCCTTTTCTCATTTATTTTACTTTCTGGTAGATTCTTGAAATGTGGTTCTTCATTATTACTCACTAATTTTAGTGATGTTTCTTTTTCAAAAACTGTCGGTGGATCTAAGCTGCTAGCCTCAAGAATTTATTACAGTTTCATTTATGACAATTACTATGACTTACCTCAAGAATAAGTTTCCTTTGCATTGTTTGAGATAAAAGTTGGTAATCTGTTGCTAATACTGTAGGTTGATCTCAAACTAAAGATATGCAGAGGCTCATCGATTCAAAAAATCCTTGTTCGAGAAGCTAAATCTTACTATGCATCCGAGGTTATAGTAGGAACGGCTCACACGGCTCGTTCTTCAGCATCTGTAGCTAAATACTGCGCCAAGAAACTCTCAAAGGAATGCTCTGTGCTGGCTGTTAACAATGGCAAGATTGTGTTTCACCGTGAATCCAGTTTCGCGTCTCGTGTTAGTGTCAAAGGTAGTTTTTTTTTCTTTTTCATGATTGTGTGCTAAAAAAATTCTGTCAGACAGGTTTGCTCATTCTGTTGCCTTTGATCTTGACTTGTACAGAGCTCGAACACAATCGTAGAAATGGTTTACTTACTGCTCTGCAAAGATCATTCAGCAAGAACATCAAAGTGCTCAATGAAGGTGGCGATCCTATTAAGCCAATGCTCACATGGGGAGAAGGTGTCTGCGGTAAACCAGATTCCGTTGAGCAGAAATGCTCGATTTGCACGCCAGATTCGCTGACATGGCATGAGCCGTGCAAGGGGCCAGCTGAGGAGCCTTCGAAGGATGAAGGTAAGAAGGAGAGGGATTCTTTGATGGCGATTGTTCCAGTGAAGAAGGCCGATGTCGTTGCATCTGGCACGGTCTCACTCTTGTTGAGGGGATTGTCTGAGGTGAAGCCTGGTTGGCCACTTCTTCGTCGTGCCATGGTTTGTAACACGAGTTCTTCACAGATTCAGCAAGTGAGGCAGATCTCCGTGGTTCAGTGGGCGTTGAGGCTACCGAGTAGATATTGTTTGTATATCGAGAATCTGTCTAGGAAAGACTATGACTCCTCAAATCATCAACTAGATAAAGAAACTGGTGCAATTGTTCCTGTTGGGAATGAGGCCGCAACTGTTCCATCGAGCTCAAGGTCCTTGCCGGAGGAGCTGGAGGGCCTTCACGAGAAGTACTCCGCCACGTGCAGACTGTTCAAGTTCAAGGAGCTTGAATTAGCTACCTCCAACTTCAGACAAGGTTTTCTTTTCTTTTTTTTGGCTGAATTTGATTTGAATATGTTGTTATGGTTCGTTTTTCGCTTGACTGTGTAGTTGTATCCGTGAAATTCTAGGGAATATGATAGGTAAAGGAGGCAGTAGTCAGGTCTATCGAGGTTGCCTTCCGGACGGGAAGGAGCTTGCCGTGAAGATCCTTAAGCCATCCGAGAATGCTTTGAAGGAGTTTGTCCTAGAAATCGAGATCATCACCGCGATACATCACAAAAACATCATCTCACTCTTTGGATTCTGTTTTGAGGACAATCAGCTTCTCTTGGTGTATGATTTCCTATCAAGAGGAAGCCTTGAAGAAAATCTTCATGGTATATTTCATATACCAAAATTGGTCTTATGTGGGTATGAATCTTGGTTTTGTTACCTAACAGAATCGACTTTTGAAAAACTAGGCGATAAAAAGGATCCACTATCATTCGGGTGGAACGAGAGATACAGGGTCGCTATAGGCGTTGCTGAGGCTTTAGATTATCTCCACAGCAGAGAAGGGCAGCCTGTGATCCACAGGGATGTTAAGTCATCAAACATACTCCTATTCGATGATTTCGAGCCTCAGGTGATAATTGATATCAGCTACATACTTATTTTATTTCATGTACTACTACTTATGTATCCATCACTCACCAATTCTATTTGATCACATTCTCAGCTTTCAGATTTTGGGCTTGCTAAATGGGCATCGCCGAATTCGACTCACATAACGTGCACAGACGTTGCTGGCACTTTCGGGTTAGTAACTCTTTTTCTGCTCAGCATTCTTGGATTGGAGAAACAGTGTGACTCATCATGTTGTTCTGCTCAGATATTTGGCTCCTGAGTATTTCATGTATGGGAAGGTAAACGAGAAGGTAGACGTCTACGCCTATGGAGTAGTTCTTCTCGAGCTTCTCTCGGGGAGGAAACCGATAAGCAGCAACTGTCAAAAAGGGCAAGAGAGCCTTGTTATGTGGGTATGTATGTTCTTTGTGCTTGTTTGGATGTGATGGACAGTCTTATTCATCTTTGATAGCATTCTTCTTGCTGATTTGACAGGCGAAGCCTATTCTAACCTCGGACAAGTTCACTACGTTGCTTGATCCGAACCTAGGAAGCAACTATGATCATGATCAAGTGGAGAGGATGCTTCTAGCTGCATCTCTTTGCATCAGACGTGCACCACGAGCTCGGCCTCAAATGAGCCAAGTAAGTCATTTCTAGCCTTTCTCATCACATCCATTATTTGACTCACTCCAAGATGAGATTTCCACTCAACATTCTTGTGGACAGGTTTTGAAGCTTCTCCGGGGCGATCCTGAGGTCGTGAAGTGGGCTAGACTGCAAGTGAACGCCTCTGAGGGGCCGGTGCACATAGAAGCTAGCAACTCCGTGGAAGGGCCGGATGCAATAGAGGATGAAATCATGTCACGGACGAACCTGCAATCCCATCTCAACCTTGCAATGCTCGGCGTGGAGGAGGATGACTCGCTCTCCCTAAGCAGCATCGAGCATAGCGTTTCCTTGGAAGATTATCTACGGGGCAGGTGGAGTCGCTCTTCGAGCTTCGACTAGCCGTGTTGTGTGGTTGTGTGTTGGCATTTGTTAGTGATGGTGAATGTGGGGTTGGATGAGAGGTTTATTTGTAGGTCTGTCCTCCTCCTTCCCTTAGTATAGCTGTGAGAGTGTGAAGCCATTCTTTTTTGTTTGGTTGTTTTTCAGAATAATTAGGTCTTTATTCAGCATAAAATGATGTATTTTGGCTGTTGAAGCCTCCCATCAAAGTGTACTTATATAGTGATTACATTATAATAATGTTGTCATATTCATGGCGCTCTTCTTCAAATCAGATACTAGTACTCCATGTGCTTACTGAGTCTGAAGATAAGGTGAATTAATTAATTTATATTTAAAATTCAATCATGATAATTAATTTAATTTAAATTAATTTAGTTTAGCCTCAAATTTTCATCTTCTTATTTTGATTTAGATTTATTAAGAGAATTTTTGTACGATTATAATCTAAACTTAAATATAAACTAGTACTAATATACATCAAATATAGAGTTAAAATATCTATTTTATTATGAGTAAAAACCAAAATTGGTCATGAATATATGACCAATGTTTTTGGTCATAAATATTATTTTTTGGATTTTTTGGTCATGAACATATGGAAATTTGATCATTTTGGTCCTTCGTCAACAGTTCCGTTCAAAACTAACGGTCAACGGATTTAATACCGATTTTGACTAAATTAAACTTTTAATTATGATTTTTTACTCCCTAATTAATTTCCTAATTATTTTTATAAATATTCTTTTAAAATTAGAATTAAATAATAACTTCAATTCATCTTCTTTCTTCCTCTCATCTTTCATCTTCTTCCTTCCTCTTCCTCTCAAGCCCTGAATATGGAGGGACTTTCAACAAAATATCACCATGTCAGGATTAAATCCGTTGACCGTTAGTTTTTAACGGAAATATTGTCGGATGACCAAAATGATCAAATTTCCATATGTTCAGGACCAAAAAATCCAAAAAATAATGTTTAGAACCAAAAACGTAAAATAAACATATATTCAGGACAAATTTTGGCCTTTACTCTTTTATTATTTAGCCTACCATAACATGACAAATTCTACCAAGCTACCAAACAATGCCTTAAGTTTGAATAGGAGTATACAGTCATTTTTACTCCTCACTGTAGTAGTATATTTTTACAATCCCTAAAGCAAATCTATTTTTACATAAGGATATTGAATTATTTCTTGCCAAGATCTTTAAAAGGAAATGATATAATTTCCCATAACATACCTAGATATATTTATTTGAATCAAATTTTCATACTCTAACTGACGAAATAGAAAACTAAAATAATGGATAAATCTCAAAAACAAGATATTATTGGATTATTTACATGATATAGAAAAAAGTTTAATAATTTTAATTTTCCGCCGCCTAATTTGAATAATTTAACAAAAAAAAAAAAGGATATTGGCATCTAATATCACGAAACTGTCAAAAAGTTGGATTTTTTCCCACGAACTTTAAAATTGGCAAATAATATCACGAACTTTACCTTGGGTTTGTTTTTTCCCACGAATGAAAAAATTCATGTTATTTTAATATATTGAAGAACAATTTTTGAGGGTGTGCTTCAAGAAAAACCATCTTCAAATATTGAAAAATTTGAAACTTTCGAAATTGTTGTCGAGAAATTACGAAAAAAAATCGGTATCATAGTATTATTTGTGGGAATTTTTTCATTCGTGGGAAAAAACAAACACGTGATAAAGTTCGTGATATTATTTGCCAATTTTAAAGTTCATGGGAAAAATCCAACTTTTTGAAAGTTTCGTGATATTAGATGCCAATATCCCAAAAAAGAATACCCATATTTGTAGCTCACGCAAAATCCGACCAATCGCCGCCGCGCAATGGATCTTCCCCCGCCGCCCCCTAGCTTCCGCCCCCATCACCACCACCACCTCAGGTATGTAAACGTCCTCCGCCATCCCGATTTCACCCCCCAACCCTATCCCCACCACCTCCCCCCACCGCCGCCTCCATCAGATACCCGTTCATTGAATATTACTCTTCCATTGAAACCCTATTACCACCCAACCCTTCTTCCGCCCCCACATCCGAGAGAAAACACACCCTTGCGAATTGTTCATAATTATCCCAGGAGAAATCCTGTCTACGAAAATGAAAATTGTATTCGAGGTCGCGTTGATGATATACGTGAATTGCCTGAAAATTGGAATCGAGATTTGCGTTGGGGTGCCACGGGAGTTCATAGAAAGGCTCCTGAGGCTGATAGAGGATATCGTGATGTAATTCCTGAAAATTTTGAGTTGTACAGAAAGAGGGATGATGGCAATTGGCAGGATATTGTTAGAGTTTGTATACTAGAAATCACGTTTCGAGTGATTGAATACTGTAAAACTCTTATTTTATTTTTCAATAAATAAAACAGATTATTTTTGTCATAATGTTGTTATGTTTTACATTTAATGGATGTTAATGCATGTTTAAATGTATAAGTTAACTTAACAAAGTCTAAGTCTTTGTTTTAGTAGACCGGTTGTGGGCGTCGTCCACTTTAAGGTAACACGGTCAGTTCTAAACAAAGAAAAAGATGAATTTCACAACCTAGATGGAATTTGACTACCCATCGAGAAAGGTTGCAATGTCAGTCCGCATATTTCTAAGCCTTACTGAAATAAGATGACATTGGTGTGGTATAGCACTGAACGGATCTAACAGCAAGACTTGCCTTAGGCTATCTACTGAAAGGCGAGGTCTTGATAAATATTTATTTCTTAATCAATGTAGGTAAGCATTGAGCATACGGTATTGATTATGCACTGCTTTGACTTATCAAATGGTGCGGGTTTTTCGTAACCCAATTATCCTGATATATTGGGCAGTGGTGATCGATATCTAGCGGTGCTAGGATTGCTATTATATTGAATCGTGCGCGAGCTGAGTCTCGCTTGATAATGTCCTCAAGAGGAGCGCGAAACGAGGTTTTATTATTCGGAACCTAGCTAGTTGGAGTGTGATTACTTTATGAATAATAAATAAGCGTTTCATGCTAAGTCCACTCTTGGAATTAATAAGAAGTTAATTAATTAAGTCAATAGCAGACATTAATTAATTAATGGACATTTTAATCTTAAGCACGGGAAATGAAAGTTAAACGGAAACCCGGATTACTTGTAATTTCGGATTTGGATGGGGAGGGTTCAATATTACTTCTGTAGTGGCTGCTCGTAATATTCCAATTATAACTTATATTAAATTGTGGGTTCAATTTAATTAGTAAAAAGTAAATTGGATGAGCCCATATCCAAAACCTTCCATAGATCCCTGTCTGGACCCAAAAGGAACTTAATATAAATAGGAGAATAAAGGAGACAGAAAACAACAATTTCTCATCATTGTAATTTTCGAAAATCCCTTCTCCAGCTGAGGAGATTTTCGAATTCCTCTCCTATTCCGAAAAGGATTTCTTCTGTCTTCTTTATTTAAGTCCTAGTATTCTAGTAAGATCAGCCCACACTGATATTGGGATACAGTTCGGGAACCAGAGAGAAGATTTGTGGTTTAGTACTCAAAGCATCACGTGGAGAAGAAGCTAGCCATCTTCAATTCTTTGGAGAATTAATTAGGTATTTTTCTGCTTCGTAGAAAAGCATGTTTTAGGTTTCAATATTCTTAAAGCATGATTGATTCAAGTTATGAGTATGATACATGTGATAATTACGCGAATAGCTTTTGTCTAAATAATCTGCTAAATAGATCTGATTATTATGTGATTGATTTATTCTGGCACGCTTCCGCTGCCAGCACCTTCAATTGGTATCAGAGCCAGTCTTTGGCTCTGATTATTTGGATTTAAATTTCACGAAATTCATGTATGCATGTCTTATTTGATTACGAAGCATGTTCTTGTGTTTTTGTTATTTTTGTTTATGCATGTTGAACTCAAGAACATTCGAATCATAGAACTTGAATTATTCGAACGCAAGAGATGTGCGATTCGTCGGCGTTTACGCCGTGACGAATCGCACTACATGCGATCGGAGTACGGTTGTCGAATTGAGTGGGAGCCGAGGGTCACGGGCAAGGGGCGACGCACCGGCGAGATAATACTCGCGCGTGCCACCGGCCGAACCCGCCAAACCCTAGCCGGCCCCGATCAAAGCTCGACTATCGCCGACGTAAAAGTGGGAGCCGAGGGGCGATGATCTCGCGGCGACGCGCCGACGAGCATGGGCTCGTGCGCGCCGCCGGTCGAGACCGCGACCCCGAGCCGGAGTCTGCTGCAAGTCGCGCGGAGGAGACCAGGTGCGGCGGCTCGTCCGAGAGCTGCCGAGGCGCCGAGAGGTCACCGGAAATAGCAAACCCTAACCCTAACCCTAGCAAAACCTAATCCTAGTCGCCTAGCCCTAACATCGCCGGACCGAGAGCAGCCATGCCTCTCGAGGGAGCTGCTGGTTCTCGCGTGAGTCGCCGGGGCAGTGGGAGATCGCCGGAAAAGGCGCGGCTTCGGCCGCGTTTCTGGCTGACGTGCGACGGAGGGATATCGCGGCGGTCATACGCCGGGAAGGAGGGAGGAGGAAGCGCGCGCCTTCGGGCGCGGCCTACCGACGGCGGTCGGTCGGCGAATTCGTCGCCCCGGCGAGCGTCTCCGGAGGATGTCTTCAAATCTTCGTCGTGTAGATTCGTGCCAACCTCGAATCGCAAGATATTGACGAAAGATTATTTTGATGATTATTTAATTCCTTAATTAATAGAAATCATTAAAAATAATATTATTTAATGAAATAAAATATTTTGGGAAGATTTCCCTAGATTTTAGGAATATTTGGATTATTTTCTATATCTATGAATATTTTATATCCTAGATGATATAGATGAGAATAATTTAATAGTTTCCTAAATATAATATATCTAGAATCTATAATAAGATAGATATATAAGATTACATTAAATAATATAATTTAATATTCTTCCTAAATCTTGAACTTGGATATTATATGAATTTAATTTTTCATGTCTAATTAAGATTATAAATAATGTATTTTATTTTAGATATATCTTATAGTATGACATGAATAAGAATTAATTTCTAGATTAAAAATTCCTAAAACTAAGACTTTAAAGATTATAAAAGATTTAATTATCCAGTCAATTAAATACCAACAGAATTTAATTAGTCTTAATCTGCCTTAAGGCTAAAGGATAATTAATGAAAAACCATAACTAAAATGTCTAAGCGATAATTATGAACTTAAGGTTTATATATGGTCTCCATCGGTTGGACTGCCAAACTTTGAGAAGCTGATTTTCTAATATTATCGCCACCTACAAAGTAGGGACAATAATCCTACGAAAACGGTAAGTTCATAAGGGCGGACTTCTCACATAATAAATAGAATGAACTAGAAAGTGGTTCCCAATATTATTGCCACCTGCAAAGTGGGGACAATAATCCTAAGGAACTGCAAGTTTCAGGGTTCAATCAGAATTTATGAGATAGCTTGATTTTGTTATCAGCACATGAACATTGTTATGGGAGTGTGTTGTAGAAATAAAATTCTGTAATGCTAAATCTGATGGTCGTGCATAGGCAACATTAGGCGTGTTGACCTCCAAAGGAGGAAGATATTGATGCGTCGGTGTTGTGACCAGTAAAATTGTAAAGTTTTTGATGCGTATTAACCTCCAAAGGAGGATACAATTTATTAATTTTGCTGTTGTAAGATTTTGAAAATTTCTATGGTTAATCTACTCAATTTCCTTACATAAGTTTATGACAAATAGTAAAATCTTCTGTTTGCAGTGCAATAAAATCCGTCAAGATGTATTTTAATCCTCTTTCTGCCATTCTCAAAGAAAACAAACTCGAAGGCCAAAATTACATCGAATGGAAACAAAACTTGGATATCGTTCTCACAGCCGAAGAGTACAAGTTCGTGCTCACTACTCCACGCCCAGCTGTGCCGGCAGCTAATGCCGCGCAAGCATTGCGAGATGCGCATAGACGGTGGCATAAGGCGAATGAGATGGCTAAGTGCTATATGTTGGCTTCTATGTCATCAGTACTCAAGCATCAGCATTCAGCCATGGAAACTGCCGCCGAGATCATTACAAATCTCGCAAATCTTTTTGGTACTCAGAATCGAACGGCTAAGTCTCAAGCCTTTCGGAGTATCATGACGAAGTCTATGAAGGAAGGCTCGTCTGTGAGGCAACACGTCCTTGAGATGATGAGTCACCTCAACCAGATTGAGGTGTTGGGAGGGACAATAGATCCCGAGTCCCAGGTTACTATAATCCTTCAGAGTCTTCCCCCTAGCTTCCAGCAGTTCAAGCTCAACTTCGAGATGAACAAGCGGAATTACACTTTGGCAGAGCTGCTGACTGAACTTCAGTCGGCGGAGGACCTTATGGTTCAAGCTAAGGTGGCCATGTTGAGTTTGGCGCCTAATTCCTCTGGCTCTAAGCCTAGAAAAGGAAAGAAAAAGGCACCGAACCCAGTGGCAACTAAGAATGCTAAGGGAAAGAAGAAACAGCGGGGTGACAAGAAGCAAACTGGAAAGTGCTTCAAATGTGGAGAGAAAGGTCATTGGAAGCCAGACTGTCCTAAAAAGGGCAAGGCTACAGGTATGCACCATGCTCTAGTAGTCGAGTTATGTTTGGCTTCGACATCTACTCATACTTGGGTTATTGATACTGGAGCAACTGATCATATATGTTTTGATCCTGACTTAATGCAGGTGACAAGACGGCTACATGATCGTGAGATCGAAGTCCAGCTGGGCGATGCTACGAAAGTGGCGGCCGTTGCAGTGGGAGACGTTTATTTACGTTTTTCTAGTGATAGATTTTTGATTTTGAAGAATGTTTTGTTGATACCTTCTTTTAGAAGAAATTTAATTTCAGTTTCTAAATTGTCTTTTGACGGATATTCGATTTCTTTTAATGACAATTGCGTTATTAAGAAAGATGGTTCTTATATCTGTCGTGGTATCATGGAAAGCAATCTGTACACAATCACTTCTACACAATTTAATCAACGTAAATCAGAACTCAATAATACATCGAAAATTTCTAAGAAAAGAAAAGAACCTTCAAGTTCAATGAATGACACGTACTTATGGCACCTTAGACTTGGTCATGCCAACGAAAGAAGGATTCATGCGATGGTTGATCAAGATCTCATCAAAGGTCTTGAGAAGGAACCATTTTCGAAGTGTGAATCCTGTCTCGAAGGCAAGATGACTAAGAGACCTTTTAGGTCAAAGGGAAATAGGGCCAAGGAAGTACTTGAGCTCATTCATACTGATGTGTGTGGACCAATGTCAACCGAGGCAAGGGGTGGCTATCGATACTTCGTCACCTTTATAGATGACTTCTCGAAAGTTGGATATGTCTATTTGATGCGCTACAAGTCTGAAACTTTTGACAAGTTCAAGGAGTTTAAGGCTAAAGTAGAGACGCGTCATGGTAATACTATCAAATGCCTGCGATCTGATCGCGGAGGCGAATACCTAAGTGCCGAGTTTTTGGACTACTTATCAGTGGCGGGAATACAATCCCAAACGACTGCGCCGGACACACCCCAGCAGAATGGCGTAGCTGAAAGAAGGAATAGGACCTTATTAAACATGGTCCGATCGATGATGAGTTATGCACGGTTACCTACTTCGTTTTGGGGGCATGCGTTGCTTTCCGCAACCTATCTCTTAGACCACTTACCTTCTAAATCAGTTCCTACTACCCCATATGAGTTGTGGAAGGGCGAAAGCCCAATCTAGAGCATCTCAGAGTATGGGGGTGTCCGGCTCATGTATTGGAAAAGGATCCAACTAAGCTGGAATCTAGGACGGAGGTTTGTGTGTTTATAGGATACCCTAGAGGAACGAAAGCTTATAAATTCTATAGTCTCAGAGATCAGAAAGTGATTGTGAGCACTCATGCCACATTCTTAGAGGAAGACTATGTAATGAATCATAAGCCCAGCAGTGAGATAGCTCTTGATGAGCTCACTCAAGTTACAACTTCCATTAACCAAGAACAATTACCTAGTGTAACAACGACTCCAGAAATTTCAACTATTACACCAGATATTGTAGTGCCGCGCCGCAGTGGGAGGGTCTCTCATGAGCCCGATAGATACATTGGTTTGGGTGAGTGCATGGATCACTCCTCGGACAGCAATGTACTTGATCCCTGGAACTTTGCAGAAGCGCAGGCAGATGTCGATCATTGCGAATGGGTGAAAGCAATGGATTCGGAACTACAATCAATGGTAGACAAAGACGTCTACGATTTGTCTGTCCTACCCGAAGGCTGTACTGCCATTGGGAGCAAATGGATATACAAACGTAAACGTGGACCCGATGGACGAGTTAAAGTCTTTAAGGCAAGACTAGTGGCTAAGGGGTATACCCAAAAGGAAGGCATCGATTACGATGAGACCTTCTCCCCAGTGGCCATGCTCAAATCGATCCGTATACTTTTGTCTATAGCAGCTTACATGGATTGGGAAGTATGGCAGATGGACGTTAAGACTGCGTTTTTAAACGGGAGTCTTGAGGAGACCATCTACATGGAACAACCCGAAGGCTATGTGGTAAAGGGCAAGGAACACATGGTTTGGAAGCTTAAGAAGGCCATTTATGGCCTCAAGCAAGCATCTGGATCATGGAACCAGTGTTTCGATCAAACTGTTCAAAAGTTTGGATTCGAGAAATGCCCAAATGAAAGCTGTGTGTATAAGAAGGTTGAAAAGGAAAATGTTGTGTTCTTAGTTTTGTATGTAGATGACATTCTTCTAATTGGAAACAATAAAAAGATGTTTTCATCAGTGCGAACTTGGATGTCCAGCCAGTTCGAGATGAAAGATATGGGTGATGCGGGACACATTCTCGGTATCAAGGTTCTTAGGAACCGAGGTAAGAGAATGTTGTGCTTATCCCAAGAATCTTACATCGAAACAGTACTTAGACGCTTTAGCATGCAAGATGCCAAGAAAGGTTTTCTTCCTTTTAGACATGGCATCCATTTATCTCAAGAGATGTGTCCTAAGACAGCATCTGAGATAGCAGAGATGAAAAGAATACCATATGCCTCGGCAATTGGTAGTCTCATGTATGCTATGCTTTGTACTAGACCCGATATCTGCTTTGCTGTTGGCATGGTGACAAGATATCAATCAAATCCCGGCCAAGGACATTGGACTGCCGTAAAGAACATACTCAAGTACCTTAATCGGACTAAGGACTATGTTCTAGTTTACAATGCAGCCGAGCTCTGTCCTTTAGGATATACAGATTCAGACTTTCAATCTGATGTAGATTCGAGGAAATCAACTTCCGGATATGTGTTTACCTTAGGAGGTGGAGCTGTAATTTGGAAGAGTGTAAAGCAGAAATGCATTGCAGACTCTACCATGGAAGCCGAATATGTGGCCCCTTCGGAGGCTGCAAAAGAGGCTGTTTGGCTTAAGAACTTCCTTCTGGACTTAGGTGTGGTTACGAACATGCCCAAGAGCATCACCATTTATTGCGATAATTCTGGTGCTGTGGCAAATTCGAGGGAACCACGAGCTCATAAAGCGAGCAAGCACATAGAGAGGAAGTATCATATCATTCGAGATATAGTGCAGAGAGGAGACATACAAGTGGTCAAGATTGAGTCAGAGAACAACCTGGCAGATCCTTTCACGAAGGCACTAGCGGTAAAGCCGTATGAAAGCCATGTTGAAGGAATGAGAGTTCGACTAATTCAAGACCTCAATCTGCTTTCAGTATAAGTGGGAGATTTTAGACGTTAGCACATTTTTTTTGTATACTCGAAAGTGTTTTGAGTATAAGTGGGAGATTGTTAGAGTTTGTATACTAGAAATCACGTTTCGAGTGATTGAATACTGTAAAACTCTTATTTTATTTTTCAATAAATAAAACAGATTATTTTTGTCATAATGTTGTTATGTTTTACATTTAATGGATGTTAATGCATGTTTAAATGTATAAGTTAACTTAACAAAGTCTAAGTCTTTGTTTTAGTAGACCGGTTGTGGGCGTCGTCCACTTTAAGGTAACACGGTCAGTTCTAAACAAAGAAAAAGATGAATTTCACAACCTAGATGGAATTTGACTACCCATCGAGAAAGGTTGCAATGTCAGTCCGCATATTTCTAAGCCTTACTGAAATAAGATGACATTGGTGTGGTATAGCACTGAACGGATCTAACAGCAAGACTTGCCTTAGGCTATCTACTGAAAGGCGAGGTCTTGATAAATATTTATTTCTTAATCAATGTAGGTAAGCATTGAGCATACGGTATTGATTATGCACTGCTTTGACTTATCAAATGGTGCGGGTTTTTCGTAACCCAATTATCCTGATATATTGGGCAGTGGTGATCGATATCTAGCGGTGCTAGGATTGCTATTATATTGAATCGTGCGCGAGCTGAGTCTCGCTTGATAATGTCCTCAAGAGGAGCGCGAAACGAGGTTTTATTATTCGGAACCTAGCTAGTTGGAGTGTGATTACTTTATGAATAATAAATAAGCGTTTCATGCTAAGTCCACTCTTGGAATTAATAAGAAGTTAATTAATTAAGTCAATAGCAGACATTAATTAATTAATGGACATTTTAATCTTAAGCACGGGAAATGAAAGTTAAACGGAAACCCGGATTACTTGTAATTTCGGATTTGGATGGGGAGAGTTCAATATTACTTCTGTAGTGGCTGCTCGTAATATTCCAATTATAACTTATATTAAATTGTGGGTTCAATTTAATTAGTAAAAAGTAAATTGGATGAGCCCATATCCAAAACCTTCCATAGATCCCTGTCTGGGCCCAAAAGGAACTTAATATAAATAGGAGAATAAAGGAGACAGAAAACAACAATTTCTCATCATTGTAATTTTCGAAAATCCCTTCTCCAGCTGAGGAGATTTTCGAATTCCTCTCCTATTCCGAAAAGGATTTCTTCTGTATTCTTTATTTAAGTCCTAGTATTCTAGTAAGATCAGCCCACACTGATATTGAGATCAGCCCACACTGATATTGGGATACAGTTCGGGAACCAGAGAGAAGATTTGTGGTTTAGTACTCAAAGCATCACGTGGAGAAGAAGCTAGCCATCTTCAATTCTTTGGAGAATTAATTAGGTCCGTAGAAAAGCATGTTTTAGGTTTCAATATTCTTAAAGCATGATTGATTCAAGTTATGAGCATGATATATGTGATAGCTTTTGTCTAAATAATCTGCTAAATAGATCTGATTATTATGTGATTGATTTATTCTGGCACGCTTCCGCTGCCAGCACCTTCAGATATGTGATAGTGGTCTTAGTGATCGGGGTTCTGACTTGGACAGAAGGGGGGACTATTATGAGAGGAGTTGGGATAGTGGTAGGAGTGATCGGAATCGTGACTTGTACAGGGAGTGTGATTATGATGAGAGGAGATGGGATAGTCGAATGGTTACGAACGGCCGGAGTTGTGATTTGTACAGGAATCCTAGTTTTGATGATGAGAGACGGGACTCTAGTAGGTCCTCTGGAGTTTTGTCTCGACTGGGAAACAGGCAGCCAGAACTTTCTGAGAATGATCTAAGGTTTGGTCGGGTTTTGTCTCGACTTGGAAACAAGCCACCAGAATATGCTGAGGATGATCTGAGTTTTGGTGGAGTTTTGTCTCGATTGGGAAGCAGGCAACCAGAATTTGCTGATAATATTTCCAGTTTGGGTAGATTTAGTGGTAGGTTAGGGACTGGGGTTAGTAATGGGGGGTTAATTTGGCCTGATAAGAAGAAGAGATTGCAGAAAAAGGATACATTATTTAGGAGTCAATTAGGAAAAATGCATAGCAGGCACGATGGAGTTTTAAAATCTCAGCACTTTGCAAATGAGTCTGGTATATGTAGTTTCAAGGTCGAGGGAAAAGGGTCTGCGAAGACAGGGATGAGAATGGAAGTTAAGAGAGAGAGGGAGCAGAGTCCTATGGAGCTTGCGATTTCATTTAAGTCAAATGCTCTGTTGGCAAAGGCTATTGAGGTGCCATCTCATCCAGCTACTGAATCAAGAGATTCTACAGCCAACCAGGATATTGTTTCAGATTACCAATTTGTATCTCAGGAAACTTCACCAGAGCATATTGATAAAGGAGGAACAAATCAGCCTTTGCTTGGAGCTTATTCACGAATGGAAAGAGATTATCATGCGATCAAAGTTGATGCTTGTAAACCCTTGGTTCCTAAGAGGAAGAGGAAAAGGAAAAATGAGCAATTTGAACACAAAACCTGCACTGAAGAGGAATGGGAACACTTTGAGCACAAGATCTACATCGTCATATGTGATCCGTAGTTTTATTACTCGGTGTTCTGGCCATGTGGAGGGATTGCTAACTACTACTGAGAATGCTGACCATGTGCACCAGTTGAGAGCTGATGGGGTTGCACAGCAGGAACATGAGAACTTTTTATCTCAAGAAAATGCTGGTTGTGGAGACAGTTTGAGTTTCAATAAGGATGTGAACATTTCCAACAAATATGTACATGATAAAGCTTCTGTATGTGATGCAGATAGGGATGCAATCAAGCCCGTTAACCTATATATTAAAGTTGGTAGTGATACGGAAGATGAAGTTAGTGAACATCCTAATCTAGGCGAGACAATGCAAATGGAAAAGGATGCTGTCATCTCTGGTTTAGAATTTAAAGATGCTAACTCAGAGGACATTCTCCTAAGCCATGCTGATACAGCCCAAGTGATGTTAGATGCAAATCATTTCAGAAGTTTAGAAGGTGCTGCTGTTACAAAATGTCCAAATGTTGCTTCTGAGGAGACTTCACCTGAGTTTGAAGCATCCTATTCTGATAATGTGGGAACTGATCAATCACATAACATTTACTCTGTTGAAGGATATCCCAAGATGATAAGTGGCGGAGAAGCTGGATTATCTATTGATAATTTATCCCCCAAGGTGATAAGTGACAAAGAAACTTGTGTATCTGTTGGCCACTCATCCAAGGTTATTAGTAAGAGGAAACGTAAAGGCTCTCAGGTGGGTCTTTCTGGTACAAAGACCAATGTGAATGTCGAAACAGTTAGAATCATTGATGATGGAATTACAAGGTGTTTGCCAGAGGGTATTGTTACTGCTATGGATGGTCACTTTCTTGTTGAGAATGATGGATGCAAGGATGTTCTATGCATATCAAAGAAAGTTAAAGGTTTACAAGAAGGCCCCTCTGCAGCTGAAATTTCAGACTTAGAGGTTCAATTTAATGCAAATGGCTCATTCCTGGGCCACCGTAAAAAGCAGAAACTTTCCAGCCCAAGATCAAGTCTCTCCTATATTTCTGAGGATGATACAATTGCAGATGGGTTCAGTAAGATGCCAATTCTTGAGCAGCATCCCACCAGGCCATCTAATTTGCTAGCTGAGCAAAGTGGGGATACTTCATCAGCATCCATAACCATCACACAGTGCCGGACCACTGATGTGCGAGGTGGTGTTAGTATTAATGACTTAAATTTTGCAAATCATGATGAGAATCTGGTAGAGGGAGACAGTTTACTAGGGAGTGATGATCTGGGTTTAATTGCTAGTGGCATATCATGTTTTGATAGAAATGGTCCCAGTGTTTCTGATTCTGGAGATGAATCGTTAGCATCTAGCTTTGACATGCAATCTTGCATGTCTTCTCCTGAAGGGCTGCATGTTTACTTGGATTCATGTATTTCGGGAAACACTAGGACATCAGCCAGCCTATCAGATACTGAAATGATTCGTCACAGTGAGAAAATCTCCAACAAAAAGCATGTGTTTGCTGATCCAAAAACCAGTTCTCTTGGGAAATGTTTAGAGGCAGCTGTAAACAAATCACAATCTAATCCTGGCATTCCACATGGTAAACTAACTTGGCGTAAGGACCAGGCTCCTTCAGCTGTTACTAAAGTTTTGCCTATGCATCATCCTTTAAATTTTAGTTATACAAGGAAATTGCATTCTTTTCATACTACAAAATCAAGGACGTGGTGTCGAACTGTTGACCCTACTGCCGCAGTTACGGAACCTAATGCAACAAAAGAGGCCAGACCTTTAGAGAGTTCATATATACGGAAAGGTAATAGTCTAGTGAGGAAACATGTCCCATCAAATGACGCTTCACTTGGATTTCCTGGTTCGAGTTCCTCAGTTTATCGGCTAAGTCCTTGCCCCAACACTAAAAAGAATGACCTGGCATCTCAGTACAAGATTGGTGATGCAGATGCGTTAACTCTGAAGAGAGCAGGGCAGGTAAACACTTCTGAAACTACAAAAGCACTGACCCAAAATTGTAATAGAAACTTATTAAGTTGCTCTCCTTGCAACTCGGAAGAGCCTATTCCCGAGAGTAATCCTCACAGCAATGATTGTCCTCCCAAAAGTTTAGATGTCATGGAGGAGAGGATATAGTCATCTCCAGCCCCTGAATGTCGAACTGATTCAGTCATCAACTCAGATTGCCAAAGTACAGCTGCAGAGGGGAACTCTGGGAAGAAGGTTATCTATGTCAAGAGAAGATCTTATCAATTGGTTGTGACTTCTAATTCTGATGATATATCTATATTAGGGGTGGATAATAGCCAATCACGATTATCTGAGGGTTACTACAAAAATAGGGAAAACCAACTTTTCAGAGCATCACCAGAAAATGATGTCAAAAGAGCGAATGAAAACCCTACCGCGTCTAGACTGGTGTCTCGCTCAATTATTCCTAAAATTTATACCAGAAGGCAATCTGGTTTTGCCAAGAACTGCAGATCTTCAAAGTTGGTATTTGTGTGGAAATTACATGATAAACAGGCTTCAGAAAAGCAAAATAATTCTTTGGGAACTCGAAAAGTCTGGCCGCGATTATTTTCCCCTAAAGGAGCTGCTTATTGGAGAAGTCTTATATTGGGTATGAAACCGTCCCATTCCAACATCAGGTATGTGATTATCTTCTGCATCTCCTCTTTTTTATTGTTGGAACTGCAATACCTTTTCTTCTTTCTGAGCTGGTCGGAACTAAACTAATATGCATCTGTATATCTTTCTTCATCCGAGTTGTGTAGCCAAAAACTGCTGGTGTCAAGAAAGGGAGGTGCAATTTACACTAGATCAACACATGGATATTCTCTTAGGATGTCGAAAGTGTTAAGTGTTGGTGGCTCTAGTTTAAAGTGGTCGAAATCAATTGAAATGAACTCGAGGAAAGCCGAGGAGGTTTGTTGAGCACAAGTACTCATCGATATTCAACTTAAATCATGTACGTAAGTATGCTATATTTGCTTTATTAACAGGAAGCTACAAGAGCTGTTGTTGCTGCTGAGAAGAGGAAAAAGGAAGAAAATGGTACTGTTCACATTGCTTCAAAGAGTAGAAATCATGTTTCTCGTAAGTGGGTTCCTAGTGTAAAGATGCATCCAGGTATGCCGCTCTGCAATCCCGGTATGGCATTTAAAAAAAAAATTACTTCTATAGATAATTAGAGATGTACTGGATGTAAAATGCTTATTAATATTCCCCAAGTGTATATAACACTTCATGTGCATTTTTGGATCACGTAAACAGGTGAACGAATATTTCGTATTGGTTCAGATTGATACAAAATGGATCCAACAAGGACTCTTCAAAGGATCACAGGTGGCTTTATATGCCTTTTCATTAGCTTCTCTGTTATTTGTGTTGGCCAATTTGTCATATATTCTTCTAGATCGTGTAGATTAAGCAGCCTACTCTTTCCATTTTTGCAAATATATTTGCAGTTATTTCATGAAAGCGTTTATATGTATTCAATTTTTTACGATTGGGTTCTTGTTCTTCTATGTTTCATGAGCATTTTCATTATTTGAATGCTATGTATGATTTACTGTAACTTTGGAGCAACTACTCTGATCAACTGCCTCTGTAGAGTCATATATCATTGGTTTTTAGTTCTTTTACCATTGAATATGAGAACTAATCCGGTTTTTCTTGTGTTTCACAGTGATAAGATCATCACTATAGCCATTACTTTCTAGAAATCTAATCAACAGATCTCGGCTCTTCTTGCATAACTTGCAGATAATGAATCATCATCATCAGTAACTTCTCAGTCAAAAAAGAATGTTAAGAGATCTTATATCCCCAGGAGATTATTGATCGGCAATGAAGAGTAAGTTCTCTTGCATGACTCTGCTTCAGGAATCTTGTGCTTTTAAATTGAAGAAGTCCTTTATAAGTTTAAATTTTTTTTAATTTTTACTAGCAATGGAGATACAGTACACAAACAGGCTTTGAGCACTTTTGATATCTTGAATTTTGTTTAGATATGTTCGAATTGGAAATGGTAACCAGCTGGTTAGAGATCCAAAGAAACGTGTCCGTGTCCTTGCAAGCGAGAAAGTTCGCTGGAGTTTAA
This sequence comes from Salvia hispanica, assembly GCF_029641045.1. Classification (NCBI taxonomy): domain Eukaryota; kingdom Viridiplantae; phylum Streptophyta; class Magnoliopsida; order Lamiales; family Lamiaceae; genus Salvia; species Salvia hispanica. Next base: position 7,931,958 of record NC_142692.1, on the reverse strand, counting down.
GAACTGCCCGATTGCGATTGGCTAGAAAGAGTAAATACTGCCAGTTCTTCACTAGATTTGGAAAATGCAACAAGGATGATGGGAAGTGTCCGTACATCCATGATCCCTCTAAAATAGTAGTTTGCACGAAATTCCTGACTGGTTCATGCACCAATAGCACCTGCAAATTGACGCACAAGGTAAGAAGTGATTTTTGTCTTATGGTTCTCACTTCTCAGTGTATGGTATTCTCTGTGTATTTATGCAATGACATTATTTTTGGTGTAGGTTATCCCTGAGAGGATGCAAGATTGTTCATATTTTCTGAAAGGTACTGAGTGGTGCATATTTTGGTTGTTGTTGGTCTTGGTCTAAGATCAACAATCTAGTATCTCATTCTTGTTTTTGCAGGTTCGTGCTCCAATGACGATTGTCCTTATAGACATGTACATGTCAATCCTGATTCAAGTGTTTGTGAAAATTTTCTCACAGGCTACTGTGCTGATGGCAATGTGAAAATTTTGAATGATAACGATTTCTTTTGTGTTTTGCTATTCTACAAGAGGTGTTCGTTTCAGAAAACACGAGAATGACAACCTCTGCTTATTGCATTAGTTTCAACTTTCAAATATAACTTCTCTTCTATCCCTTTTGTCTTCTTGCTGCGTTTTCCCTGTTAAAAAGTCCATCCTCAAAGCTAGAGAGCTGGATCTTGAAGACAGCAAAAGCCACCACCATATTCCATTCATGGCACGCGATATTTTAAGACGCAACACGCGCTAGTGATCGTGTTTCTGAACTTGCAGTGCCAGAAGAAACACACCTACGTCTGCCCTGCTTTTGAAGCAACTGGAGTGTGTCCTCAAGCATCGACGTGCAGGCTACACCATCCAAAAAAGAAGACAGAAATGAAACCAACTATCGAGCAAAAGGTTGTAAGAGGCCGCTACTTTGATGGGGGACTAGTAGGAGTTGATGACTGGAGCTCAGCATCAGCAGCAGTAGCAGCACCAGTAGAGAAGCTCTCCGCAAAAGGTAAGGATGACATAGTTGTGCATGAAGGACAATTCCCAGATTATATTAGCTTAGAAGTCAGCGATAGTGAACTAACTATGTGATGATCATGGTGTCGAATCGATATAGCGTGTCGTACTTATATATATTCATCTCCAGCCATTGGCAGCCGGGAGACGAACAACATAGTTGTAGAGGTGCAGGCTATGTTCATGATATGTAATCTATACTTGTAGATTTTTTTACCGTTTGTAGTCACAGTTTAATGGTTTAGGTATAGGATTTTGTAAGAACAATTTGTGAAATGAAATTTGAAATTAGTTCAAGCTGTTTGTTATTTTTGAAGTTGCTTGTGATATTCTTATAACACACAAAAACAATTATCCTTATCCTCAGACACAAAATGATGACACAACTTCGAGAGATAGAGAGAGAAGAACAGAAGCATCACAGGATTAAACATTGCTGCTGCCACCTCAACAACCAGAAGTAGAACAAGAGACGACGAAAGCGGACAAATGAGACGAGGAAGCAGCCCGGAGGTAATCCGTCCAGAGACGTGCGAATTTGACCAGATGCATATTACTCTTTTTTATCCGAAAAATAGTCCAATTTTGCTCGTGTTATGATCATCAAAATTAATCCACTTCTATTTAAGAATATTTCTTTTTACTATAAATTAGACTATTAATCATGAGTCACATTATCCAATAATATTACTCCAATTAGTTTTTTATCATAATTAATCAATTTTGAATTAAAAGTCCTGATTCTAAACATTATTTTTAGAGGAGGAGAGTGTATAAGGAACTACTGAAGTTTAATTTCACAATATAAATCTTGCGCAACTAGAAAGCGACTTTTAGAGTCGCTAATAATTAAATCCGCATATAAAAGGCCCACAATAACCACTAACTACTTAATTGGAAAAAAAAAAAGAACACGCACACAATGAGGCGGAGCCACCAGCGGAGGCGGCGGTTCTCCTCCGATTCCGACGCGGATTTCGAAGAGGAAGAGGAAGAGGACGAAGAAGAAGACGGCGACGAAGCGTCTTCCTCGGCGGCGGCGCGGCGGCGGTTGAGGATGATGAAGTGCCTGTCGTGTAAGGAGGACTACGGCGATCGCAGCGCCGGCACGTGCCGTGAGTGCTACGAGGAGGCCGGCGAGACGGAGGAGGAACACAAGCGAGAGATCGAGGAACTCAAGTCCAAGGTCAATTTCCTCCGTCTCCTCTGTTCCACCTCCAACTCCGCAGCTAGGGCCAACACCCCCTGCTTCTCCGACGTCGTTTTGGTCGCCTGTGGCTCGCCGGATTCCCCTGATATGCTCTGCAACTCCCCCTCCATCCCCGCCCATCGCGCTGTTTTGGTACATTACACTTCTGCTTCCCAGTCTCTCCTACAGTTATAATTCTATATCAGCTCAAATTTTTAAATCCGCTATAATATCCATTATCTCGATCAAACCGTGATGCTACATCAATTAATTGTTCGATCGTTCTCGTGCTTAATCATTTCTACATTAGGTAATTTTTTCAATCCAGTATAGACTGTGTAGTGTACAGATTATCTCGATCTAATTAAACCAAACAAGTGTAGTTTTTAGCATTTTTATCGATCAATCCGTGATGCTACAGCAATTCATTGTTCAATTGTTTGGTAGCTGCTTATTCCTAGTATGTGGATTGCTACACAGGCAAGTCGATCGCCGGTATTTAGGGCAATGCTGGAAAACGAGATGGAGGAGAGGCTGAGCGGGACAATCAAAATGAATGACGTCTCATACGATGCGCTCCGGGCATTCGTGAACTATCTCTACACCGCAGAAGCTTGCCTTGACGAGAACATGGCCTGCGATCTCTTGATTTTGGCTGAGAAATACCAAGTGAAGCACCTCAAGACCTACTGCGAGAAATATCTCATGTCCAGACTCAACTGGGAGAATTCCCTCCCTTACTACGCCTTCGCCCACCAGCACTGCGCCAAGACCCTGCTAGACTCCGCCCTCTCCCTCGTCCTTGACCACATGGATAAGGTCACCAAGCGGGACGAGTATGCCGAGCTGGTCGACAAGGATCCCCGTGTTGTCGTTGACATCTACGAAGCCTATCTCTCCAAGCAGATCAACACTGCTGCCACTAAAGATTCAACATCCAAGGCCCCTTCGTAGCTGTGAGTGCTCTATTGCACTTTGCTTTGGGATCAATTGCAAGAAACATTCCATTGAACATGTTGGGTGTATTTATGTGTGCGACAAAACTTACATTTAGATATAAATGATAATGGCATTATCTTTTATGCATATTCCCTTGCCTAAAAAATTGTGTGTTCATCTTACAACCGCTTCTCACAAGCTAAAAGCTTCCAGCTTGAATGAGGCCCCTCTCCGGAGTCGAACATGAAGGGCACCCATCCTACTGCCTTTGCGATTTCTTCGAGTTGTTCAATCACAACAGTGGTATCGCGTATGTAAACGCGCCCGCCTGGTCTGAGGATCCGGTCCATCTCCAGCATTATGTTGGTTATGTTACATCTGGGAGAAGAGACGTGATCATTATGTTTTACTGAGAGCTGTATATGAATTTAAGTCTGAAAAATTTCTTACCTCCTCTGTTCTACAGAGAAGAGGCCTACTGCATTCAACAGATCGTATGTTCTTGGATACGTGGGGAATGGCTCACACCAGTCATGCATTACGCCTATTAAACCACGGTCATATATCAAAGGCAGCGTATTGGGACTGCTAACTGGGACGACATTCATGACCCAGCTGCTGAACTGGAAACCCACCAAAGCTGCTGCATATCTATATTGCAGGACAATGCCGTTCATCATAGTTGAAACGGAACCCTAGTTCTTGAAATGAAGAGAGACAGAGAGAGAGGATTACCCTCCATATCCAGCTTTCATGTCCATGACATTCCGCAGGTTCATCTGATTGAGGTGGAAAGCACCAACATATCCACTTACGATTTCATTCGTATATTTTGAATCTGCTTTGTAGAGTTCCTTCCTAGATTTCTCAGCATCCATTTGTATGGTGAATAGCCTGTCTGGTGGGCTGTGGAGGCGGGCAGGCCAGTCAGAAGTATTAGTTCCATAGCCATTTTCAGGCAAGCGCGTGATGCAAGCCTTCACCTCCGTGTCCCTGAAACCTAAACACGTTACCTGAATCCTACATAACTCAAACTAGGAGATGTATCTTAGAAAAATATGCTACCATATATCTTCTGGATCATCATCAGTGTTGCATAGTGACGGCTGTGCATTAGGATCTCGATTGAGATAGCAACTATTGTTTAGAGGCTTCTGCCAAATGGCGATATACTCTTCCTTATTGACTAGTTCCCAACAAATGTTTCTGGTGAGATCCTCCATTGCTGTGAAAACACAAGATTATCATTCTAACATTGGATAACAGTAAATGAAACAAGTGGTCGAGAATTGAATAGCCAAGATTGGCTACCTCTCCACTGTCCCCCAAGTTCGTGCTCGGACTTGTAAATGGGCTCCGCTTCCCACACGAAGTATCCTCCCCCTCTAAGTAGGCGATTTGCCTCAAGTAGCAAAATCCCACCTTAATCACACAATAAACATCAGATTCTGATCAGAAGTCAGAACAAACAACACCTAATTCAGTTTCACTCTTTTGCTGTAATCTCACACCAAGATTTTGTTGAAGCATACCATTAACAGTCCAATTAACTCCACACCTAGAGCAATGAACCAAGTCGAATGCTTGGCTTGGGTAAGGCAACCGGCGCCTTCCAAATGCAGCTATCATGGCAGGTACGCCTCTCTCTAATGCAAGTTCGATCTGGTTATGATGAACATCTCTTGGAGCTATTGACAGAGTTGTTACGTTCCATTCCAGTAGGTAGGCCCCAAAACTCGCAAGTCCAGAGCTGATATCCAAAGCAACTCGTGTATGATGGCCAAATGCAATCTCGGGAACCATCTGTATCACATGCTTCAGAGATCAATCTAAAGCAAACAGAACTTAAACCTAAAGGGGAATGAAGACAGAAGCAAACCTTGGATATCTGATCCAAGTATTTATTCGTGCCACGGATAAATTGAGGCCCATCTCCTGGAAATACAAGCTTGTCATCTTTTCTCAACACTGCATCTTTGTTCTCCCTATCCACAAGCGTATGAGGTATGTTGTCGAACCAGACCTGCACTAACGTTATCATATATATGCAGTTATCTTCATTTTGAAGAACATCAACCCTCCAAATTAGGATCAAAATCTGCCTTCCACCTCATTGCTCACTAGCTACTGCTACAAACTAGTTATTGAACAAGAATCTCACAAATTCTGTACTACTTATGGTTACTTTAAGAATTTGTTCTATGTTGTGATCCTACTCACTAGAAATTTCTGCCTATTAATTTATGCCATTAAGAGCCTAATCTAATCTACATACAACTCAAAACACTTCTTTCCCCATCACAATGAGATCAAATCCAAGAAACCAAAAATTTGGAACAAAAAAAAAATCTAGAAAGTTGTACCTCATCCCTGCTTTTCGGCCATGGAATGTGAAGCTTGTACCCTTTAGGCCTTGGCACCAAACAACCCAATCCTTTCCCCTTCTCAGACATATTCAGCTGGAAATCACTATCCACATCGTCGAAACCAGGAACATAATCACTCATATTCATCTCACAAATACTAAATTTGTCAACTCTAACTACTTTTCTCTCTCCCCTCTCATCACTGGTGTTGGCCACCGCCACTATGCTCTCTATCAGCCCTTCATCGAATTCCCCAACTACAAAATCCTCTGTCATCATTCCCAGCTCATTTATGATCCCTGTTCTCTCCAGCACCGGCCTCTCCGCCGCCTCCACAGTAGGAGGTGGTGCTAAAGGGGTGGTTTCAGCAGCTGGAGTGGTGTTGGAGAAAGAGAGCTGTTGATTGTGGGGTGTGGGAATGGTGTATGCAGAGAAGCATTTGAATACAACGAAGAGAGAGAAGGATAGGAGTGAGAAAGATACGATCTTTGTGAAGGTTGAGAGATTGGTGGAGTGGGGTGATGATGAGCTTGTGTTCATGGACTTCATTTTTGAGTGTTTATGGATTTTGTTGATGCAGAAAAATGGCAGAATGAGATTTTGATAAGAGGAGAAGGGTTTTGAGATTCACGTCACGTAGCCGAAAAGCGATGATAATTGATATGCAAGTTATTTATGTTATGCACACTTATTTATGTTAATACTTTAATTTAGTTTGACTCTATATTGGAGTAAGATTATAGATCGAATCAACACAAATAATAGTAACTATTTACACATATAATGTAAGAACACTGGAACTATTAACATGAAAGTACATCTTTTTAATTGGACTTATCATGGTGTTATGTTCATACGCACACAATATTATGCAGTACTCCATTATTATTGTCTTATTGACGTTGGACAATAATGGGAAGTGGGAACACTTCAAAAGTCACAAGCATTTTATTACTCCTAATTTTTTTACTTCATCCATCTATCTCACTCTAAGGTACCGATAGGTTGTCATGATTAATTATCATGAGATAATCCATTTATGATTAAGTTGTGAGATTATTTTAGTTGGAGTAAGGTGACTATAACTAATTATCACGTGATTATCTATTTCGGATTAGGGGAGTGATCAATTGCTAGTTAATTAGCAATCTACTAAATCTTAGTCATTAAATTATAAGATCTAGTGGTTGAAATAATGTCACATGGATTATATTTTTAATTAAGAAAATTAATAAATAAAATTAGAGGGTATTAATGTCAATTATCTCTCATTAAAATCATCTTAAAACTTTAAATTTACGTAACTCTCTCGATTTAAATTATTTTTTCGCAAAAAATATATCAAATTAAAGATAATTTTATAAGGATTCCAACGAGATATCAATTGCATATGTTCCGGCGACGTTCGGATGATGAAATTTGATATTTTTTATTTTAGTTTTCGTAAATGTTGATAACCAGATTTTTATCAACAAATACATCAACAAAATCTCAATAAAACCATGTAAAAATCTCAATAAATATGTGTTGATATTTTCTTGTACTAGTGTTGATATTCTTATGTCATATTGTTGATATTTATAATACACTATGTTGATATAAAAAAACATTCATGAAAATTGTCATATGATAACATAATGACGATATTACCCTTTTGTTGATATTTTGTCTACTATTTATTGAGATTCGTAAGGTTTATTCTCATCCACTCATTTTAAAATCTAAGGGTGGAGATTTGGTCTTAATTTTAGATTAGGGTGCTATAAGTATTAGAATATGACCCGGATTAGGATTAATAAAAGTAAAAGTTAAATATTTAATTTTGTCTCTTTATTATAGCATTATTAGTATATGGAAATGGATAATTGCGAAAAATATGGAAATTTTCGAAGTCATTTTTAAGTTGAAATGTTTGGTATTTTTATATAATTATGATAAAGTCGATGTATTTTTAGTACTAGAATGCTAAAAGTAGTAATTTGTTTTTAAAATAGTGTAATAAAGTAGCAAGAGGACTGATGGGTGAAAAATAACTAAAAATACATGGTATGATTTAATGGAATACTATCTTAACACTTGAGTGATAGTAGGTACAACAACATTGAAGCATCTCAAGAAATCCAAGTATATATGCGATGATCTTAAAAAATAAAATACAAAACAAAACCATTTGTGTGATTCTCTCATCTGCCACTATTCCACTCCTCCAAGACTAACTCATATTCATAGCATGTAGCTTCACGAACCATGTATACGAGCGTCTTACATTTGTTTCGTGCAGATCAAGAGCTTCCAATCCGAATAAGGACCCTCTTCTGTGTCGAACATGTGAGCAATCCATCCCATCGTCTCTGCAATCTCTCGAAGCTCATAGATCACAGCAGTCGTGTCGCGTATGTAAGCACGGCCATCTGGCCTCAGGATTCGATCCATCTCCAACATAATATTTCTCACATTACACCTGCACATACAATGATAGCATCATAATTCTTGGTATAGTTAGTTAAGTATACTTACATACACTTGCACATAAAGAAATCAAGTGTACCTTTTCTGTTCAACAGAGAAAAGCCCTGCAGCATTGAGCAGATCATATGTTCGAGGGTAAGTGTCGAACGGCTCACACCTAACCACACGTAACATATGCAAATGTCACATACAATGAAATACGAGATGAGATAGTAACGTTCACTTGTGCGTACCAATCGTGCATCACTCCTATAAGGCCCCGGTCGTATATCACAGGCAGTGTGTTTGGACCACTCGATGGAACAACATTCATAACCCAACTATTAGCCCGGGACTCGAGCAAAGCTGCTGCAAACCTTCACATTTTTCAAACCAAAGAAATGCGTCAAACCAAACAGAACATATGAAAAAGGGTTAAGATGGTTGATTTATCTTTACCCTCCATATCCAGCTCTCATGTCCATCACATTGCGTATCTTCGCCTCGTTTATCTTGAAAACTGAAACATATCCATGCACAATAGCATTGCAATATATGGAATCTGCCCTATACAGCTGCCTCCTAGACACATCAGAATCTGTTTTTATGCTCAAGAGCCTATCCGGTACACTATGGAGGCGCGCAGGCCAGTCAGTAAGATTAGCCCCGTTGCCATCCTCAGGTATACGCGCTATGCATTTCTTCGCCTTCACACGCCTGCAAAAAAAACCAAATCTTTCTAGTCTTTCTTCATTACAAAGATGTGTGACAGGGCTGAGCAAATAGTAAATACCATAAATCATCTGGATTGTCATCTTGGTCACAAAGCGGAGGTCGTATGTCTGGATCACGGACAAGATAGCAGCTGTTGTTTAGAGGCTTCTGCCAAACAGCAATGTAGCCCTCCTTAGATACTAGTTCCCAGCAAAGGTTTCTAGAAAGATCCTCCATTTCTGTCGAAAGAGATAAGGTAAAAGGTCTGTGAATGGATCCATAATGAAGTAAAATAGAGCTAACCTCTCCATTGCTCTCCCAGCTCTCCTTCGTACTTATAAACCGCGTCTGCCTCCCAAACGAAGTATCCTCCACCTCTAAGAAACCGGTTTGCCTCAATAAGCAAAATCCCATCTTCAAAACAAGAAAATTTATCTCAGATTTTGAATCAATGGATCAAGACTCTAAAAACAGAGAATTTAGCAGATTGATGATGTTGAACATAACTAAAACTCTGTTTTCTTGGATTGATCTCTTTCCAGTTTTGGATTAGACCAATTCTCTTCCTCAAACGACATCAAGATTCTAGCTTTTATCCAATTTTCTTTCTCAAACTAAGCTTCATGAAAGAGCCATACCATTAAGAGTCCAGTTGATTCCACATCTAGAGCAACGGATCAAGTCGAATGCTTGGCTTGGGAAAGGAAAACGACTGGTTCCAAAGGCAGCCATCATAGCCGGTACACCCCTCTCGAGGGCAAGTTGAACACGCTTCGCCTGATCTTTCCCAGCTACTGAAAGAGTTGTCACATTCCTCCCCATCAAGTAAGCACCAAAATCTGCAATGCCCGAACCAATAACGTCTAGAACAACTCGTGTCCTTTGGCCAAATGCAATCTCAGGAACCATCTAAGTTCATTCATTCCATAAAATCAAGCCCAAGTAAAAACAAAAACAAAGTTGTAAATCCAAAATATGATGAATTAAACCCTCCACCTGTTCCAAGTTTTGATCTGATTTAGACCCAACTTCTGAAGAAAACACAAGTTTATCATCTTTTTTCGACACCCCTTCATTATCTTTGGCCTTATAATGTATATTTTCAAACCACACCTGCATGTCATTTCAATATCTTCAATTAGTATACTTTGATCAGAACTTGTCATAAACCAATGTATCACTCTTCATCTCTAGATTCTAAATCATTCCACACAATTGAAATCAATTTGTTGAAAATTGCATACTAAAAAATCTCAAATATTTTACTGTACATAATCAAGAACTCTGATCAAAATCATAATTTGATTAGAACTTTCCATAAAACCAATCAATCTTCATCTCTAGATTCCAATCATTCTTCACATTTGAAATCAATTTTTATACTAAAAAAATCTCAAACATGTTAGTGAATATTATCAACAATTTTGGCTACTGCCCTCCAATCCTTGCTAAGATCAGTAGCTATCCAATAGATCAAAACAATAAAACGCCATAAAAGTAAACTGAAAAAAGTCAAGAAAGTTGTACCTCATCCATGCTCCTTGGCCATGGCATTGGAAGCTTGTACCCTTTAGGCCTTGGCACCAAACAGTCAAATCCTTTAGAAACAGCTCCCACATTCTCCAAAAAAGGAACATAATCACTCATATTCATGTCACAAACTCTAAGTTTACTCACCTCTCCCTCATCATTCTCTCCCTTAACCTTCTCACTAATATCACCAACCTTGGCATTCTCCACTAATAACCCCTCATCAAATTCCCCAATCATGAAATTAGAGGTCATGATTCCCAACTCATTTATGATCCCTGTGCTCTCAACCAGCGGCCTCTGCGGCCGGGATGGGGAGGGGGCCGGAGGCAGAGAGGTGTTTGTGGAGGTGGAGTTGAAGAAGTAAAGGTGCTCATGTTGATGTTGTGTGTATGATGAGAAATGTTTGGAGAGGAAGAAGAGAGAGAAGCAGAGGAGGGAGAGGAAAGCTACAGTCTTTATGATTGCTTGAGTGGTGATGGTGTGGGATGATGAGCTTGTGCACTTGCCTTTCATTGTGTGTTTTTGTGTGTGTGTGAGGGAGAGAAGTGAGAGTGGAGGGATTCACATTCTTAGAGGTATTCAATTACCAACTCACTAACCATGCATCACTAAATATTGATCCTTTTATAATTACTAAAAACTTTAGACTTTTCAAATGTACAAGAGTCAGGGTTTGAACAAATTTTATTTATTACTTGAGCAACCCTGTTTATAATTATATAAAATGCTGGTCAATTTATATTAGAATGATTTGAACTTTGAAGTAGATTCCATATCTATTGAAATAAATCAAAAGAGGAAAGGAAGTAAATGAAAGATCCCTAGGCCCTAACAAAGAAAACGTATCATAATCCATCTCTTCCAAAATTCTCTCTTATATCTGAAGTGTTCCGACTAAATTCAATTTTGTGTTGATTAAATTAAATACAATTTTTTTTTACCATAAATAGCTCACTAGTTATTTTAAATCGTTCGTACTCCTAATCATAACTATACATAAATGTTTGTTTTTTAAAATCGAAGAGTTATTACTTTAGTTGCATGGCATGTTGATCGGTTTTTATTTTACATGAACTAATTGTTTCATTTAATCATATAATTAAGATATAGAAATAACAGAGTTTAATTATAAATACTCCGAGCTTTTCACGCATTTTAGTATAAAAGTAGGCACGGCAGGGATTACTGAATCGCTAGCCGTTTACGGCACGATTTTGTTGAAAAGAGGAGATTTTTAAATAAAGTCAAAACAAAAAGGAGCAAAGCTCGAGAAGAAGAAAACAATACATTTTATTTTATACATTTCTTTTTATGTAGAATTTGATTATACTCGAATAATTATATGCGTCGTTATGTTGAGGCTTAGTTACTCGATTTTTGTTTTTTTGAGAATCCTATCATATTTTTAAAATGCCAAATTGGGTATTAATAACTTAATGTAGTTAGGCATAAGACGGGTTTCACTAAGCCAAATCAATTGGGTATTAATTTTAAACAACCCACGTTCCCAATTATTTATACAATTAGTAAAGGTTAAAAATGCTTCGACAACAAATATTTCTAGATGAGATATACCTACTTGTTTGTTCTAAAAGAAAAGCTTAGATAATCGGTAAAAAGTTCCAAGTATATGATAGTATTATATAGTAGTTGGTATATTTAATAAGATAAGCTAGATAATGATTTTCAGAGTAGAAAAAAGATGTTATAATAGTGGACAAAACATGATGAAGTAATCAATAATTTTACTATATACAATTGAATTCATATAATGAAGAGGGCACTAAAAAAAACTTATTATTTAGGGCCATTATTAGTATTTGGAAAATTTTAAAAATAATCATAATTTAGATGTAAAAGAAAGGATCCCTAAGTTGATGGCAAATTATCTTAAGCTTTTGCTTTTTTTTTTGCTTTTTTTAGGATGCTTCATTTGTACTCTTTCCTAATTTTAGTTGAAACACTAATGATAAGGACACTTTATGAAGCATTCTGGTATAATTAGACACACAAATTAGCATCCTGAATAGCACTAAAAAGTGTCATCATCCAATTTTTTTGGTGTAGTGCAGGTGCTAAAATAATAATAAAAAATTTTAATTGTAAAAACAAAAAAAGTAGTTGCATTATCTTTATATAGTGAAAATCTACAAAGAATGCTTTTTCTTCAATACTTAGATAAATGTAGATATAGTCGAATCCTAAACGAGGCGAAATTTTTATTTTTTCCATTGCAAATGTAGCTACTTTATGTATATAAACACACCCCACACTCACATACACTAATAAAATTTTGAAAGGTGTAAAGACTTAAGAGTTATTTAATCAAATAACAATAAAAATAAAATAAAACATTGTACTTAATTACACTATTTTAGATTTAGCGATCTCAAGTGACTGAAATATGTATATTTTCTTGAAAGCACTTTATTTACTTCAAATTAAAGAAGGCAAAACGCAATTCACATTTCAAATCTTATACTTATACTGATGTAAACCCCAGTAAATTTACTAACACCACAACAAAATTGGCATATCTACAAAAAGGTCAATATATCAACACAAATTTATAATTATTCAAGGTCAAAGTAAGATAATTTTTGTAATATGCTTTTTCTTGTTGAAAGCTTTAACACAAAACAAGAAAGCCACAAAATAATAAATAATATTCTTAATTAATAACTAAATTTCATAGACCTTTTTTTCTAACACTCCATAGACCTTAAAGATCTAACAAAACTATATATACATAGACACAAAACGTACACACAATGTCTTCTACACACTCATTAATTATATAACAACGTTCCTTCCAAGGAAGAAAAAAAAGGAAGGAAAGTTCTAAGAAGATTCCAAGGAATCCCCGGACATCATTTCCTTAAACTCCTCGAAATCCAGCAATCCATCGGAGTTTGTGTCGTAGACGCCAATCATCTGCATACAATCATTTCCACACCTCTTCTCATCATCCCATAACCCTAATCTCCCTAGCGCAATCCGCAGCTCCTCGCCGGAGATGAACCCGTCTCCGTTCAGGTCAAAAACCCCGAACGCCTTGCGAAGATCCTCCTCCTCCGCCCGATGCTCCTTGATTTTGCCCGTATTTTCCTGAACTATGATTCTGTTTAAGGTTTGATAGAAAAAGAGGAATTCGAAAAAGTTTAGGGCTTTATCGCCCACTAGAAGCTCCAGCTCGGCCCGCTTTGCCTGCAGGCCGAGCTTGTCGAGGAGCGACATGAGCTCCTCGACGCTCACTAGACCGTCTTTGTTGCGGTCTAGCTCGTCGAAGATTTGGTGCAAGTGATATGTTGTGAGAGGGTACATTGTGATTTGTGATTGTGTTGAGAATGAATGAATTTAGTAGAAATTGAGAATGTTTGGGGTTTGTGTTATGATGTGTGTGAGTTGAGTAAATGTGTGTATTTATAGAGGTGGAATTGATTAAAAAAATTATGTTGTACGAAGGTACGGATATTATTTGAGGGGATTTTTTGATGAGATGGAAATTTCGTGGAAAGAGAGTGGGAGAAATAAAAACAAAGTTAGGAACATTCTGGTTTTAATGGATCTTTTGGTTTCATCCAATGAGGGGATATATATGAGCTTAATGCATGAAATTGAATTTCTATTTTGGGATTGTTTAATTTTTGAAGGATGGACCAGCACACAATTCTTAAGATTTTTTGTGGTTTGTCATTTGTCTTGATAGTGGTTTGGGGGGTGGTTTTTGTTTTCTCTACATTTTTTTTAGTTGTGGGTGATGACATATGGCATGTATTGTCCAAGTCTTGTCATGCAACTCGTGTAAGTAGAAATAAATCAAGTGGAATTTTGGAACTAGAAAAAATGGTGAGATTGTGGACTTATTGATTTCAAGATATTTTTACAGTGTATTATGTAATGAATTAATACTACTTGCAAATATGTAGTAGTAATATATATGTTCAGCTTCAGCCCACCATTTCGTACTGCAGAATTAGAATCGTGATAATGAACTAGAAACGTAGTTATATTTTGATTTTCGTCTTTGAGGGTAATCTGATCCATCTGAAGGTTGAAGGATAGCGTTAGGACGCATACAATTTCTTTGCTTCAATTTTTTTGTGCTTATTCGTTGTTTTTCTTATACAGTAATTTCAGATAGATTGTTTAGCTTTTTTTATGATGATTTCGTTACGTTTTATTTTGTTTCTATACTTCTTTTATATTGTTATTCCATTGTTGATCAAATTTTGGCTGTGATAATTTTATACTCCATTTTCTGTCAAAATAGAACCGGCCATATATTTGAAAACGTAAAGGCAAGTCATTGCTCTAGATGTGTCAAAATTGTAACCACTAAGGTATCGTTAATTTATAAATAGTCCACCAAGTACAAGAATATTCGGTCAATTCTACATTCCAATTAAACAATATCACACGTTCAATTAACAACGACTTTAAAAATTTAGCGCAATAGCCTTATAACGACTCATCATACTATGGAGAATACTACTCCCTCCATCTCAACTCAAGTGATTGATTTTTTTTTTTTTTGTCGTTGTTTTGCAGAAAATAATAATAAATAGTTACAGTGAAAAAAAAGTAAAGTAAACGAGAAAATAATGTAGAAGAGAGCCTTTTAGAGCATGAATAACCCTGGCCCGGATTTGGGCTGCAAGTCCCCTCCACGTCATCATTCCCTCAAATTAGGGGTTCCAGGCCACAACTCCATCAACACCGCAGGCCACAACTCGGGCCACAACTCAGGCCACAACTATTCATTTCACAACATATTTTAATCGTAAAATAGAATACGTTGAACAATTAAAACCGGGAAAATTCATCGTTCAGTCGGAAAATAGAAAATTACATCATTGAAATTTAAAAATTCGAAAAAAAAAAAATTAAAACATAAGTCAATTGCGGTTCCAAATTTCTTCAATTAGATCCGCTTGGAGGCGTGTGTGTTGATCTTCTTGGTGCATCGCCGCTGAACGGGCCATGACATTGCGCACGTCGGGAGGAACACCTTGCACGGCCGGATCGGTGACAGTGTAGCTACTGCTGGCGCTGACGAGTGGATCGTCGCTCCAGAAAGTGGCGTTGTCTCCCTCGTCCTCAACGATCATGTTATGCATTATGATACATGCATACATGATGTCGGCGATTAGCGGACGGTACCAACCACGGGCCGCTCCCTTCACTATAGCCCAACGTGATTGGAGAACTCCAAATGCGCGCTCCACATCTTTCCGAGCCGCCTCTTGCTTTTTGGCAAACAACTTCCTCCTATCCGTAGTCGGAGATGTGATGGTCTTCACGAACACGGGCCATCTAGGGTAGATCCAGTCTGCCAGATAGTACGCCATAGTGTACCGACGGTGGTTGGCCATGAACTCTACGGTAGGCGCTCGCCCGACACACAAGTCGTTGAACAATGTAGACCCGTTCAACACATTGAGGTCATTCTTCGACCCAGCGACTCCAAAGTAGGCATGCCAGATCCACAACCGTTGGTCGGCAACGGCCTCCAACACAATCGTTGGATGTGTGCCCTTGTGCCCGCTAGTGAATGCTCCTCTCCAAGCCATTGGACAATTCTTCCACTGCCAGTGCATACAGTCGATGCTGCCCAGCATCCCCGGGAAGCCGTGCCTCTCCTCGTGCATTCGCACCAATCTGCGAACATCGTCGGACGTTGGCTTTCTCAAGTATGTGTCCTTGAATGCTTCGATCACTGCCCGACAGAATTTGGCTAGGCAAACGCGTCCAGTATGCTCGCTCACATGGAGGTACTCATCAAACATATCTGCAGCTGTTCCGTAAGCGAGTTGGAGGAGGGCGGATGTGCATTTCTGCAAAGTCGATATACTTTGCCGCCCGACAGCATCGAAGGTTTGCATAAAGTACGCGTCACGAGCCACAACTGCGTTGACAATGCGCAAGAACACATGCCTCTGCATCCGGAACCGGCGACGGAACATCTGATCACTCCATCGAGGATCTGCAGAGAAAGAATCCATGAAAAGCCGCAAACCAGCTTGTTCACGGTCTCGGTGGATATACATCCGAGTACGCGGTACCCGGTCGTGTTGCTCGTTCCACGCTTGGATAGTAGCTTGACAGCGTTCCACCTCGTTGTTGATTTCTTCTTGGATTGCGGGCATCGCCGTCTCTAACATTCGAGCCATTTGAGCTTCGATTGCTCGTTGACCTTCACGCCGAGGAGGCATTTTTCGAATTTTATTGTGAGAGTGAGAGAAATGAAGTTGAAGTAATTTGAAAATGGATGGAAGAGTGGTATTATATATAAATTTTCGAATTTAAAAAAAAAAAAAAATATATTGAATTAGCTTCCCGGCCCGGCCCGAACCACAAATAACGCCGGGCCGGGACTCAACGCGGCACGGCCCATGCCGATTAACGCTAGGCCGGGACGGGCCTCGGGAGCGGCCCGGGGACGCAATTGCGTCCTCGGGACCGTCCCGGGCCGTGACTCAAACTCCTTCAACGCTAAAAACGGGCCGGGACTCGCGAGTTGCGGCCCGGCCCGGCAGCGTTATTCATGCTCTTATACATTATTCTCTCTCTTACTTTACTTTCTCTTCACTTTAACTTCTTATACATTATTCTTTCTCTAATTACTCTACTTTCTCTTCACTTTTACTATTTATATCATTTTCTCCAAATACGCATCGAAAAGTAGTTAATCACTTGAGATGGGACAGTGGGTATTTAACAAAATCACTCAAATATATTTTGTGTACTACAAGATCGATTATACAGTTGTTACAAGAGACGGACGAATTTATTCTTATTGTTATATTAGTAGTAGTATATTTTTGTTGTATATTACTACTAGTTGATTTTTGTATTTCTTATTGCGTTACTAGTGTTTATTTGTACGGTTTCTGTTCGCTAATTATTGTGCTTGACAATTTTTTTGCAATCTGAAAAAAACCTTGTGTGATGTGTTAGAAGTTGTAAAATTAGAAACTCCTATAAATATATTGTTGAATTTCAAGAAATTATTAAATTATCACACGCTTTCGTAGTCGTACTAACGTACGGTTATATATTGATTGACACAATCTTATGATAGAATTACAAAAGTACAATTGCAAGAAATTTCGAGGAAATAGATAGTGGGAAAACCGAACAAAGTTAGGAACATTCTGGTAATCGATCAATTGGCTTTGGCTTATTACAAACACAGAAAATAAATTTATTTTTTTGGGATAAGATTTATATGTTTAATTCATTGTTTCGTTTTCTTTTATTTTATATATTATTTTTTTTGAAGGAAGTATCAGGAGCCCACAGCTTCAGATTTTATGTGGCTTTGTCATTTGTCTGTATAAGAGCTCTGGCTGTCAATTTTTAATTTAATTTTTAATTTTGTTTTCTATGGTTGTGGCCTGTGGGTGATGACATATAGCAGTGTAATCTTGGTGATGGTGATTTTAGAACAATTTAATATAAAGTGGAATTTTGAACCTAAAAAAACTGAGTTATAGGATTACTTCATTTATTCAAGATTTATCATTTTACATTTTATGTTTTTGTTTTCAAATTTTGGTGACTGAATGTTGGTTATGAAAAGATGAAATTAAAATGAAAATTAATATATATGCATAAGAAGAACGATTTAAAAAAATCTTAACTAGTTTTAAAAGAGATGTACATATTATCATAGAATGTCCAGCCCACCATTTCCTATATATTATTGAAGCATTAAATTCATGTTTAATTGATAAAGCCTTAGTCAACCCCAATCAAAATTCATTAAATTATGTTTCAAGAAGGGCTGGCTTGCCAAATTACCTAGAAATTACATGAGTTGAATTTTTCGTATATATAGGAATAATAGGATTATGATTTATGATTTGCAATAAATTATCACAAATCACAATACAAAATTATTGAGGTCGGCTTCTCCCTATTTTGTAGAGAGAGATGACTCTTTGCTCATTGAAAGGGTATTTTTATTTGCTTGAATTGCTTCGTATATATGTATATATATCTAGAGACTATGACAGACGTGGAGACCTATAATCTATATAGTACTACTATACCTGTATATTAATAATACTAGTCTTAACCCTCGTGCATTCGTGCGATGCACGACGGAATATTTTTTTGTCATATAATTTTAAATTGTTAATCGATTAATTAAAATAAGAAACAATATAATTATATACGATTTAAAATAGAAAAATATACTACTATGTAATAAAAATTCAATAAATTTATACTCCTCAATTCATTTTACACCTAAAGACATTAACTTAAACATATTTAAAATTGAATTGAGACAAACACAATTATTTGGACAATGATAAAGAGACTACATTAAGTGTTGACATTTTTGAAAAATATGTTTAAAACAATCCTTCATATTTCTCTACTAAAAATAATAAATTGTGTAAAGATGAAGATAAATACTATGTATGTTTGAGTTAAGGATGTTACAATTCTTCTCTTTCTAAGAACTGTAAGAAATATTGGGATAAAATTCTGGAACCATATACACGCGGTACTCTAACTTTTGTAATCAAAGGAAAAAAAACAACAATAAATGAAATGGAAATTACAATGAAAATTAGTCAAGAAAACCATCTTTCCGCAAGACAAATTACATCACGGTTAGTGCTCTCAGATTGACATATTTTCCCCAGAGATGAAAATGACTTCCTCCTAACGTATATAACATCTCAAACCTGCTAGGCACCTATAAACTTGACGGGGCTCCAAAATCGAGCAAAACAATGTTCCTAAAATGTGCAATAAAATGTTGAGAGCTTGAGAGAGAATAAAGAATGTTTTGTTAGTGTGTATATTGTATTTCATCCACAATTCTATGCCTTTTATAGGTACAAAATTAGTAACTGAGAGATCATGGAATTATAACATCATAATTTTAAAATCAAGACAATATAGGTTACAAAATTTGTTAAATGCTCATTATTCTATTTAAATATTTGTAACCACCAATGAGTCATTGTAGTGCTTTAAGAATAAGTCAAATGCTGATTAAAATATCTAAATAAGTATTCATGAGTTACTTAAAATATTCAAATTGGTTTATAACTTATAAATATTTCAGAATAAGGACAAAACATATAAATATTTCAAAAAAAGGCCAAAACTCGCCTTTTATATATGTATAGATTATATTTAACTGTAATTTTTTAGTTTCTAACACCAATACTTTTAACAGTAACTATTACACAATTTTTAATTTCTTTATTTTTCTCTTTTTCTTTTCACTTTCGAAAAATATATTGTGTTTATTAGAAATTGGCTACTCACCCCTTAAAAGGCCTTATAAAGGGAGAGTTATTCACACTTTTATAGGTGAGCTAGGATCATTACCAAGTCGATGTGGGACAAGATATTAAGAATTTTAACAGTGTTATAACGCATATGATAAAATCTTGCTTTTTCACATTTAAATGTACATAATTTTACTTATTGCCTTAGTCCATATTTGATAGACATGTTAAATTAACACAAGATAATTGATTAAGATGAGCTTTAAGATAAGGATATGCTATCTCCAAGGGCGGATCTAGCTTTTGCCAAGGTGGGGCAATTGCCCCTTCTCACTCCCACTCACCCTTTTATATTTTGCTAAAAATTTCTAAATATATATCAAGTTTTTCATTAAATGCCCCTTGTTAAAACTCATAAAATTGCTCTATATATATTTTTGCCCCCTTTGATATAATATTCTGGCTATGCCCCTGGCTATCTCACTCTTTTGATCCGTTAAATAATCCATCTTTTTTTAAGTAATTCACTTCGAGCCTCAGCAAGCTGAAATGGGCTTTGATGTCCTAACACGGACCTTATTTTATCTACCAAACATCCAAATAACTCATATAACTCGTATATCTTGATTTTATCTAGCTATCAAACAAGCACTTATTGGAGTATTTAACTTTGATACTATGATCTAAACTATTTACAGTTATCACTAAACTTCATAAATGTTTGTATAAAGTCTTAAATGTCAATATGTCATGCTTATGCACCATCCAAGGGTGTATTAGTTATATTAACACTAGACTAAAAAATCTATAGAAAAATAACATAATCTATTCATCCAAAAGAAAATAACTAATTCTGCTTGATAATACTATATATTACTACTATTTAGCTTTTTTATTTTCAAATAAATCATTAGTTCAAATACGTCACATACCACATGTTGATCTAATGGTACTATACCTCTATCTACCATTTATAATCTCATTTTGACTTAATACAAATTTTAAAAAAATATTTGATTTTATAAATAAAAAAATTAGTTAGTGAAATATGGACCCTATTTTTTATAATCTCATTTAAAGTTTCATTTAATTTAAAATTAATCCCCACCATCTCATTTCTAGATCCTAATATTGAATGAGTGGTACAAGTATTAGTCCAAAATGTGGTCCTCAGTATTGGTTAGGACCAGAACAACGAGCCAAAAGATTGACTTAATAATATAAACTGCCAAATAAAAGCAGAAAAATCGGCTTAGTGTTTATACTCCATAAAAATAGTAGACTCTCCCTCCTTCTCTTCCTGATTACTTGCACATCTATTTTACAATTTTGGTCTATTTTCAATTATTTGTCTCATTCTATATTCACTATCTATGAAAAGTAGGATCTACATTCTATTAATTCATTTCACGTATATTTCATTTTAAAACTAATATGAGAGTCTTCTATCCGTGTCCCCTCATGGTCTACTATATAGCAAAACTCATATTTCACTAACTTTTTTTCATACATGTTCATTCACATTTGTTAAAATCCGAACTGCCACAAAATAGTACTCCTTGTATATGTAATAACGCTCATCATTGTATAAATCACAACACAACAAATATACACACCAATCTCAATATCAATCCTAACAATACAAGGTTAGACAAAAAAAATCAATTTTGTGTATGTCACTTGAAAAAAAATACCTTCTCCAAACAAAAACCCGAATATTTTTTTCTGCGTCCGCCCCAGAAAACTTACACATGATCAGGATCAGAAGTTGGAGAAACAGACATCATATTCTTGAACTCATGAAAATCCAAAACCCCATCAGAGTTACGGTCATAAACTCTGATCATATCCTTACACTCGTCGTCGCAGCCGCCGCTCTTCTCGAGCAACCCTAACCGGGAGAGGACTTTCTGCAGCTCCTCGCCGGAAATGTAGCCATCCCCATTCAGGTCGAAGACCTCAAACGCCTTCAACAGGTCGTGTTCATGTTCGTGTCCGTGTTCTGATGTGCGGGCCTTGACCATGGCCTCGTAGAAGAAGAGGAACTCGATGTAGTCGAGGCTCTCCCGCCCGACGAGCTTCTGGAGCTCCTCGGGCGCGGTGTGGATGCCGATTTGGTGGAGGAGATGGTGCAGCTCGTCAATGCCGACCACTCCTTTGTTTTTCTTGTCCAAGTTTTTGAAGATTCTGTGGAGATCGTCTGAGCTGATTGGAGACATGTGTAAATGTAATTGAAGAAAAAGAAAGAAGAAAAAGAAGATACACTTGTTTGATTGATTAATTTTGGAGTTGGGAGATGCTAATGTATACTATATTGATGGTTTATATATTAGGAAGAGAGAGAGCGTTGAAAATCAAAGTGTGTTTATATGAAGATTTCTAATGCGTGTATAACGGTCATTTGACTAATTATATGTTGAGTAGCACTCATGTTGAAGTAGAATATTTGTTTAGGATTAAACACAATTTAGTTGGTAAGATGCTTTATATTGGCTCAAATGAAGAATTGTTATTGATCATCTTAGAAATAATATACTTAGAATATTTGTGAGAAATAAAAGAAGTTTTTTTTTTTTTTTTTTTAAGTTAATTATAGTGTAGATTACGAGCTTTCCATACATTTCACTTTATAGTATGATTTTTTATATGGTTTGAACTTTTATTAATTATCCATATAATTGCACCCAGAAAATAGTGTAACAATGTCAACTTTTAAGTGCAATTTTGATCATATTTGTGGTGGCACTGGTGGGTGGCGATGACAATGCACAAGCTAGTGTTTTTAGGTCGAATATTGGTAGTGGAAAAAAAAAGGTCGAATTTCGGTAAAGAGTACAATTTTGGCATGATTGTGGCAATAATAGAACAATTTCTAAAATTTCTTTGAATCTTATTAGAGAAGTTAAGGAAATTTTGAGTAGTTGTTCATTCTACTTTTTGTTTGTTACTATGTTTTTTCAAGTTCGGAATAATCAACAACTATGAAAAAGTGATAGCTGGTGGAATATTCACTTGCACGATGTGCTAGTAAGATGTTGAAAAAAGTTTTATAAGATGTAATATTAATTATAATTATCAAATTATTAGATAATATTATTATCATATAATAATAATAATATTTATTGCTAAAATTTAATAAATTTATTTATTACAATAAATAATAAATCAATTTTATTTTCAATCACTAATCTCATAAAATAATCAAAATAATTATTCTCATTAATCATGAGTTAATTCCAATAACCATCAATTTTTATGCATGGGATATTCATTGATTAAAGAATTAATTAAAGAATATATGGATATATGAAAATTCATGCATGGAAATGTGGAAAATTCAAAATATGAAATATATGGAAACTTTAATCAATTTTCATGTGCAGGGAAATATGAAAAATATGGAAACTTGATCAATTTTAGTGAAAATTCCTATTAAAGAATTCCACCAATTTTTTTAAGAAAATAAAATGAAAAATTCTCCCCTTCTCCCTTCTGTTGCGCGCGTCGCTGGTGTGACGAGCGCGTTTTCGGAGAGTCCTTGCCGCACCAACGACGCTTGTGCTGAACCTCCCCCAGTCTCCCCCCTCGCCTGCCCGCCTCCTCCCTCCCACACCGCATGGCACCTGACGCTATGACCCTCCTCCGTCGCGGTATCCTCTCCCCTTGCCAGTTTTGAATGCTCTTATGGCAAAAAAATAAAACATTTATTCACTTTTACTTTTTTCTCTTTTATATTTTATTTTATTTTTATTTATGTAACACTTTATAATCTCCATGCATAGAGAGAGTAGCAATAGTACTTGTTTAATTGTATTTAGATATTTTATATTTATATGATTTCAAATCACATAGTTTTGGAGGAGAGTATAAACTATAAACTTTTCATAATGTATTTGAAACTTATTCTCTAAAATTATAAAAGAATACATTTATTATATATTAAAATTTTAAGTTAGCCTGCATAAAATTATTTATTCCAAGATGAACATTATTTGACCAAGTTTTCTTATTAGTAAATTTGAGAATACAAATAATGGGAATGATATGCTATATACTTTATCCACGTGAGCTCCTTATGTGAACAACACTCTTGTTTGATGCATGTTTAACGTTGTTCGTTTCGATTAATAGTATTTAGTTTGTTTCTAATATATTAAAAAATGTAATTGAAATTTTTAATTTCACAAAATTCATAAAAATTAAAGCCCGATTTGCTCGATTTTTCTATATATTCAAATAAATTAATAAAATAACAAATCATCAAGCTTTGAATTTTATGAATTTTGTGGAAATAAAATTTTCGATAACATTTTTAATGTATTAGAATCAAACTAAATATATAAATCAAAGCGAACAATGGTAAATGTACGTCAAACGAGAGTGGTGTTCCCCTAAGGAGCTCACATAAGGTATGTAGCTTGTCATTCCTCGTATGATACAAATCTAATACTTCCTTCGTCCCACAAGAATATGTACTATTTCCTTTTTAGTCCATCACACAAGAATATGCACTTTCTAATTCTGGTAATTTTTTCCTCTCTAAAACGGTGGGACATTCTCCACTGACAATACTTTAATTATCTTTTCTCTCTATATCACTTTTACTTTACCAATTTTGCATTAAATTTCGTGCCGAACTAAAATGTATATTCTTTGGGGACCGAGGGAGTAATAATTTTTATATCTACTAGTTGAGTTAATATAATATGAATATGTGTGCGTAAACATAAATGTATCCCTATTTGTAATATATTAAAACTATTTAATAAAATCAATAGAGAATTTGCTAACAGATGGAGAACAATAAAAGTTTTGAATGAATCTCAAATCCCCTCTCAATCTCAAGATTGAATAGTACTACAGGGTTTACCATTTCATATGTACTCCTAACTATGTCAAATTAGGCCTCCCTTCCTCCAAAGAAAACTGTATTAAATTAGGCTAAAAATGAAATAAAATAAAATAAAAAATTAAAATAGGGAGTACTTAGATTGTTAAGTGGGCGGCACGCCGTCGAATAAGTAATGTAAATTGACGAGAGGCAGAATCTAGAGGATCCGATGTTGCCTAAATACATGGTTTGGACTAATGGAAGATTCTAAGAAAGTTCTCAAGTCAACATGGATTCTGTTCCATACAAATTACAAAGAGAGAGAACCTGCTGAATGATAATTAATGAGAAACTTCATCAACGGTCTACAAAATAGTTCAAGTTACAATCCAACGCTCTCTAATAATGTCATTGGCACACCTAATAAAAAAAGGTATAATAAAAAAAAGCTTATGTCAGGCTAACGACTTTAACTGCCAATCCATTTATTGTGTTGCGACCTACAAAATCTCTCACGCGGAATCCAAAATTATTAGAATCTATGCTCAATTTATTGAAAATTCACCAGATTTTTATTAATAAAACAAAACAATAATTATATTCAACTTTTAAGAGTAGATAATCTTTCTCGTGTTTGAATGATATGAAATTACTCAATACTCCATCCTTTTACTTGAGTCGTATTCCATTTTGGGTTGTCCCAAGTTACTTGAGTCATTTCTCTTTTTAGCTAAAAACAATAATTATAGTCATACTTATTTTATTCTTCCTTTTACTTTACTCTCTCTTATCTCTATTACTTTATTATTTCTTCTACTTTATTTAACTCACTAAACACAACTTTCTTAAATCACGTGTCGAAAAGAAACGCTTCAAGTAATGTGGGATGGGGGGAGTATTAATTTGTTTATAGGAGAAGGCTAGTCTTGCAAAGTCAAGACTACGAGCATCCGCAATGGGGCGGATGTCCCGCGGATGTCCCGGTGGACATCCCAAAAACACCTCCTGCCACGTCATAAGGATATCCCACTGCACTATCACGTCATAAGGACATCCCATTTCACAATAGCAGACATCCTCAAGGACATCCCGGCGGATATTCACAAATATGCAATTTATGGAATTAAAATTTCGACACGAATACGGAGAAAATGCAACAATTTTATTTTTTTAAAAAAAGCATACATATTTAAATTAAAAAAATACATAGTTCACCAAAAAAAAAATCATCCCAAACCAAAAAATGATTCAAACAAAGTTACATGTTATGCCTTGATATGTTTTTGTTTTAGGCCTTCATTTTCGACGATAATACATGCGTTAGAGTTTTTAAAAATATCGTATATATAGAGTTTGCAACGAGCCGTATATATAGAGTTTTAAAAAAAATAAAAAATCGGGACATCCGTCATGGCACCGCAATGGCAGACGTCACGACGGACATCCCGGCGAACGTCGCCGGAAGGCCGCAGATACCTCACATCTGCGGTGGACGTCCGCATCCGCCTCTCTCGACCTAATGGCGGATGTCCCACGCAGACATCCGGCACGCGGGTCCGACGTCCGGCGGGAAGTCTGCCGTTGCGGATGCCTCAGTCTATCTTCAATCCATCTTTAATTTTCTCCTACCACGTCATCAACCTATTTCACAGCCCATCTTCATTCCATCCCAGTATCTCTATATAATTCATTTTAATTGTTGAAGAAAACAACAAAAACGAAATACATTGAAGAAACAACAATAAATTCAAGCGCCTAAATTCTGAAAGGTCAACGAATTTAATCTCAAATTCTTAAAGAGCGCCAAATTGAGATCCAGATCTGAAATTAGTGGTTCGAATGATTTAGGGGGTTAATAAAAGTTAATATACTTTCATTTCTTTGGTAACAATTTAAAAATAGATGAAAGTATTGGTACTACTAACTTTACCTTTAATTATAATTTGTACTCCATCCGTCCTTTAATAATAGAAACCTTTTAATCAATAAATTTATAAAGTAATAAAGAGATAGAAAGAAATATGTATTATTAGAAAATGAATTCCACCTCATTAGAGATGCAGAAACCTTTTTAAATAGAAATATTTTATTTTTAGGAGATATACCAAAAAAGAAAGAGTTTCTGTTTTTAGAAAGAAGTATACTGCAAATAACATAACAATACATCTAATAACAAAATATTATATTGATACATATGGTTTATAACACATTTCAATCAAATGTACAGTATTAAACGTTAATCTGAAAGAATTATCATTATTCTTCATGTTGCTTTCCTACCAGTTTCAGGCCAAGAACATTGTCAAAATGTCACATTGCACGTTATATTGATAGTCCTACCAGTTTAAGGTTGTTTTGATTCATTAAGTTAAAATAAACTTCCAAGTCTTGAATTTTATTAATAAAACAAAAAAAAACTTCCAAGTCTTGAATTTCGAAAATCAAGGTCGAATTCAACAATAATCAATTAATCAAACTTGAAGACTTTTTAGATATTTAACTCTACTAGGAAATTCAATACAATGTAGAATTCTAACAAGAAAAATGAGTGAATCACAACTAGTAAACGAAATCAATCACAAACATCACGATTACGAAAGGAAATTTAGACTTTTTTTTAAACAAGTGGAGCAGAAATGTAAAGCACGCGAAAATGATGAAATATCACAGAAATCAGATCTAAACTACTGTTATTTTCTTCCATTATTCAATGTTCAGAACTCAGAAGCATGAAATGAATCATCAATAAATTGCAAGAGCCCCAATAAAGCAATAATTTTATTTGATATAATGTTACAAAAATCATACTCCATAAAGTAAGATTGAATCATGCAAGAAGTCGCCGACAGGCCTCTATTTATCTCAAGGGCTTAACGAATACTTTCCGGGCTCTTTGTATGTTTTCTCCAACTGCTCCTCTTTGATCATTTTGAAACCTCTGATCCTCACTTCTTCCGGCACTGAAGTATCCTTGAAATCGACTTTTTCAATGGTCCATCCCGCATTGTGCACGTTGCCTCCCACTTTAACCTGTTGAGAGAATGCCCGGTCAATAAGGGCTGCTGTTGTTGGCCATTGTCAGATTTACAGTTAACATACCTCAGCACCATCAGCAGCATCGATAATTAGAGCTCCATCCAAGGCAAGATCCTGGAGAACGATGTTTTGGCCCTTTAATGCAATGGTGGATCTTCCTGTAATGGAACAGTTTCCGTTGACTTTGCTTTTGATATCTGAGAATGTAAGCCCCCATTTAGGTTTCCATGCAATACGAGGCCATACGTCCACCTCCTGCCCGTTGAATATATCTTGAACTGGATCATCCACCTTGACACCAACCTGTTAATGGAACAACATGTTTAATTGCATCTCAAACAAAGCACTAGCAACGAGAAGAGCTTTAATTCTTTTGTTCAGTGGAGATATTTTATAGTTATGGGTGATGACAAATAGCAAATCCAGTTATGTATATAAGACATTGTTTTTGTCGGTATGTATACAAAATTAGAGAAAAAAATCTAACACGTAGTCTAATACAAGATGCAAGCAATCACATAAGTAAACTGATGTTCGATGTATTTTCAAGAAAAAACTGTTGTTGGACAGAGATATGCAAACCCAAACATCAAGATACACAACAAGCCATTGCTAGAAGGGTAAGGAAGAAAAGAAATACTACTTCATCAGTGAGAAGAGTCTAAAAGAACTAGAACGCTGGAATAAACATCTTTTTGAATCATAGTGTTCTGTGTCCTAAAAACACAAAATGATGTTTCAAAAACGTCAACAATGAGAAACAACGACCATCTGGTGAAAAAGTGATTCATTCATGGCGTAAGTTGTAAAGGAAAGAAGTTCTAAGGTATGCACTTTGTTACTACTATATAGTATAGGAAACAAGTTTACATATAAATCTTTGTATTTGTAGGAGTTTTCAGTATATTACCTTTCTCAAAATAAGGCTGTTTGCCCTATATATAGCCATCTCACCAGAAGTAGCACTGTGATATGGATTGCCTTTAGGTACCTGAAAAATACAAACACAAGATCCAAAAACAATTTCAAAAGGTTAAATATAGTATCATGCATGAAAAAACACCATATTTTGTACAAGCGTTTCTGCAAGGAAAAATCATTGAAGATAGACTAATAATTAGTAAAGAGAATTGAGGTCGATAACTACAAAAGTATAGTCATACCTTAGCGGCATCCTCGGGATTATTCTTGACAGGTGCATAAGCAAACCAAGCTTCCATTACCTGAGTTGTATAAACATGTATTCGCCTATTCAGCATAAAAAAAAGAACTTCCAGCAGAGGGCACACAGAACAAAGTTTAAATTTCAAGCCAAATTGGAATTTATGCTTACAGTAAATCCAACTCTAGCTGACGGTGGCAGAGTTTTAGGATAATCTTGCATCATACATTCAAGCCGAGTAGATGATTTGAAAGCAGTTTTAGTAGAATCTTTGTATCTGAAGCAGACAGTAAATCATTAGCAGTTCATAAACTAGGACAAGAATAAGTCATAGCAATTTCCATGCTTGGTGGATCACTATACCAGTCAAGGTAGTAATCCATTGTAGATAGACGAAGATCAAATTTCATTGATAAGACAACAGCATTCATGAGTCTCGTGGTCATTCATGAAAATTACTGATTCACTGAGCCCGACATAATGAAATAATCTGGTGAACTCATTTTAGATTATTTCATTTCTATTTTATCAGATGAAGCACACAAATGAGGTAGAAATTGCAATTTGGTAAGGCATAATTGCTACTAGCCCTAGAAGACATTAGATTTAATACTTGTAAATTAAGTTCACAAGACACCAGAAGGCCCCTCTAGAAGCAGAGAATAAATATAAAGGCATATAAGAGATGCATGGCTTACTTTGGATTGACGAACTCCTTAATAGAACCACCAGTTTTGGTAAGTTCTTCCAGATAAGGGCCAATTTCAAAAATCAACTGCATAAGAAAAGGTAAACCAAATATTCAGATTACTTGATATGCAAAGGTACATTATAATAGCCAATAGTGAAAACAGCATGATTTGATATGACTCATCACACTTCAAACTGCTAGATCATCTGAGATATTATAACAAGGATATGCTTAGTAGTCTTAGACGATGTATATCCATACTTGGTTTATGTTTCCTGGAAATGGAGAATATCCTGTTTCATTGTTCACATCACCATCAGGATACCCTGAAGCTCTCAGCAATGGATCAAGTTGATTGTATTCCACATTGATCACCATTGACCGCCCTGACCAAAATTTATGATCAATTTATCAATACTTGTATGAAGACATACTTGTATGTTAGTAATCAAAATTGAAGTGCTTGAGGCAGTCAAGTAATAATAAAGAGTGGCACAATCCTCTTCGCACTTATAAAGAGAGAACATTAGCTATTCGTTAGTAACAAAATTAAAACAGCCGTGATTTACAGAATAACAGAAGGTGAAGTAACAATGTTCTGTTATCAAAAGAGAATATAAAATAATAAACCATGGAACTATGCATCGATTCATTAAATTTCTACTTTCTCTTTTATATGATTAGTTGAGGCATTTTATCCACAATCTAAATCTACCATCTGGCATGTTTCAGCAGAACAGTTAAACAAAGAAAGCTGAGGTTTTGGCATTCCATTATGTGATATGTTAAGGAATTAAATCCACATAAAGAAAATTATCTCAATTAATGCTGAAGACAATCTGGAATCAAAAGCTCAGGAATATGAATAATGTGCGTGGTAGCTGGTAATATTTTGCGTATTCTTTAATTGGATGAAGTAGCCACAAAAAGAAGCTACAGAAAATTAATTCAGAATGCAATCATATACTGTAATATTTTTTTAGATATCACCCTGCACGAGCATACAATATCAAAATAGTGTACCATCTTTATGAGTGAGCCTAGTAATTCCTCCAATAGCTTCCTTAGCTTTCCGGGGAACTGCAAGAGAGTTGACATGGTACTCTTTGATGGCACTCACACCTAATGCAGATGGAATTGCCTGTAATGATATATCAGTAAAAGGAACTGATTAAGCAGGAAAATTAGCAACAATGATGAGAATAATAAGCAACAAATACTGATTTTTCAACAAAACCTTGAAAAGAAGACCATTTGTGTCTTGGAAAAATAAAACCCATTTCCGCCCAGCAGCAAGCCTGGAATGTAGAACAAAGGGTCAATCATTAGTAAAGATTTGAACATGGCGGCAAAAAAACACTAGTATCAAAACAAGAAATCCATGTCATACCATTCTTTAAGGAGACCACTTGAATAGAGAAGTGAATGAACATCACCATGACCATGAGGCTTTGTCTATAGAAAAGTTGGACAAAACACCAATGGTAATTACATTTCTGAAATAAGCTAATGCTACATTGATTTGGTTCATAAGATTGATATGCAAAAGACACCTGGATTTTGAACTTATTATTTGGATCCACAGCCAGCCTAGCATCATTATCATCTAAACAAGCAACTTTCTCCTGTAATATCCAAAGGAAGCACAAAAGTCAATTTGCAGCAGTTTAAAATTTACTGAAATTATAATCTCTCTCAGAAATCACCTGCTTCAGCAATTTTACTTGTGAAGGTTTCATCCCAAAATAAGCATTCTCCTCTAAAAGCTTTGTGGTACGCGAATGAGTATCATCAGATGTCATAATGGCCAAAGGAATTTCAGTTGGTCCTTCACCTACATATATAAGAAGGTAGATACAATTGAAAATGTATACGCTGATCATTAACAAAAGTAAATGGAAATTACTACTCGATAAGGTGTTTACGTGACAAATTTTCTGTATTAGGAAAAGAATCTAGTACTAGCAAATATCAACAGTACTAAGTTCTCTATAGTAGACGGAATAACCCAAAACTAATGCATATTGATCAACTACTTATGATGAGATATGATTCATATACAAACCTTGACCTAGCTTACAGCTCGCCTCTTGCAAGGCAAGAATAGATTCAATGTAGTGCTGTAAGAAACATATTCCTGTAGTCGATTCCAAAGGCAGAGCCACCTGCAAGGGGAAGAATAGCAAGAATAGTGATTGGTCAAATGAACTGAAGTTTATTACTATTTCCTTTCATGGCCACATCAAGTTTATTAATGAAATTACAGATGAGCACTACACCCAATTAATAACAACAAGTTCACAATGAGAACATGAAACAGATTGACTAACTCCAGAATCAGTTGCATAAATTGATGGATACGATTATTATACTACTTCCACCACTGTCTTACCTTTATACCATTATAGCCAAGACGCTCACCGAGCCCCCCAGCAACAAGTACGAATGCAGCCTTCCTTGCCTCACGGACACCCGCGTTCTCAAATTGAATGAAATTTTCATCACCGAAAGTCAAAATTTCCCCTGACGGTACCTATATTTTCCAAAAATTGGTGCTCGGCATGAGAAAACTTCAGTGAAGATACTGAAGACAATCCAACATGAAGTGATGGCATCTCTCAAGATTAAGTGATAAGCAGGTTGCTTTCTCAAAAAAACTGGAAGTTGGCTTGGAGGAAAGATATTTGAATCCAGTAAGGATTAAGAGTAATGAAAACAACAGGTTCATCTTAAATTCTAGAGAAAAATAAACTGAAAATGCATATGTAATCTCTTTAGCATATTAGTACAAGGAAAATCTAACTTACTGAAGGAGAAAATCCATCATAGGGGTTCTTTCCAGTCTTGGAATCTGCCAAAAGTTCCCGAGCAGTTGTGATGTAAGAGGCTAGGCCACCAGGGTAACTTGCATTAAGCCGAGAAACCTAGAAGATCATTAAAACACATAAGACTAAGTGCCAGAAAGTTTATCATAACCAACAACCATGAAAATATCAGATCTCATGAAGACATCAGTATTTTCTTTTCAAATAAGGAAATAAAAAAGAAGTTAAGACTTAACACACACCAGCATTCTAATGCACAGTGAAAAGATCAAATTTTGTTGTCTAATAGGAGTAGTACTTCAAAATCTGAATATCTTAGACAAAATAAAAATAAAAAATCGGCCACCAATCAATGTACGAGCCTTGAGTTCAAATCGCAGAAAGAATGAATTAGAAGCCGAATTGACGAAATCTGATGTCCACATTGGAGAAGAAGCACAAATTTGAAGCATACCAACACAAGTGAGTTGAAAATAAGTCAAAATTACAAAGGCGGAAAAAGCAATCAAAATAAGTAAGGAACCTGTTCGAAAAAGGCACGCTTGGCGTCATCGTCGACCCCGGGTTCGGGCCAATGCTGGAACAAGTGAGCCTGATTCAAATCCAGCAGCATCTTCGCCAACTCCACCTGCACACAGCATCAATAACCCACATCCACCACTAAATTAAGCCGTATAATTGAGCGATCCGGAGAGAAATGCCGACCTGTTGGGGCGAGAAGAGGGAGAGGTTGTTGTGGAGATTGGGGGCAGCAGAGGCCAAATCGTGAATGGAGAGTTTAGAAAGCGCATCCGCGGCGGCGGTGGCCATGACGTCAGATCACGGTGGGGATAAGTTGATGCGAAGACAAGTATGCTCAAACTAGTATTCTGCAATTCTACAGTTTGTATATAATATACACACACATATTGAAGATGGAGACTTAGTTATTGTTCGGATCGGGTTAGATTGGATCGGGTTGGATCACAATCACTTATTCTACAGTTTGTAAAAACTAATTTTGTGCATAAATAAACATATTAAGTCCTTTAAAAAAATCCAGTTTTTAGTATTTCTTAAGCATTTTATATTAAACATTATTGCTTATAAGATTGAATTTTACGTTTCATTCAGTTCTGGAGTTCATTTTCCTTTCTAAGTTTCATTTTTATTATGTTTGCTTTTATAATTTCTTTTGATTGTCAAACAGTTTGACACTTTGTTTCACGTCAGTACTGCTGTTTTAAGTTAGCAATTTAAGATCCCAATTATATTCTTTTTAATATGATCTCAATTAGAATTAAAGATTACTCAAAATGAGCATTCTACCAAAACATTGTTGAATTAATTATTTCTTATGTACATTTATCTACATCAAGAATATGACCTAAGACCAATATAGGAAAACATGAAGAAAAAAGGTCACGGGTCTTTACGTGAAAATGTACTTTATGATATTCAATTTTTTTAATTTATTATTGAATCTTACCATCTTACAAGTAACTTTTTTTTATATATAGTACAAATTTAGAATTTGGGTGAAACAACTAGCTGGCAATGGCATATTCCTTGGAATATATCCTGATTTACTTTGTAAACAACGTAATTTATTTGTTAGTCACCGTCTAATTTAAGGCGAAACAATTTAAAGATTGCTATAGCATATTTGGTAGGGGTGATAACTCATCTAGGAATGATATTTTTGTTTATGGATTTTTATCCTTAGAGGAATTATCATTCCTATCAAACATTAATAGTATTATTTATTGAGTTAAGTACAGACAAAATAAATTAGAAAAAGTGAGGTTTCTTTTCATAAATATGTCACTTTGAGTTGGATAACAAAAAAAAATATTCTCTCCATCTCATAGGAGTATTACTTAATTCATATTCTATTTCAAGTTATCCCAATTTAGTTGTCATTTTCTTATCGTTAAAAATTAAAATATCTCTGCTATTTTATTATTATTATTATATATTTTTTTTATTTAGCTCACTAAAGACAATTTTATAATGATGTGACGAAGGGACTATGTTACCTTGAATGAAACGGACCAAGTACTACTACTCCCTGCATTCCATTCTAAGAGCATCTCCAATGGTAGGCTAGCCACCGGCTAGCCGATTGACATGGCTAGCCGGTCGGCTAGCCGAACCATTGGAGTAGGCTAGCCGAATTTCGGCGAAAAATCGGCCAAGGCTAGCCGATTGCGTGTGGCTGGCCGATGCGCTGGCCGCCATTGTGGCGGCCCGATCGGCCAGCGCCGATTTTTAATATTATTTTTTTTAAAAACCTATATAAATGCGATTTTAGTTTCATTTTCATTTGCACCGCTTGTTTTAACGAGTTTTCTCTCTCTCTAACTTTCTGTACAAGAGCATCATCGAGCGATGAGTAACGCGGGTGGTAGCAGTGGTGGTAGTGGTGGGGATGCTGAGGAGTACGAACGGAGGATGAACGAGGCTATGGAGGCCTACATGAACCGCGAGATGGAGCGGTACATGCGTAGGGTGGAACAGCAGGCGATACCTCGACCTCCACGGGTTATCCACCACCGAGCAGTGATTGATCGGGATCACGCCGCTGCACATCAGCGGCTGTACGACGACTACTTTTCGGAGAACCCGCGGTTTCCCGCACACATGTTCCGGCGGCGTTTTAGAATGCGCAGGGAGTTATTTATGCGTATCGTTGGCGCATTAGAGCGTCGATATCTGTGTTCCCGCTTCAGGCACGATGCGGTTGGCAGACCCGGCCACACCCCTATTCAAAAGTGCACGGCGGCAATCAGGCAGTTGGCCTACGGAGGCGCGGCAGACATGTGGGATGAGTACCTCCACATCGGTGAGTCGACAGCCCTGGAATGTCTGAAGTATTTCTGTGAGGGCGTGATGAACGTTTTCGGTGAGCAGTACCTTCGAAGCCCTACTCCCGAAGATTGTCAGAATTTGATGCAGATGCACGGGGAGAAGCATGGGTTCCCCGGGATGTTAGGCAGCATAGACTGTATGCATTGGGAGTGGAAGAACTGCCCGACTGCCTGGAAGGGGGCCTACACGACCGGCTACAAGTCAAAGAATCCCACGATGATCCTTGAGGCCGTAGCTGATTACCGGCTGTGGATCAGGCACGCGTATTTTGGGGTAGCCGGGTCGAACAACGACCTCAACGTCCTGAACTCGTCTCCCCTCTTCAACGAGAAGTGCCAG
Source organism: Salvia hispanica (assembly GCF_029641045.1). Taxonomy (NCBI): domain Eukaryota; kingdom Viridiplantae; phylum Streptophyta; class Magnoliopsida; order Lamiales; family Lamiaceae; genus Salvia; species Salvia hispanica. The sequence goes on along the minus strand of NC_142692.1, from coordinate 7,896,756 downwards.
GGCGTCGGTCCAGCCGTCTCGTTTGTGGCCAACGGCAACCGGCATGATATGGGCTACTACTTGGCGGATGGGATATACCCTAGGTGGCCTGTCTTTGTGAAAACGATCAGGCACGGAAGTGATGAAAGGAAGGCCTACTTTGCGGAACGACAGGAGTCAGCGTGCAAGGACGTGGAGCGCGCATTTGGTGTGCTCCAGTCTCGATGGGCGGCAATTAAGGGTCCAACGCGTTTGTGGGATGTCACATGCGTATCCCAAATAATGTACGCCTGCATTATCCTGCACAACATGATCGTCGAAGACGAAGGCGTACAACTGACTAGTTGGGCCAATGACGATGAAGCCGGTCCAAGCCACGGAACGGCCTCCCCTAGCGTACGACGTGGGGTACCTCTCGATGAAGCCGGTCGCCTCAAGGAATTTGCCGACATGCGCTAAGTGGATGCTCATATTCAACTCCAAAAGGATATAATTGAAGAGTTGTGGGCACGAAGGACTGCACGGCGATAGTTTTTTTTCTTTATTATGTACTTTTTTTAAATGTAATTTTTTTTTATCTATGTACCTTTTTAAATGCAATTAATGAATTTTCCCGTATATGTCTCGTAAATTTAATTCCGTAATTTAATCGTAATTTTAATTCCGTAAATGTAGTATATTTTGAATTATTTTTTTTGCGGCTGGGGCTGGCCTAATAGCATTGGAGATGCTCTAAGTGAAACATTTGTTATTCGACATGAGATTTTATGCAATATTGCTTTATGAGTTATGTGAAGAAGAGAATAAAATATGAAAGAGAAAAAAATAAAAAATTTTAAAAAGAAAAATATATTCTCTCTGTTCCACAAGAGTATGTATTTTTGATGGGCGCAAGTTTTAATGCATAATTTGTAATGTAAGAGAGAAGTAGAAAGAAAACATAACTATAGTATTATTAGTGGAGAATGAGTCACATCTCATTAGAGAGAAAGAGGTTTCCAAAATTAGAGAGTGCACATCTTGTGAAACAGACTAAAAATAAAGAGTGAACTACAAAAATGGTCCCTGGACTATGGGTTTATCTCGCCCATAGTCCCTGAACTTTAAAAATATCGCCAGTAGTCCCTGGACTAAGGGTTTATCTTGAAATTGGTCCTTTTGGCTTTTTTTTTGTACGAAAATACCCTTTGATATTATTTTGGGGGGTTTGGGCAATTTGGTCTTTTTACACTTTTAACATTTTAAATCTGATATTATTTTAGTTATGTACTAACTTTGATATTATTTCAAAATTATCATTCTTCTTTCATTTTGTTATCCTTCACTGAATTTTTTTTTATTTCAATATTAGATTTAATTTTATAAAATTAAATTTAATATTTAGATTTTTAAATATCAATAAATTTTTTAATGAAAACTATTAATTCATGGACACTATAAATATTGATTAAAACTATTAATTTTTGTTATTTAATATAATATTCAATTGAATTGAAGAAGTACAGAAAAATAATATTAATCATGATGGAAAAATAAGAGTTATTCTATTTAGCCTCCGTTCGGTTGTTATAATTGCTTGTGATTAAATATTATGAAGTTGACTAAAAATTTGATCCTACTTAAAATTTTATATAGGAGTATTTTTGTTGAAATTTTCTAGTAAATTTTGATTGTTTTCAAATTAATAAACAAAAATTATATTAGTCTTACATTAGATGCATATTTATTTCAGAATAAATTGTGTTATATAATCTATTTATGATTAAAGCTATTTAAATATTGATTAAAACTAAGGCGTTGTCATACCTTATTGATTACAGAGTACTATACACTATCAAATATTGATTATAACTATTAATTTTTGCTATTTAATAATTTTTATAATTAAAAAAATTTATTGATATTTAAAAAATAAAATTTAAAATTTTGTAAAATTAAATCTAATATTGAAATTAAAAAAACAAATGCAGTGAAGGATAACAAAATGGAAGAAGAATGATAATTTTGAAATAATATCAAAGTTAGTACATAACTAAAATAATATCAGATTTAAAATGTTAAAAGTGTAAAAAGACCAAATTGCCCAAACCCCCCAAAATAATATCAAAGGGTATTTTCGTACCAAAAAAAGCCAAAAGGACCAATTTTGAGATAAACCCTTAGTCCAGGGACTACTGGCGATATTTTTAAAGTCCAGGGACTATGGACGAGATAAACCCATAGTCCAAGGACCATTTGTGTAGTTCACTCGTAAAATACTCCCAGTACAATTTTTTTCTGAAACAAAAGAAATAGTATAATTTAGAATGAGACATTCACTTAAAAAAAAACAGCTTTAAATCCTCTTATGGAACGATAGAAGTGGTACTTTTATCATTCAGAGTGAGACTTTCACTAAAAAAAAAAAAAAAACTTTTAATCGAAGCTATTTGCCAAACACTTCAAATTTCCAATCAATCAAGTTGGGACATCAAAATTAAAATGTTTCATCTTTTTCGTGCACGGATGTTACATATGCTACCACGACTAGTTTTATGAGATAATTATCATTTAAAATACAAATTTTAGTTACTCCCTCCGTCCCAGATAATTCGTCTCAGTTCCTTTTTTATACCCATTTTACAAAAATAATAATAAATAGTTAAAATGGAGAGAAAGTAAAGTAAAAGAGAGAATAATGTAGAGAATAGTCTTATCTAGGGATGTCAATATAGCCCGCAATCCGTGGGCCGGCCCGAATAACCCGCCAAATTTATAGGGTTAGGGCTGAAAATTTCTAGCCCGATAAAATTACAGCCCGACTAGCCCGCACCCGATTAGCCCGCAACCCGTTAGGGCCAGACCCGAAAACCCGATGGGCTGGCCCTAAAACCCGATAAAATTTCTATCGTTCTATTTGTTTGACTCTAATTCGACACTTCATTAGTTATTTTATGATAGACTACTAAAAAATTAACTTTCAATTTTATATATTAAATATATAAATTATATATTAAATTTTTATTAACATAATAATAGATATATAAATTAGAAACTTCAAATTCACTAAAAAATATATTTAAATTTCTAAAAGATGCTTTAAAATTTCTTGATGTTTATGTTTTATTTTGCATAAATCTCAAATATTAGTATATGATGGTGTTTATATTTGAGTTTAAGCATATATCTCAAATATATCATAATTAAATATTTTACATTTTATAAATATAATTAATTTTCACCATTATTTATTGGATTGATCGCATGTTAATTTTATCGATAGCAACCCGATTAGCCCCCTGGGCTAGCCCGAAAACCGAGCTTCTAGGGTTAGGGTTGAACTTTTATAACCCGAAGAAAATCACAACCCGATTAGCCCGCACCCGATTGACCCGCAACCCGAATAGGGTTGGCCCGAAACCCGGTGGGCTGGCCCGATTGACATCCCTAGTCTTATCTACATTATTGTTTCTCTTATTTTACTTTCTCTCAACTTTACCTATTTATTATTATTTTTGCAAAATGAGTGTGAAAAATGAACTGGGACGAATTATCTGGGACGGAGGGAGTATCTTTTAGCTAATTTGATAACTACTTTAGCCTTTTGTAAATATTTTATGATCGTCAAACTCAAAATTAGTGTAATTATAAAATTAAACTTAGTTTGGCAACAAAATCACATAAATTTAAATAAATTAGAATTATTTTAATTAATACTTAAAATATAACGAGATTTTTATTCAAAACAACATCGTTTTGTTGTTGCGTCAAACCATCCGCTTCCTACAAACCTATTCAACTTGTAGCCCAGCCCACGGTCTCAAGCCCGGCCCATTCGAGTTACTTTTGCTTTTGCACAAGAATAACAGTTCAACATTATTCTTTTCATTAAATTCTGAATCAACTATTTCAAAAACTTATGATATTGCTTGAGTAAAATATGGAGTAATTAAACAAATAGAATATCCCATTAACTAATTAAACCCTCTATCAAATTAACCATACTTATAAAATTTTATAAATCGAATTATGGAGTATTAGTTTTCGACATATCCAAATTTTGTAATGTCTCTCTAGTATATTCAATCATGTTAGGGTTTTTTTCTTGGATATAATGAAAAAAAATATCTACTTTTATTAAATTGTCGAAAAAGAAAAATCAAATCCAATAATCATAAACCTATAAAACGATCGCATTGGTTGACTCGGTATTTGTTTGTCGAAATACCACGTTGACTACTTCTTTATGGAGTATATATTAACATTTTGACTTGATCAAGATTACTAAAAGTAGTACTCCTACTATACTTTTATGCATTTCAAAATGAATTTTGATCAAAGAGAATAAAAGTAGACATGGCTGAATTAATTTGAACTGAAGCACGCGTTAACGCGCTAGCGCGTTACATTTAATAGAATCAAATTACATATCAATTTATAGGGCTCTATAAATACCTCACAACATAATTCTTAGCATATTCACTCAATCCAAATCAGATTCCCAACCAATATCTTCTTAATTTTCTATAAGATCATTACATTAATAAATACTCCCACTTTTTTACTAGCTGAGACATATTCCTTTTTTTTCCACTATTATTGTCTCATTTAATTTTTCGGCAAAAAAAAAAATTAATTTCTCTCATATTTTATTCTTTTCACTTATTTACTTTTCTACCTATTTTATACGGTATTTTCTTAAATCTCGTTCCCCAAAATCTAGTTCGAGAGAGCAGTAAACTAAAGAAAATGGATAGCAAGAAGGGTAGCGTGTTTCCGAAAAGAAGAGAGCATGTTTCAACGATGATGGGGAAGAAACTGGCTAAGGCATGCAAATCTATGGTTGCTGTTTTCAGGAATCATGAGAGTAAAAAGGGAAAGAATCTACCCAAGTTTACATGTGAAAAGTATTAGAGTTAGGGTTCATATATAGCATATTACCACGTTGTAATACTATTTCTTGAATCTACTTTTTTATTTTCTCTTCTTAGGTGTGTATAGGTTCTTGTGTAGAGAGGTCTTACTTGAACCGTATGTCCTCATTTGCAATATTTTCCAATTCAATTTATTCTTTTGTTGGTCCATGCATTTGTCTAGTTTTTTAGTTGTTTCGTTAATTATAACAAGTACTATTAATTCACGTTCTAGCAATCTTGTCTGTTATCTCACTTAAGGGCGTTCATAACTCGTTTGCTCCAACATAAATTATATGCAAAGTTTGAAAAGGGAAAAGATAAGTAAAAGAAGAGATCAAGATTTGGAAAACTTTCTCGTTGAAATGGTCTTGTTTCAAAAGGTGCATGGCCAGACTTAAATAATTCAGAATTAATGAAGTATTTACTATATATACGTGTTGTTAAAGGAACATTAGTTGAATTTGTGGGTGACTTTTTCAGTATATATCTTGCGTGCAGAAGTACTAAATTTAATTCTTTCATTGCAGAAAATTCTGTAATTTACTTTATTATTGTCCTACTACACATACAATAATATATAGATCATCTCTGTACATATATTCTAATCATATGTTAAACAAAACAGTTATTAATTGCAGAGATTTTCAGTATTTAGCTAGCATGCATGGCAATCTGGATGGTGTTTTTTTTAAGTAGTACGAAACATTCAAGCCAAAAATATTGCTGGTCAAAAATACAAAAAATATTCCAAATATAAACAACAACAAAAAATAATAAAGCAAGCTTTCTATATAAATCTCATTAATACAAAAAAATGGGGTTATCCGACGATCCTCGTCCACCAACTTTAAACACAAGGATAAATTCCAATAATAAATTCAAAACAATATGGCAAGGTATACAAAACAATATCAATCCATACTATCATAATAAAAACATCTGTTTTAAGCGTTACACAACAAATCCTAATAAGTATAAACAAGGTTAAATTACAACAATCACATACAACAAATGAACAATTACAAATAATTTGCTACATTTTTCACAATACAATCTTGAATATAAAGATTACTTTCCTTTCTTGACAACATTAGCAGCAGATTTCACAACTTTCACCGCAGCTGTTCCAATCTTCTTCCCCACCATTGTCGAAACCTTTGGCATCTTTTTTGGAAAAATACTTCCCCCGTTTCCTCCCTTGCTCGAACTCATCTTCTCTAGATTCTGTGTGTGTGTTGGTTTAAGGTGGTGGTGTGTGTTTGAAGCTAGGTTTGTTTAATTGATGTTTATATAAGCATGAGATTTGGGTGAGTTTGCCTTGAAATCACATTTTTAGGTAATTTCGTTGTAGTTTAGCTCCTAATTTCTGAGTGTATTCAAGGAAAATACACTATGAAATATAATTAAACAGCTTGTTTCTTTCAGATTTCGAAGTAGAAAAGGGGTCCTACTGCTGATAAATTTCCCCAGATGTTCCCTTTCAAGAGGAGGATGATGTGTTGAGGAAATGGAATTCGATAATATTAAAACACGTTTCTTCTCTCCATCTTTTTATACACTAAATTAATTGTACTAAATTGAGTTAACTTCCACAACGAGAAACTTTAATACAAAATGATCAATACAAGAAAGATCGAATCGAACTGATAAGTCCAAGAAACTACCCTAACTTTTCCTGTACATAATTTATTACTACTATCAAACTCCAAAAATTGACTAAAAAACAATTTTCCTTGCTATTTATAAGAGGCTCAAAAATGCTAAGAATGTAGTTTTCGCACGTCGTAATTATGGCCAAAATTCGTCATGCATCAAAGTTCTGAGACCGTGACTTGTCCAGCTTTCGCCGGATATAAGTGCATCAAACGATGAATTTTTTTTTTCTACTGTGTCCGAATATGCTAATTAGTTAATTTAATAAACTTAGTTTGAATGCATTGATGAATGATGAATAGGGTTTAGAGAAAACAAATAGATTTTCGACTTATTGCTGTCCTGATAATTGTTTCAAAGAAATTTCCTGGAAAACATATTATATACTCGTTTACTATTAATTTTTTTTTAACAATTTGTCTTCTAGAAAATACGTGTTTTCTGATAAATTAAGTCATAGTACTTGTGAGATTATATTTCTTGAGAAGCGATTAGATTCAATTTGAGAGTACTTCGCGAGCTTGAAAGAATCAATTCAAATATTCAATGAACTGATAATAATACATTACATCATGACTTATTCTACCTCGTTTAAAGAGGTTGACTTGGACAACTCGTTTCACTTGAAAACTCATTACCCAGAGTCAACGACAATGATGTACACTGGGTCATTTTCACATTTTACTCTGTTTTTAAATATAGTAGTTTATCTTTTTTTTTAGAATTCAATTTTATTGGACTATATAATAATCTTGTTTTTAATGAAAACTTGACGAACAAAACCTTTATTATTATTTCAAAAAGAAAACAGAAAAAGTAGCAAAAATATACTACTCCCTCCTGTAGAATTGGGTAATTGTTTGTTATATTATTCACAATGGAATTATACATCATATATAGGCTAGAATAAAACTATACAAGGTAAGATTTCCTCAATCAAATATCCCTAATTCTCGGTCATAATATTGTGCAATCTTCTTCTGATTTTGTGTAATCTTCTTTGCCTTGCTGAATACTCCAGATCTTCTAACACTCCCCCTCAAGTTAAGTGACGGGATTCCCGAAGCTTAACTTGCCCAATACTTATTGAAAGCTTTTTGCAGAGACTGCTTTGGTCAGAATGTCAGCCAGTTGGTCTTCTGATTTCACATATGGAATTTCCACTTCTTCTCCTCAAGGTTCTCTTTTATGAAGTGTCGATCAATTTCGACGTGTTTAGTTCTGTCATGTTGTACTGGATTCTCCGAGATACTGATTGCAGCTTTATTGTCACACAACAATTTGCAAGTTTTTTCCGGTTCCAAATTCAGTTCCTTCATCAATCTCCTAGGCCAAAGGATTTCGGTTAAACCGCTCTTGATGCCTCGAAACTCGGCTTCAGCACTTGAGAGAGCTACTGCCTTTTGCTTTTTACTCCTTCAGGTGACTAAATTTCCACCAACAAAGGTGAAATATCCACCAGTTGAACGTCTGTCGACTAGGTTCCATGCCCAATCAACATCTGTATATCCGTGAATATCTAGGTGCCCATTCTTTCGGAACAAAACTCCATGTCCAGCAGTTTCCTTTAAATAACGGACCACTCTTAGTGCCGCTTCCCAATGTTCTTCTTGAGGACCATGCATGAACTGGCTAAGAACTCCCACTGCATATGTGATATCTGGCCTGGTGTGGGACAAGTAGATGAGTTTCCCAACTAGTCTTTGGTATCTTCCCCGATTAGTAGGGGTTGCCCCTTTGACGAGTTGAAGTCCGTGATTCTGAATGATTGGGGTGTCTGCTGGCTTGCAGTCCAACATCTCTGTTTTTGCCAAAAGATCAAGAACATACTTCCGTTGGCTAATAAAAATTCCTTTTCCCGATCTAAGTACTTCAATCCCGAGGAAATATTTGAGATCGCCAAGATTCTTCATCTCGAATTCTGCAGCTAGGTGTTCTTTGAGTTGATGTACATTGTCTCCAGTAATGATCATATCATCCACATAGATTATCAGACATGTGATCTTCTCCCCTTCTCGTTTGATGAAGAGCGTGTGGTCGGAATTGCTTTGTTTGTACCCACACTTCTTCATCACTTCTGTAAAATCTTCCGAACCAGGCCCTTGGAGATTGTTTTAGCCGTACAATGTTTTCTTCAATTTGCACACTTTTCCTTGCTCGAATTCTTCTAAGAATCCTGGTGGAGCTTCCATATAGATGGGGTCTTTCAATTCTCCATGAAGAAACGCGTTAGTCACATTGTACTGATGAAGTGGCCAGTCCCTATTTGCTGCAGTAGAGAGAAGGACTCTTATGGTGTTCATCTTTGCAACCGGAGAGAATGTCTCAGAGTAGTCGATTCCTTGAGTCTGAGTGTAGCCCTTTGCTACCAGTCGAGCTTTGTATCGCTCAATGCTACCATCTGGTCTTCGTTTAATTGTGAAGACCCAGCGGCACCCAACTGTATGTTTTCCATCGGGCAACGGACTGACCTCCTAAGTTCCATTTCTTTTTAGTGTTTTCATCTCAACTAGCATTGCCACCCTCCAATGTTTGATTTTCACTGCTTCTTCAAATGTTCGAGGTATCTCTTCCTCATACAATGCAGCATGGAACTCCCTTGCCATTTTGGAGATGTTAGCTTCGGCGAAGTTTGCTACAGAGTATCTGCTTTTCCGGCCGATTCTTTCATGGGAGTATCTCTTGGGAGGAATTCCTCTTGTGCTCCTTACGGGGCGCACATATTGCCCAGTATCTTGATCAATTGAAGTATCCTCTTCCTCTGTATCAGGGGGTCAGAAATAACCGAATTTTCAAGAGGTGAGTCAGGGATTAGCTCGGATTCCGTTACGGCTGGATCATCGGAACGCGGCGGAAGCGTCGTTGGGTTCGTTTCTGTAGGTGAGGTCGGCTCATGGATAGTGCCAACTTGCTCTGTTGGTCCTATATCAAAGTGACTTGGCACATACCACCGAAGGGAGTCGTTTTCTTGGGTCTCCCCCTGTCTCTCACTCTCCCCCTGAGTCCCAAGGTGGTAAAAGAATTCTGTTTCGAGAAAGTTGCAATTCATGGTGGTGATTACCCGTCTGGTTTTTGGATCGTAGCATCGATAGCCCTTTTGATTGACCCCATACCCCATAAATACACATTTAATCGCACATGGGGAAAATTTAGTTCTTTCGTGTTTCGGGATGTGCACGTAGACCGTGCAACCATAGGTTTTTGGTGGAATGGATAAGGTTGAGGGAACTTGTGTCTTAGTAGCCAAATGGTCTAGGGGCGTTTTTCGGTTTAGTGTTTTGGTAGGGAGTCGGTTAAGGAGGTAAACGGAGGTGGCTATGGCTTCGGGCCAGAAAGACGGTGGGACTTTTGAATAAAAAAGGAGGGCTCGAGTCATTTCAAGGATGATTCGGTTTTTTCGTTCCGCTGCCCCATTTTGTTCGGGTGTATGAGGGCAGGAGGTTTGGTGAATTAACCCATTATCCCTAAAAAACTGAGCCATAGAATTGTTTACAAATTCCCCCTCGTTATCTGATCGTAGGATTTTAATGGATGTTTGAAATTGGATTTGGACCATTTTATAAAAAGAAATGAATTTTTCAACAACCTCGGATTTTTGTTTCATAAAGTATACCCATGTAACTCTACTGCAATCATCGACAAATATCACAAAATATTTAAAACCAAAATTAGTTCCAACAGGTGTGGGCCCCCACACATCAGAATGTATTAACGGAAAAATAGTGTCAACACGAGTATCATTGGGTTTAAAAGACTTACGGTGGCTCTTGGCCAAAACACAAGCTTCACACGAAAAATCCTTAGGAACAAAAAGTTTAGGGAATAAAGATTTTAGATAACCCAGAGAAATATGACCCATTCTTCGGTGCCAGAGCCAAGTCTCCCGAGTGGTGGGTCCGTGAGCAAGCATCGCCGCACCATCTTGTCGAGCAATCTCGTCTACAAAATAGAGCCCACGGCGTTTAGTGCCACGTCCAATAATCTTCCCCGTCCGGATATCCTGTAAGAGACAGAAGTTTGGTTGCATTAGTAGAGTACAATTTAAATCCTTAGTCACATGACTAATTGACATCAACTTCTGAGATAGATTAGGAACATAGAGGCAATTTGATATCTGCACATTCGGGTTTGAGGGAGGGTGTTGGCAATTGAAACTAAAAATATAACATAAAATTATCCCACATTGGTGTCAAGAGCAAACTGAAACTAGTATATAAATCCCATGGGCCTCTCCTCCTATCACCAATTGGTTTTAGGATGGAACCCATGGATTTCTATCACCTCCGTCCCAGATAATTCGTCCCAGTTTTCCATTTCGGTCCGTCCCACATAATTTGTCTCATTTCACTTTTACCATTTTTGGTAGTGGACCACATATTCCACTAACTCAATCTTACTCACATTTTATTATAAAAACTAATATATAAAGGTAGAACCACATTTCACTAACTTTTTCAACCCACTTTTCATTACAATTCTTAAAACACGGTCATAAAATCTAGAGACGGAGGGAGTATTATTTTCTATGAGATTAAAATTTGGTCGTAAAAATCATGAATCTATGCAGTATAGTTAATTTTCGGCAATTTGAAAATCTAGAGAGATTTAAGAAACTTTTAAATTCAAATAAAATACAAAACGATACCGTTTACACCCTCATTTCAAACTCAATTTAGGGAAAATTGAACTTGTAGAAAATTTATTATGAGGCGTAAGTGACTCGATTTATTTTAAACACGAGAAATACCCGCAAGTGTACGGGGCTAGTGTAGCAATAAACAAGTATGAGTATCGTATCCACGAAGACAAATTGTGCAGCTCAAGTACCACGAACCAATTTTGATTACTATCTAGAAAATCCGGAAGAGTTGGTTTTGATTTTTGAAAAACAATTGAACATATACTCAATTAAGCACTCAATTAAGCACCGTAAACCATCCAAAACACTTGCTAAACTACGAGTTTATCAGTAAGTTCATAATATCAGTAACCAAGTTTTTTCAAGAAAAATACCCAATTTCATCAACAGTGTGATTTTATGGACCTTTAGTCCATTACCCATATATTAATTCACTATACCAAAATATTTCTACAGTAATGCAATTTTCGAAGAATTATTACCCCGAAAAGTGTCGCTATTGATATGGAACATAAATAGAAGAGGAAAGAGTTTATTTAAATCATAATTTTTGGTTGATTTTAATAATCTCATAACCAATAAAATTATAAAAGTAACAAATTTAATCATAACTTTTGTGCCTTCTGCAATTGTCTCATACCATTAGGATTCAATAAAATTTGTCATACTATAAATCATAATTTGTGGTGACTGACTTCTTGATAAATTTGCCATTGTTTACATTATGGTTGTCGATTTCTAGATTATTAATTTGGTCATATTTAGATCGATAAAGTTCATAATACGGAGGTTATTTTTAGATTGTTTTAGTTCATACGAGTTGTATGAACTAAAATGGTCTAAAATATGAACTAAAACAATCTAAAAATGTCCTCATAGATATCTGAAAATGACCTCCGTGTTTTTTTTATCTCATCCTTCTATTTTTGATCTAATAATTGAGATTTGATCTTTAATTATGCATTAAAATTTAGTAGTTATTTTTTATCACTACCAATCTACCATACAAGAATATATAGATTATCTATGCATATTCTAATATGTTAAACAAAATAGTTATTAACCGCAGCATTTTTTACTAATTAGGTACATGAAACCATTGATTTATGATAATTGCACACGTATGGCAATATGGCATGTATGTTTGAAGCTAGGTTTTGCTTGATGTTTATGTAAGCATGAGAGTTGGGTGAGTTTTCCCTTAAAATCACATTTTTAGGTAATTTCATTGTAGATCTGTTGCTAATTTCTGTGCGAATTCAAGTAAAATGCACTTTGAATTATAATTAAACAGCTTGTTTCTTTGAGATTTCGAAGAAGAAAAGGGCTCCTCGGCTGTAAATTTTCCAAGATGTTTCATTTCAAGAGCTAGATGATGTGTGGTGGAAATGGAATTCGATAATTTTAAAACTCGTTTCTTCTTTTCATCGTTTTATATTTAATTAATTGCACTAAATTTTCTTCAATTTCAGTATCTTAATTTATAATCAAATATGAAATTCAGAGTTAACTTCTACGCAATGAGAAACTCTAATGCAAAATACCTACAATTGATTTGAACATGTATATCTTCATATGTACCTTACAGTTAGGATCAATATGATATAATAATGAAAATATATAATCTCTGACTCGATTTATTTTGAATAGGAGAATTACCCACAAGTGTACGGGGCTAGTGTAGCAATAAACAAGTACGAGTATCGTATCCACGAAGACAAATTGTGCAACTCAAGTACCACGAACCGATTTTGACTACTATCTAGAAAATCCGGAAAAGTTGGTTTTGATTTAGAAAAACAATGAAACATAAACAAGACAAAAGCACGCAACAAAAGACGAGTTTCAAGTAAGAGAACGAGGTAGAGTCGTGGATCCAACTACAACGAACACGATGTGAACAACTCAACAACTTCGATTACCCATTTGAAGTCTCTATGATTACTAGGAAAGCCGCTAGTCTAGACTAAGCCCTCTCTCGAGTGCACTTAACCAGTTGATTAATCATTAATATTGAAGTCTCCTTCTAATACGTCACAATTAACTCCTTAAAACAAAAGGCTCAAGCCCTCACTCTAGAATTCCTTCTCTCGAATGCAAATTATCTAGGTGTTGTCCATTCTTTTATCAATCCTAATTAGGTATCTCTCGATTACTCAAAACTAGGTCAACAAACTCAATTGGTAGCTAAGCAATTGAATTGAAAAGGCACAAGAACGAAACAAAGAAATCACAAGAGCAAAGGTAATCAAAAGTCCTTGAATTAATCAAAAGCGTTCATTGTAGTCTTCACCAAAACTCTACAAAAGATTTAGCTACTCATATTCAATGCAAATTCACAAGAGAAATCCATAGAAGTGAATTGGACATAGGAAAACTACAAAATACTCCCAAGACTAGATTAAATGACAAATCGTCTTCGTCTTCAATCTTGATGATTGTGACTCTCCGTCTCTACAATCTACTCTCAAAACCTTTGAAAAACTCTTATGGGGCGTGTGGAATCTGTTTTGAAGTCGAACCCTAGGTCTTATTTATATCTGGGGCGAAAAATGCAGCAATTGCAAGGCATAAGCAAAATGGCCGGCCTGCAGTGTAAAAATGGCCGGCCGGACGTTTTGCTCGAGATCCCGAAAACGTGACAAAACGCCCGACCCGGGCGATTTCCAAATGGAAAACGCCCGGGGACAGTGAGAATGCCCGGTCTGAGGGTCGATTCGCCCGGTCTCGTGTGTAGAAACGCCCGACTGGCTGTAGTGAAACACCCGACCTCCGGTTTGGTGTCATTTTCGTCCGTTTCCACCTGTTGTGACTACAAAAACTCGACAAACTCATCAAAACACTAAAGTAGGGGATCATAGATGAAAACTCAAGTAATGTGCTACGAAATACTCAATTATGCACTTTCAAACAACCAAAACACTTGCTAAACTACGAGTTTATCAATCTCCTATAATATTATAACGAGGATCATAACTTAGGTCAGTTCAGCATGACTGAAAGGATAGGTTGATGTGAATCCGGGTGTCATAAAGAAGAATCGAAGAACCAGATTTGAGGACAAATCCTTTCACGAAGAAGGAGAGGATGATGTGAATCTGGGTATTCACAATCATAGAATAAAACGATGTCGAGGGCCATGGGTTGATTGGGGTCCGAGAAAAGGGTGGAGACATGAAAAGGAGCCCAGCCGAATATGGATGTCTAGTTCAAACTGGAATTTCCCTATGAAGATAAAGTCCAAATGCTCTCCTCAGACAACCATTGTCTTCATCGTTAAAAGAGTTCAGCGTGGATATCTCGCATGCCTCAATCGGAGCTCGGATGAGGAAGTTATGGTCGTTTTACAAAAGTCGCGCAATGTAGGAAAAAACACGCGGCCGGGTGTTTTGCCAACCAAAAAACACTTGATCGGGCTTTTTTTCCGAGAGGTCAATTTTTGTCCAGAAACTTTACGTCGGCAGGTGAAATGAGCGGTGGGAAACACCCGGTCGGGTGTTTTGTCCGGAATGTGACTTTTTATTTTTTTTTTGTCCGGAATGTGACGCCCACTCGCCTTGGCGACGTGGCGTGCTCCGATTCGTGCGTGACGCCCATTCGCCGACCCGCGAGTGGGCGTCGTTTATATCTGTTTAAAATGTTTTTTTTTGTTTTTTTTTAAAAATCAGGAAAATTCGAAAATTAAATAAATATAAATATTGTAATTTTTAATTTTTGTGTTTTCCAATATTGTAATAAAAATCGAAAATTAAAAAATTAAAATTAAAAATACTCCATAGGATTTCAATTATGTATTTTTCGTATTTTCGGATGTTGTAAATTTTGTGGTTTTTAATGATTTAATGAATTATTAGTATTAATTTAATATTTCAACGAAGTATTAATTGAATTTGTTGGAAATAAAAATAAAAAATGAAATTGAATAAATAGTTAAGAGATGAGATGGTTAAGAGATGGAGGGATGCATGTAGAGGTCACCAAACCGAACCGGCCTGGCTGAACCGGCCCGGAACCGTCACCGGTGGTTCAGAACCGTGAACCGGAACCGCGATGACGGTTCGGAACCGGATAAGGTTCGGCGGTTCCGACGGGCCGGTTCAGATTCTCAAGAAATGAAGAACCGTAACCGGCGGTTCGCCAAAAACCGGCGGTTTGCCGGTTCCGGCAGGCGTAGGGGTGCAGAAACCGGCGACCAAACCGGCGGTTTGGTCGGAAAGCGGCCAGAAACCGCCGGTTCCGGCAGCTTTTTCAGGCGGTCAAGCGTAGGGTTGCAGAACGGGCAGAAACCGGCGACCAAACCGCCGGTTTTGTCGGAAGGCCAGAAACTGGTGGTTCCGGCGGTAAACCGGCCGATTTCAAAATTTTGAAATTCAATTTTTTTATTTTATTTTATTAAATCTGATTTTTTTTCTCCTATAAATACCCCCTCTCTGTTGTGATTTTTAGGGTGCAATTTAAGTACACAAAACAAGTAATAAATCCCTAAAAATACTACCTCTGCAAGTATACAGACGTGCAATGCAGTATAAAAGGTGTCGAACCCACAGGGAGGAGATTAATTGCTAAAACTAGTAAATCTAACTAAAAAGCAATAAAATAATTTAATTTTGGGTTTTTTTGATCTAGAGGCGAGTGAAGAACGAAACGAGAAGGAAAAAGAACAAGGGAATCACGATAAAGAGGGAAGACTACTCCTAGCTTGTTTCGGGTTGCTTGTTCACATGAATCCTAAAGTCTAATTACTTTCCAATATTTATCGGGATCGTGTTGATTTTACGCTCTCACGCAGCTGATCACTGATCGTGGAATTTTACACCTAGGATAAGCTGATCACGTCTCCTAGGCTCTACTCACCAACCCCTCACTCCTACAGTAGCATAGTAAGCTCGAGATTGGCTTCTACAAACGTTCAACACATAAGATCCACCCCGGACTATCCCCTGATCAGTTTTAGCCTAGGGTTCCTTATCTATGTTAGCTCCCTACTCCAAGTTAAAGAGACATTGAAGTTAAGGCCTTTACCGGATTAAGTTTGCTAGCAAAACCCAACACGGATTGAAATAAACACATAGACAAGAACCAAAACATGGAAATCTATCAAAACACAATCATAGATTCATATTTACAAGCATCCCTAACAAACTAGGAGTAATCCCTAAAATCTAGCCACTCATGGTGGGCAACAATACAAGAAAACAAGTAAATGCTACCATATGGGCAAGATTAGGGAATAATTAGCCTCAAGCTTCTTCTTCTTCCTCCGAAAAATGGACTCCAAGCCTCTTTCTCTCTCTAAGAATCGCCTCCAGCCGCCAAAAGATGCATTGGAAGTCGTGCCCTAGCTATTTAAATAGTTAGGGCCCGAAAAACAGGCCCAGTAGCATTTGCCCGGTCGGGCGATTTGCATCTTGAAAAAACGCCCGATCGGGCGTTTTGTCATACTCTCGATCAGGTCGCGCGTTTTGACGCCCGGTCGCGCGTTTTGCACTGCATTGCGCAGTCTTCGTAAAACAACCGTATCTTCTTCATCCGGACTCCGATTGAGGCGTGCGAGGTATCCACGCGAAGCTCTTTCGAATGTGAATGGAATGGTGGACTTGTAGAAGCATTTTAAGTTAATATTGCAGGGCTGATTACTGATCAGATTTGGACCTTTGTTTTCTTCCTCCTCTCTCTTATGGATTGGTCTTTTGTCCTACAATATATCAAAATGAGTCCATTTTTCACCTAAAAATGTGTGTTAAAACAATACAATAAGGACTACAATTTGATTCACATCACTCTCCCCTTCATTTCTACTCACCCCATTCTTGTGTGAACAAAGATTTCTCTTCTCAATCTCACAATTTCTCTCATCTCTATCTTCATTCTTTCTAATTGCTCAAGTTGTTTACTACTCCCTCCGTCCACGAAAATTTGTCCCAGTTTTCCATTTCCGTCCGTCCCCCAAAATTTGTCCCATTTCACTTTTACCATTTTTGGTAGTGGACCCCATATTCCACTAACTCATTCTTACTCACATTTTATTATAAAACTAATACTTTAAAAGTAGGACCCACATCCCACCAACTTTTTCAACCCACTTTCCATTACTTTTCTTAAAACTCGTGCCCGGTCAAACCGGGACGAATTTTCGTGGACGGAGGGAGTATAATATTTGTGCAAATTGTTCATATAATTACTTCAATTGTTTATCATAATAATATCATCTCTCACTACTCTAGTTATACTCTCTCTTTATTTTTCAATTTGCAAAAAATGTCTTCATCTCGCCGTGGTGGTGATCGGGGCAAGGGAATTTCCCAAGACTAAGATCAAAGTGGTCGTCGGAAATCAAGGCGTCCTAGTCGTCGTGAGGTTATAGATGAGATTTCCCGACAAACCGCTATGCGTTTGCAAGTAAGTTGTTCGAATATTAATTTTACAAATTCTTTTTAAATTCACAAGTCACAACTATATATAATATATAAATATATTCTTGTTTTTGGTACTATACATTATTTATACCGTTTGTATATAATATTTGTAGGCCGAAGAAGATCATAGGGCTGCCATGGTACTTAGCCACATGAGTGGCGGCGCCGGCGGCGAAGGTTACGAGTCTTATCACTCTTATGGCAACGTGAATTTATCATCCGATGACGACGATGGTAATGGTGGAACTGGAGGTGGAGGATCTGAACAATATCCTCCGACGAGCGCCGGACAAGTTGGTGAAAATGATGAAGCGGTTTCTCCTCCTGAAACTCAAACCGGGCGGGGTAAGACTAATAAGAAGGCCTTGAAATCGGATATTTTTGTTAAACATTATAAAAAAGTCCCGGTACTAGATCCAACCACTCAACAAGAGACCAATGAATTTGTTGCATATTGTAACTATTGCGATAAATTCTACCCTTTTTTTGTCGGTGGGGGCTATGGTACTCTCCATCGTCATTTAAAGGCAAAGCATCCGATCGAATATGGGACCGCCAAATTCCAAACCCAACTAAACTTCCCGTCCGGTGCGTCTGAAACAACAGGTACGCCTCTTTTTAAATATGATCATATAGTCGTTCAAGATGCTATGGTTAGATGGGCTGCAAGATTCTTTGAATGAAGATGAAGGTCCCGTTCCCAACCAAAGCGACGTCCTCGATTGGTGGGGAACACATGAGAAAGATTTTCTCATACTTGCATCAATGGCCAAGGAGATTTTTTCAATTCCGGCTTCCACTGTCGCCGTCGAGTCCGCTTTTAGTGTTGGAGGCAACGTCTTGGACGATAGAAGAAGTAGACTATTCGGCCAAAATATGAAAGTCACCATGTTACTTGACGATTGGTGTTCGGCTGACATTAGAGACCAAGAGCTAGATTGGAACACCCAAGTACAAACCGACCAAGACTACTACCCCGACGAAGAAGAACAACAACAACAACAATGAGGTGGAGTGGGAGGTCTACCGCCGATTGCCGAATAGGTAAGTAAGGTAAGAGAACTACGTGGACTTTGATTCCTTAATGTAATTGAGCATTAATGATACGTAGGCAACCCAACTTAAATTTTAAATTTATGTTGGGCTCAAGTCCATTTCCTTTATTTCTTTTTTTTTCAATTGTTTCAACTTTAAAATATACAAATACAATTATATAATTGTATTTGTATATACTCTAATCGGTGAAGAAGACTTCTCTATAAGACTAGATCCGGGAGACTTTTGACAATTCTACCATGATTGTTGATGGTTAAATTAAACTCAACAATTAAGATTAAATTGCTAAAGGTATCCTCAATTTAGTTATCTAGAAACATCTCCTTCGCCGACTAAGAGTATATGTATATACTATCTATTTACATTTATAATTTATTGTTTTTTACTTCAAGTTTTTTTATTTAAATTGTTATACAAGCTAACAAGCATGTATTATGTATTAAGTCTTTTGACACTTTTGTAATTTAAATTTTCAACATTTGTATTTGTAATATCGACATATCATTCAAATTTGTATAATTGTATCAATAAAATTCCAATTGTCCAACTCCAATGTCGACTTCACCTCTATTTGTCCATTGTCATTCTCGTTTTATTTATTTATTCGATAGTAAAAGACTACAACTACAAGGTGTAATTTGTAATTAGTACTATAAATGAATAAATTTTTTTTTAAAAAAAAAACGAACTTGAATCGGCGGTCCAAACCGGAACCGGCCCGGAACCGTCTGGAAACCGCCGGTCTTGAATCGGCTATGAAACGTGTCTAAACCGGTTCAAGAACCGGAACCGCCGGAAGCTAGGCGGGCCGGTTCAGGTTCGGCATTTTTTCGAACCTGAACCGGCGGTTTCGAACCGGGAACCGGCGGTTCTTGAACCGTGGTGACGTCTAGATGCATGTGATGTCTCTTAGTTAAGAGATGGGCTGAAAAGTACAGTGGGGCCCATGAATAGTTAAGGGATGAATAAGAGATAGCGTTGTGGATGATATAAGTGATTAAGTCTTCGCCTTTGATGTATTTCTTCCGTAAATTTTGATGTATTTCTCTGGTAAATTTTCTCATAGTTATATTAATTTATTTATCTAATGATTAAGTCTTCTCCTTTGATGTATTTTTCCCAATTATCTGTTTTTTTTACTTAATTTATTTATGTTTGTGATTGTAAGATCAAAAGTAATGTTCTTTACGATGTAAGAATAAAAATAATTCTTTAACCCATAAGAATACATATATATCATATACTAATATATATATTAGTAAATTTAATTTTAACTTAAATTTTTTATATTTTTCAATTATTTTGACACTGGCACTATCACTATATGTATCTTTATTTATATTGTTCATTTATCGCTTATTATTCATCTCTATCTCAGCTATGTACTATTCAAGTCGGAATTGTTTCTGTCGTAGTTGACACTATATATATGCAAAATTGTTAACGGTAATTTAGACCCCCTAGTGTAAAAATCATGTGTCCGCCACTGCCTACAAGAATGATGGAACTAATAGAAATTCCAACAATGCTAATTTCTTCGTAACGTCATTTATTTTCCAACTCCAAAAACTAACTACACAACAGTTTTGCATCATGCATCAACACTCCAAGATTGTGATTTTTCCGGCTTCACCGGCTAGAACTACATAAAAATAATAGTAACATTTTCTTTTTGTTGTGTCCGAATATGCTTAGCTTAATCAATGAACTAGCGTTGTGGAAATAACATAATTAATATAGCTATATATTGTACTCCGTCATTTAGAGGAAGACAATAAAATAAAACAAAAAAAATTCTACTTATTTCCTGATAATTGTTTAAAGAAATTTCGTGGAAAAAATATATATATAGTCGTTTAATTGTTTACATTTTTCTTAACAATTTTCCTTCTAGAAAAATGAAGATTTTCACTGTCAATCTGTGCGTGTTTTCTGATAAATTAAATACTTTTGACTTTTGAGATTATAAGCGACTAGATTAATTTTGATTGTAATTAACGTACTTGAAAAAATTAACTAATAATATACTCATTCTTCATATTTTTAAAGAGGTACTGGGGTCATTTTCACATGGGGTCATTTTCACATGTTAGTCTATGCTCCTTTATTGTTAGTTTATGTTTATTTAATTAAGTCACATTTGAGACTATAATATTATATTATTACACTTAACCAAATTTACTTGCGCGCAATTTTTTTTACCAAGTGGCACGATAGCTAAATTTTGTTACACAAAAAAGATTTGTTAATTTTAACATATTTGATAATATAAATGTAAAATATTTTAGATCTGAAAGAATGAATATGACAAGCAAATGATTAGAAGGAAATCATTGTCCTCTGGTATATATGATTGATTAATTAAGGTAGTTTCTATAATTGACATAGTTTTGATATAAGTCAATGTATTCCGACATGAGACAGAAAAAGTCTGTACTAGTAATAGTATTTACTTTTAACAATGGAGAATTAGTACGTTAATCGAATTAACGACTTTAATACAAAAGGGAAGAAAATGAATAAAGGTCACACGCTTTGAACACGTAGCGGAACATAACAATTAAAACTACTCCATATAGTAGTACTAGTACTCCTTCCTTCCCAAAATATAGTAGTACTAGTAGTATTTACTTTTAACAATGGAGAATTCTAAATTTTACTTACACATAATGCTATGTAATGTTTATCATTATAAATTAGCATGCACGACCATTATATTATGTACGTACACACACTGAGTTATTAAAAAATAACTCAATTTAAAATTATACTACTATCTCAGTTCCCTCACAGCTGATTTGCCTTTTTTTTTTTATTCGTTTTGAAAAAATCATACTCCCTTTGTCCTGGCCTAAGCAAGACATACTATTTTGACAAAGGAATTTAGGTAGTACTGGTGTTTAGTGAATTAAATTATTAATAGTATAGTAAGAGAGAAATAGAAAGAAAACGTTATTTGAGTGTAGTCAATGAAAAATGAGACTACCTTATTAAAGAAGAAAAATAATTTCTGAAAATAGAAGTTTGTTAACTTTTACGGACAACCCAAAATGACAAAAATGTGGCTTATTGTTATGTGACGTAGGGAGTGTTAAATATTGTATTATAAATTTTCATGAAAATATAATCTTATAACGATATGCAAAAGCTATGTTGACACTCAACACGTAATATTTTTCTAGTAAGTACTAGTACTACTATATTTAACAAATATATTCACATTGTCAGTTATTGAGAGATTGTTTGTTCGAATAAAATCTAGTATTTGAGAAGTAGTTGTCGGAATAAAATCTAATTGACTTCTTGTCTATATGTTTCGGACAAACCTGCAAATATATTAATTAGTCTCTTAGAAGATGGTGCCTCGAAATTTCACCAATCAATCTTAAAAGATTTGCAATATTTTTCTACGTGTTTCTAACTTTAGAAAAAGCCTTCGAAAAGACCAGGTGTTGATTCACTTGTACGGACACAAAACACGATCGTCGGAAAATCATATATCCTCCTTTCTTCCTTGAAACCACATAGAAATTAGTTGCTATTTAATTAAATTAGGCACAAAATCACAACTCTCGAGCCCTATAAATAGTAGTACTAAATTGTCATGCTTCAATAACACACCACCAAAAACAGAACAAATTAAAATACTCTCTCTCTCTCACTCTCACTCACAACAAGTCACACCCACATTTGAGGTAGGAAGATGAGTTCGAACAAGGGAAGTGTGTTTCCGAAAAAGATGCCGAAGGTCTCGACAATGGTGTGGAAGAAGATTGGAAAGGCTGTGGTGAAGGTTGTGAAATCTCCTACCAATGCTGTCAAAAACATGGGAAAGTAATTTTTCATCATCATATATGTGCATATTATGTGCCAACAAGTCTTTGATATATTTTAATGTTTTGTGATTAAAATTGATTAAAATGAGAAACTGTAGGTGATCATTTGTGATAAATGAATAATGTTTGGCAGTTCATTTGTGTATCATGCTGTATTGCTGATTAGATTTGTTGTGTATTGTAACCACATGCATAGATTTGTTCTGTAATTGTAACCCCATGTAATTTGAGTTTTTTATAAATTTGTTATGTCATTTATAATGTAAAACTTTTAGATTTTATTTTTTGTGCATGTATATATTTATGGCTTTACATTTCACAATGTATATATGAGGGGAATTTTCAGAAAAACTGTAAAGATTGGTCAATTTCTGGGCAATCCTATACTCTTAAAAATAATTGATTATTTTATAACTTTGACAATTTTCTGAATTGTCTTGTATTCCAAAAAATTGGCATCCTACGTGTCTTCATTATTGATGTATAGTTTGTCTTTAGAAAAATTTTCTACTCCAAGATATACTAGCAAGGCAAGAAAATGCTACAAAAATACTAAACATAAAAAAATTAAGATACGTAGGATGAGGATTTTTTGGTCAAGGGATCATTCACAAAATTAAAATTGTCAAAGCTATTATATAAGTAATTAGTTTTTAAAGTTGCGGGATTAATCATAAATTAACTTGGCAATTTACCCTATATATAATACTCCATCTGCCCGGGCGTAGTTGGAGTGTTTCTTTTGGTTACAGAGATTAACGAACAAGTGTTCAATTAGTGAGTTACGTCAAAAAAGAATAAAATATGAGAGAAAATAAGTGAAGAGCGATTAAATGTTTTATTTTTACTCTAAAAGAAAATGATTGCATTAGAGCATATCCAAGGAGGAAAGGTATATAAAAGAGGCATATCCTCTATTTACCTTATCAAAAAATGAAATATACCATTCCAAAAATTAACACATTCCAAAGAGAAAAGGTATATAGAAAGGTAAATTATTTTCTAAAATAAAATAATAGTACAAAATGCATTTCAAAACATAAAGGTGTAATACTTTCCTACCTACCCCCTAGAAGAATGTTTTTTCATAAAAAGAAGGCAGATATGGTAGTTATAGGATTTTGCCTCTTCGTTGATGGAGAGGTGAAGATAACTCTTCAAAATTGGAAAATGTATAATACCTTCTCAAATATTTTTTTTCTCTTGAATAATGATTTTTTATGAAAAAAAAGATAAATATGGTAATTATAAGACTTTACTTCTCCATTTACCTCTTCCCTTCGAGATTCTTTTACATTGGAACAACTAAGTATGAACAATTCAACTATAATGAACGTGTGTACATTTTCATAATATGTTCTTTAATGAAGTAGTAATTTGATTCGTTTGTTTTGGGCAGAAGAAAACAGGCCTAATCTTTGTCTAAAACAACACGTATATAAGAAAAGATTTTTCTTACGTTTTGTTGACACTGCATAGACTCACGCGGCGTGTGTAGATGAGAACAAATTTAATTTGGAGGGCCAATTCTCTTATTACAAAGACTTAGAATTAAATATGGAGGGAAATAGCAAACCAAATAGTACAAGAACCAAGAACAATTAAAAAGTTAAATTCACCAAAAAAAAGTTGAGAGTATATCCACATTTCTACGAGGAAGCATACATCATCTGTTTAAAATATGTTAAATCAATATTATATTACAAACAAGAAATCAAAATACTTTGTTATGGTAGTTTTTATGATTGATTTTCAAAAGTTACGAGACATATTAGAATTTAATCATGGTAGTTTTTATGATTGATTTTTAAAGTTACGGGACATTAGAATTTAATCAAAATTTATTACATTAGAATTTAATCAAAATTTTATTACTAGTATTTTTAATGTAATTACTAATTAGCCCTATGTATAGTGATATAGACTCCATATTACCATGAATTTGAAGTGAGTACACACCACCTACTTAAAGAGAACAGTAAAACTTTACTTATTTCCATTTTAGGCTTGGATCAGTGCACCCAAAGTAGAACAATCGTATGAATTCACCATAGATTTTTCACGATCTTATGAATTCAATATGCTAGTACTATAATAGTTCGCATTCCCATTTTTAAGATAAATTGTCGATAAAAAAACATGAAGTGTTAATCTTTTATTTGTTCCACAATTTTATATAGAGTAAAGGTCAATTTTGGTCCTAAATATATGGCCGAAATACGAATTTGGTCCAAAATATTCACTTTTTAAAAAACGAGTCCATAACAAATGAAATCCATGTCGATTGTGTCCAATTTTTGACGGTCAACCGCCGATTAGCGAAATATTGACCCGATTAGGCTTAATCTCGGATTATTAATCTTATTGTAAAATGTCTAAGACCTATTTGAGCTTGATTATGAATATCATGGACTACTTTGACATTTATTAAGTTGCATGTTTTCTGATTTAGAATCACAATCAAAATCCATCCATCCATATTCAAAATTCATTCAAAATTAGGGCTTTGCATTCAAATCTATCAAATTTCTTGAATACACAAACAATACGACACAACATTCACCAATTTCTCAATTTAATCCTTTATTTCAGATAAATTCAATGCTAAACCCTCAAAATCGGAACCACCCACTTAGATTGACGAAGAACTGGCTTCGACTTCATGAATTGGCTCGCACCACTTGAAGAAACAACATTCTTTGCTCTCACATACAAAGTAAAGCTTTCCCCTTATCGGTTTTGCTTGGTTAGTGACAATCTGAAGCGACGCCACCTTGCAATTGTAGAAAACGTAGCTAAATCGGGGGTCTTGTGCGCCGCCGCCATCGCCGGAACCCTTGTTGCACCTCGAGTCGGTCATAACCGATGGGTCGGTCGGATGGTGTATGGTGGTGTTGCAGAGAAAGATAAAAGCAGGGTTCTTGGAGAAGAAAGAGAGAGAAATGAAAATTTTAAAGTGAATCGTATATATGTTGCATTTTAATATCAGAAACTTGTTTTTAATTGTGCATTTTTAATTTGCATTTTCAAATTTTGCAAAAAAATATGTATATATATGCTACAATAATCAAAATTGCCTAAACGGATCAACATTCCGCTAATCGACGGTTGACCATAAAAAATTGACGGAACCATAAAAAAATGGACCTAATTGACACGAATTTCATTTGTTATGGACCCGTTTTGCAAAAAGTAAATGTTTTGGACCAAATTCGTATTTCGACTATATGTTTATGACCAAAATTGACCTTTACTCTTTTAAAATATCATAAAGCTTGAAGTTATCTCAATTATCCTATGATGATTTTATGGTGAAATTGTATGTGATTTCTACGCCGTTGTATTTGGTTTGGAAGTCAAAAAATAATGCGTACACGTTACGGCCGATGAATTGAACAATGTTGTCTATTAAAAATCATCGGTTTGGTGGTAAAATATGAAGAATAATATGCAGAGATGACTTGATCTACCATCTATTAGTAGGGAAAAACATCTTATCAGTAAAGCTATATACTGTATAAAGCTAAACCAATGAACTCCATTTACTTAAGTAGTGGTTCTAAATCATAAAGATCAGTAATAAGAGCACTCCCAATGGGGGTGGCGAAAATCCGGCGATAAATCGCCGATCATCGCCGGATTATCGCCGGCCGTTGTGGTGAAAACGGCGATAATTCGGCGATAAAGTTACCGTTTTTACGCCAACCGGCGTTTTATCGCCGGATTATCGCCGAGCGATCGCCGGCCATTGTGGGCGACGCTCGGCGATAATCCGGCGATTTTTAAATTTTTTTTTTTTTTTTTCGGCCAACGGCTATTTTTAAATCCCACCTCTATAAATATTTCCTCCACTTCCTCCATTCATCACCCACAATCTTCATTCTCTCCATTTTCAATCTCTTCTCCCAATCTTCAATCTTCATCAAATTATGAGCTTTTGGAAGAAAAATTCCCGCTCGGGTAAGGGTAAGGGTAAGGGGAAAGAGTCGAGTTCACAAATTCCCAACATGGATGAAGCAAACGAGCAGTGGATGCACTCGTTGTTGGCGATGGGTTCTCCTCCCGGCCAACTTCCATACGCGGGTCCGTCTCCTTTGCAGACTCCTCCGGCGCGGAGACTTTCTCCGTACTTCAACTATGCCGGCAGAATGCCCTCTCCAGCCGACGATGTGTATCGGCCCCAGTTCGACACCCCCGGATCAACCCCAGGCGACCAAGAATCTCAGGCCGCGACACTGAGCGCGGAGGACTTCGAGGTGGAAGAAACGCCCACCGAGCCGCCTGCGACTGATACGGGTTCCGATGAGAGGCCGAAGCGGGTAAGGACTACTTACACACTTCAAGAGTCCGAGCTGATAGCCACCTGCTGGGCGGACACGTCACAGAACGCGGAGCGCAGCAACTACCAGACTGAGATCATATTCTGGGAGCGGGTTGCCGCGAAGTACAGGAGCCACAAGACTGCCTCAATGAAGGACCATGGCAGCGAGGCGATCCGTCGGCATTGGGAGCGCCTCATGAGGGACTGCGGCCACTTCAACGGTATTTATTCTAACTTGTTGGCGGACATGCCCAGTGGCCAGAACGAGCATATGGTCCGAGATGAGGCCATGCAGAGGTATTGTGGCAAGTACTTGTCGAAGGGGTTCAAGTATTGGAACATCTACGATAAGCTGAAGGATCTCCCAAAATTCCGGACGGGAATGCACGCCGCGCTGCACGGGAAATCGGTGCGCTCGCGCCTTAGCGTTTCGGAGAGCGAGGGGAGCGTGGCCCACATCGACTTGAGTGGGGATGGTCCGCACGAGCGCCCGGAGGGAGCGAAGAAGGCGAAGGGGAGGCGGAAGGGGAAGGGCACAACGTCGGAAGTCGGTTCGGAATCCCACATCGACTTAGAAAAAGCCACTTATTCGAGCAATGTCGCCAATCTGACGCAGATGTACACGCTGTACTTCACCGGCAGCGGGACCCCTGAAGAAAAGGCGGCCCTCTGGAAATGCATCCAAGGCCTGCAGATTAGGATGGGCCTCGAGCCCGACGCCCCTCCGGCCCCTTCGTCTTAGTTTTTTTTTTTTTTTAAATCTTTGTTTATTTGCGGTTTTTATTTGTAGTTTTTTTTTTTCTCGTTGTATTATATTTTCCAATGATTAATACAACGATGAATTGTTCATTATTAGTCTATTTATTAAATACATTTGTAGGGAAAATTAAATAATATAAAAAATAATGATGTAAAAATGAAATGTTGAGTTAGGGAGAAATAAGGGAGAAATAAGGGAGAAACCAATGTAGCAGTTGGCTAAAAACTGGGAATAAAATGTGATGCTGATGTGGCGCTGATGTGACAGGAGTTAGGGAGAAATAAGGGAGAAATAAGGGAGTGTCATTGGGAGTGCTCTAACTCTGTTATCATCTTAGTTACACTTTAGATTATTAATATTAATAGTGTTACTAATATGCAGCATGTAGTTATTATCATCTTATAAAAAAAACGCATAAAATCATTCTTAGTGATACTGATATCTATGTTCAAGACCCAAAAACCCCACACACACACATTGGCTGTTCTCCACATTCTTATGAAGTTAAGAACTTGAGATAGTGTAACAAGCATAAGCCTAAAAGCCAGCCTATAAAAGAACCATATCTCTATCAAAGAAAACACAGTTCTTAACACACACACACAATGCATATAACATCGTTGCCAGCATGGGTTCCAACAGCAACGAGAGCAGCAGCAATGCACCAACACAGGGAACAAAGGCAAGTGTTATTCCTAAACAGAGGGAGCATGTTTCAACAATGATGGGCAAGACAATGGTCCAGGCTATTGGAAAAGCTGGAAAGTCTCTTGCTAAGGTTGCAGGGCATCTCAAGAACAGAGCAAAAGCGGCTACTGGCAATAATTATAATATGATACTAGTTAGGAGTATGTTTTAAGAGCCTGTTTCCACTAGTTTCCATGTGTGTTTCTTCACATAATTGAAGTGCTTTTACTGTCTATGTTAAAAGAATTTAATCTACTGTTTATTCTGATATTGAGCCATTCTACTGGGCATATGAGAACATATTTCCTTGCAGACTTGCAGTAGGTTCAGACGTGGAAAACATGTAGATGTTCGCTCGTGAGGGTACTATAATTTCTAACATATGTGGGATGGAAAGCTAAGAACAGCATGCGTGTTAAGGTCAAAAGGATGTGCAGAAATTCATAGCATTAAGGGAGGCAAGGAAAAATTAAAGGAACGTGCATATGCTAATGCGATGCTAATGAGATGAAAGGTTGCTATAAACTAGGAGCATATAAAAACACTCTTATAATCTCATCTCAAAAATGGAACAGCAAGGGATACAATAAAAGAAAAACTCTGTTTTCTACACTTTGCTAACTAAAAGTGATAGAGTTTGCTTATACATACATGTGAGGCAGCAAAACTTTTGATGATAAATTTAGTCACTGATTTCGCCATCCTCTTCGGCATCACTGATATCACTGTAGAGTATAGGCTCTTCACCATCTTCTATGGTGTCAACTTCCATGGAATAATCATCAGATGCATCATCATCACTTTCATCATCATCTTCATATATAACAGGCGCAATTATATTATTCTCCTCCACTTCATCATCAACAGACTGCACCGAGAATTTGGTATTCAGTGTATTGTTATCGTATACGGAGGGAAATATAAAACATTCTGCAGAATCCACTCACATCTGCGTAAAGCAAGTCCAATGAACTTGATAGTTGAAGAGCAGGGTTGAAGGTTGAGACTCTTGATTCTATTATCTGCATACCCATGTGAAAATTATTCTTAAATTACTCAGTGGAAATATAATTCCCTAACCCATATATATGTACCTAACAGTTCCATTTATCTCCCTATATAAACACTAGAAACCCTCTTACCTGAAATATAGAGTTTAAAGCAGCCAAGGAAGATTCTTGGGACATTATACTGCTAGAATGCTGAAGAAGTAAACTTCTGAGCCATGGAAGAGCACATGCCAAAACAGCACCTCTGTTTATATGCACATAAAACAAGAGTTTTGAGGAACAAATGAGACTGTAGCTTGTCATATAATAATTAAAAAACCATCAAGATTTATACGACAAAGAGATGAAATATGAAGTAATTCCATTGAGAAAAAAAATTATTGAAGAAATCTTCAGAGGACAGTCACACTAATAACTAGTAAGTACGTCTATCTCTCTTACCTTAACTGAATTATCGGCACA
This sequence comes from Salvia hispanica, assembly GCF_029641045.1. NCBI lineage: Eukaryota > Viridiplantae > Streptophyta > Magnoliopsida > Lamiales > Lamiaceae > Salvia > Salvia hispanica. The sequence continues at coordinate 7,867,042 of NC_142692.1, read as the reverse complement.
AGAGACTTTAAGAACTTGAGGACGTCAGAAGGATTCAACAGTGAAAGTGAGTTTGCAATAACCTGCATACATGTTATCCTACATCAGCTCCAACCATCTACCTTCATACAGAATGTGAGAACAGAACAACCAATAAAGAAAAGGGAATGCAAAAACTAACTTTGTCATCTTGTCTGGATAAGCAATCTATGAGAAGGGCTCGGTCATCAGCATGCAGTGCTTGCTTAACTAAGATATTAACTGAGGCTGCACTAGGTGGCTTTGCCGGAAGAGAAGAGTCTGTATTTTCAGGGGAATTGTCGTTTCCTTCCAACTTGAGGGTTGCAAGTTTTTCACCCATGGTTGGTTCACTCAAGTCTTCCACAACATCAAATCCATCTTTATCTCCAATACCTTAAATCCACATTCCACAAAGAAACTAGATTATGCTTCAACCTTCACTAAAGCATACTCCAATCTATCTCAAACTACAATAATCTCGATTCGTCTCCTCGACTAGTATAAACCATTTGAGCCAAAACAGATAATATAGGGCAACTTCGAATAACTTCATAACAAAATAGCCATATTGAAGTAATTTATAAATGAAAAACAGTATCAACCTGTCATTTGTCCAGTACCAATACTTCAAAACAATAGACTTTATTAAGTATCATTTTTGAATAAACATCTCAAGAATCTAGCATAAGACGGTCACTCTACCTTGATCAATCAGTAACAAAGGGGAAAAACATAATGTAGCAGCTCAGTTTCACTTGAAAACTGCAAATCTCTTTAATATTACTGCGATTTTTGTTAGTCTAGGCTACAAAACAAGCTACTGATAAAACGCCTAAATTAAATATAACCTTGCAATTCCAGACAAATTCTGGATATGAGATAGTATGAAGCATACCTATGGTATACAGAAAAATTGAGGAATATTTGGTGATAAACGGTAGAGAGCGAGAAACATCAGTCTGGAATTTGCAATCATTAATCTAATTGAACACTTACTCTTGTGCAACAAGACCTCACTGGTTACTCCGGTGTCTCGGTTTTTCCGTTTCGAAGATTTTTCCTTCTTTCCCATGGTGAGGCAGGCGGCGGGGCGGGTTTCGCCGGTAAGTGGGACAGAGAAGAATGTGTAGGCGGGGCGGGTTTCGTTAGGGTTCGAGGGAATATAATATTGGTATATGTATACAAATTTAATTGTATTATTCTTTACTATATAGTGTTAATATTATTTCTACTATTTGATATTCAAATTATATAATTTATAAATATATTTATAGTTATAGGGGAGCGTTATTTATAGTTATAGGGGAGTGACCACCTCTTAAAGTAACATCATATCACCATTCCTAGCAAATCATTTGTACACGTGGACGAATAATCAGCTGTCATGTGGCAATAAAAAAATGTTCAAGGATAAAAAAAAATGGCCAGCAATATTTTATACTACAATATACATCAATTTTTCTCGGACAGCAATATCCAACACGCTAGACAGTGCAATCTACAGACTATTGTCTAGCGTATTGAATATTATTGTGTAGCATTTATAATATTGATGTATTACTGTATATGTGGTGGCACGGTGTCACTTTAAGAAGTATTGTCATTTTAACACAAACCTATAGTTATATTGTCATGTATTGTATTTAAATTTGGCAAGAGCAAATATATTATTGGTTTGTAATACATGTGTAACTAATTCTTAATGTCGAATTATCGAATCAACTAGGAGTTCATTATTAGATAACACAAAGTTCATTTTAAGATCATTTTACTTTATTTTAGAGAAGATTAAGTAAAATAATTTACAAATTACATTCATATAAAATAAACTAAAAATGAAATCCGTAATATTTAACAACATTCTAAAATGATAAAACAAACTAAAAATGAAGGGTTCGACGCTAGAAATTAGTTCGACATTGATTATGAAAAACTATACTATTCCCCCCGTCCCACTATAAATGAGGCGTATTCATTTTTGGATCGTCCAACTATAAGTGAGACATTTCTTTTTATTGCAAAAAAATATCACTCTAACTATCTCTTACTTTATCGTATCTTCTTCTTTTTCTCTTTACTTTTTTCTCACTCCTACTTTATTCGCTCTTCATTTAACCAACACAACCTAAAAATCTGTGTCCAAAAGAAATGTGTCACATATAATGGAATAGAGGGAGTATTATTTTGGTATTTGTTTGATAATCTCAAAATAGTGTGAAAAAATCGCTTAGGCAGTGCATGAGCATCGCATAGGGTCAAACCGCGATAGCTTATGGTAGAGTCATAGATTCGTCCCACAATAAGAGTCATGTTTTGTCATTTCGGTTCATCACACAATAAGATTCCTATTTCACTTTTTATCGTAAATGGTAAATAGGTCTCCAACTCCGCCAACTTATTTCACTTTAAATTTTTTTTTATAAAATATATATATAAATAGGACAAATATTTTACTAACTTATTCAACTCACATTTCTTTACATTTCTTAAAACTTCTTAAAACTTCAGCTCTTTATTCCAGGGCGAACGGAGTAATTAGTAAAATTAAAACACGTTTTGTGAATTTTGAGGAGTAATCACCAACCCAAAAAGAGTAAACAAATTATCCTGTCATTAATTGATTACTGAAATTTGAATTCTGTGTGCACCATGACTCATCTTCGGACTAGAGTGGATTACAAAAATAAATCCTCACTATAAAGTGTTCCATAAACAATTGAAATTTGTAGGTAACACATAAAGTCTTTCATAAATAAAGCCTAATTCATTAAAACACTGTAATCAGAGCATTCTACTTTACGCTACACTACGTGATATATAAATCCCAGGAACACCAATAATGCTTAATTTCTTGATTCAAGGCTTGCGATTATTCAGCTATTAATTACTTGGAAATTAATTAATCAGTAGATTAACTAAGTAAATAATTAATCCAAAGATTTCATCACTTGGAAAAATTAACTAATCAGAAGATTAACAATTTTATTAAATCTTAAAATTTATTTATAGGCGAATAAATCTCTTAATCTCTACAATTAAATTCTTTTCATCCCATACTTAAATTAAATCAAAGTGTCATCTTAAATTTCAAAGAGCGCAGACAATTAAAATATTAAAGCCCAAACATCTTTATTTCATTTCAAAAAAGTTCGGCCTACATGAGAGGCCCAATACTTCAATTTATTTAGACCCAATGAAGCGAAGTGAACACCAAAAGGACCCCCCATAGATCCCTAACTATGGTTTGTGATTGCAGACAATTCTAATTTCTAAGTACTCCACCTTCTTGAGTGACCCGTGATTTTAGAAGAAATTGTTAGAGGGAGTAAGTAGAGGGGAAAAAATAATTGAATATTTTAATGAAGAGAGAAAGAGAGAGATTTATTTCCAAATATAGAAAGTGGATATTTTGAAAAAGATAAACTAAAAAGAAAAGATGGACATATCGAGTGAGAAGGAGGAAATACCAAACTTTAATTGACACCTTCACATTCCTAATACCAATTTTATACAATGTTGTGACACCATTTTATAAAATGCATGGATATAAGTTGTTTCAGTGGCTTATAATTAAGTTTATTAGTTTAAGCATTTTATATTACGGTTCAATGGCTTAGCTTCACCCCATTATGTGTAATTTTCCCTTTAATTATTGGGGCTAGTTTGATTTGAGTAATAAAGAAACTTTTGCTTCAGAACCGAAAATAAAAATCAAGAAACATTCTTAAAGGGTGCGTGTCTAGTAATGTTGTCATGTGGATAATATTCAGATTATTTATTAGTGTGTTTGAATTGAGGAAATAAATAGTGTTAAGAGATTTGAATGTGATGGAAGACGTCATCGTCATCATCACAGGATGCAACAAAGAGCATTCCTCTATTGACTTATATAGCTTCTTCGAACAACTTATTGATATTGAAATTGAAATCATTAAACTAAACTATAAAGAAGTTGCACTCTCGCAATTTTAAGCAAGAATAATCTGACTTGGTATGTATATGAATTTGAAAGGAAAAAAGAAAAAACTTCTTAAATTTTAAAAATTAATCCCAAGTAACTGTACATATTATTAATTTAAATTCTCTATTTAGAAAACGAATGGTGATTGGATTGCCATCTTTACTAGCTATGGAGAAAAGGAGGATTAGATTTTAGTGTTTTTTAGTGAACATGAATATATTAAGTTTCTAAATTTCTCCATAACCAAATTTAAATATTTATAAGGGTGAATATTAAAAATAGATCCTGGATAATTGGATTTGCATGTTCGCGGTCCCCAATTAATTTTATTAGTATGGGTAAACCTCATAATTAGAGATAATCACATTTGTGGTATTTTTGTCCTTTTCTAAAAAAAATTTGTCTCGTGTAGCATTTTTGTCAGTTGAATTTATCCACTAACCTGCATTATTTATATTTGGTTTCCTTTTAAGCTCATAAAATAATATGCATGAAAGTAGACTTTTCTTGAATTTAGTGATAATTTGTTTTCCATTCTTTTGGTGTTTGGTTAGATTAATAGGTGATTGCTAGTGTGCTGCCAAGTGTTTGTTTTATTTATGGGGTTGTAGGAAAAACAATGACGAATGACGTATTTACCCATTAATTACAAATTTCATTCAAATTGATATATCATGGATCAATATAATACATTTTGGTATTCCTAATCAGCTATATAAGATTCCGGCCACCACTTCCGCTGCAGGGTCAGCGTCGGCATCCATTTGAAAAGTCCAATTAATAGCTAATTCAAAAGTATCCTATATATTTGGGGTTTTTCCTAATCTAAATTCATTGAAAATTATGAATTCAATTCATTGGCGCAATTCAAACTTTGACTTATGGAATTTTTTAGGCTAAATCTACAATGTCTACTTATTTTCTTTATTCACTTAATAGCTAATGAAAAATATCCACCAACTGAAGTTGATGTGTTTTCCAAAAGTTGATTTAGGCATGACTTTGGTGAATGTGAGTGGAAGTGATATACGCTTCTAGTGATATATATATGTCGGCTTCAATTGACCTAATATTTTACCTTGAGCTATTATGGGAATATGGAAATATGTACAAATTATACAGATATTGCCTCTGTGTTAGTATCATACTTTACCTTTTAATCCATCTTATACTTCACTGTCTCTCTACTTAATAATTAACCACCCTTATATCTTAAATATCAGGTTCAAAAGAAGAATACTCGAGAAACATAAAATGGAGGGAATAATATTTAAAAATTTAAACTTTAAAAACTATTACGAGCTAAATTTTGAACTAATATAATTTTAGATACTACTATTATTAAGTTATTCTTGATAACAATAAGTTTGCAGCTAGCTAATGGTCATATAACAATTTTCGTTCAATTGGTATATACTCCCTCCATCTTCAAAGAATATGCACTTTATCGATCATAACTTGGAAAATATATATTCTTGTGGGACGGAGTGAGGAGATTTTATCGATCTAAGACGATGACTTTAGCATAGTATTACTCAATAATTCAATAATTTTGATTGAGTAATACTATTAAGAACAAATTCTGTTATTATGGAGTAGAAGGCAAAAACTGAGGAGAATATTAAATTAGCAGAGTGATTTTTTTAGGAGTATTATTAATAGTAATATAATACCCCATCTAGCTGTAAATTATGACTCAGATAAAGACATCGTACGATGATCTGACGTAGGGGCTGTATGGATTGAATGCCACGTGTCATGTCTAGAAACTCTCATTCTTAAGTTTCCTTTCCTATTTTAAAATACCATTCCACCTATAAATTCAGTCAGTCTAGTGACACAGGGCACTAGTACATCATCACTCGCAAAATAAAAAACACAGCCAGCAAACCCGATGTCGGCGGCGGCGGTGGCGAAAAAAGGCAGTGTTTTTCCGGCGAAGAGGCGGTCGGTGAAGAGGATGATGTTCGATTTAATGCTTCAATCCATCGCCTCCTGTTTTAGAAGAGGAGGCGGAGCGGTGTTTCCGTACACATCTGATCATTACTGAAAAATGTGTATTTTAATTTTATACTCCACTAACCACTCCTATTTTAGATTTTGCATTTTTGTATTTTTAGGGCTCTATATTCGGCCTTGTCTTTATTTGGTTGTGTAATTAAATTTATAATGTGTTTGTTGTAGCCATGGATTGACAAAATTGCCCCATCTTTAATTTATTGAGGACATAGATAGAACGAAATATTGTAAGCTAGTTAAATACTGGTATAATTTTAAGTACTGTTGCACTATGTATCAAACTATTTTATGCTTGCAACTTGCAAAGATTAATTGAGCTATAAATCTATATAAGAACAAAGATCTATTCAGCAGTAATTGTTTCTTAACTGAATCAGCTTTCGGGAAATCATTTATCCTTTGACTATGGTAGTTATATGTACGTGGTTGCAATTAACATAAATTAATTAGAATTCTACAGTAATATAATTAATTAGTTGTTTGCTTCTTAGTTTGCAAGTTGCTCTTATGTCCTAATCGAATCTATTAAAAGTTCAAGTTATGTTAAACTGACTTTGAAATAAATTAGTTTATTTAATTTAGTTAATATTATATGTCAGTGTGTCACGATTGAGCATCTCAGTGAAATCAAAATAATAATATTGTCCATAAATCTTACTGATAATATTATGAAATACAGAAATTTGTCTAAAGATATTTAAGCTGAAAACTCTGAAATTAATAAGCTAATATCAAAGTTGTAGACAGTGAGAAGCCAGCTAATGATAAGGTACACGTAATCACTACTTTTTCATGAAGGATTCAAGAAACTTCTATTTTGACTAAGAAGAGTCAAATTTTCAACATTTATATATGAAGTTGAAAGACTGAATTTAATACTTGGGTTGGAAGAATAATTCAGAACTAAAGGCACCCAATTTTCTAGTGTTGCAGGGCCATTGATTTGTGTAAATATGTTTGACCACCATCACATCTTACATATTAATGACGTACTTTATACTCCGTATTAATATATTAATATGATTGGAGTCACATTTAATAGAATTTTGAACTTCTCTAGCGACTTGAATACAAATACATTTAATTACTACTCCCTCCGTCCGCATTAGGAGTCTCATTTTTTTGCAGCACTGGTTTTAAGAAATGTTAAGAAAAGTGAGTAGAAAAATATTAGTGGAATAGAAGTCCCACTTGTATATATTAATTTTAAATAAAATGTAAGTAGAATGAGTTAGTGGAAGGTGGGACCCTATTACCATTTATGGTAAAAGTGAACCGGAACTCCTATTCTCAGATGGACTAAAATGGCAAAATGAGACTCTTATTCGCGGACAGAGGGAGTATTTTGCAACATACATTTAGAGTTGCCAACTAGGCTGGCCAAGTCCGACTCATCAATAAAACATAAATGAGTTTGACTACAGTATACCAAGATACAATATGAGATTGAATCATGGTCTGGCCATGACTTCTAATCGCGGGATTACCCACTTGCGATACAATCTTGAGACTGAGTCTTCTCAAGCGAACATGATACAAATTTAGTCTTTAGCTTTAATCCCTCAAACCGAACGGCGCCTTAGACTGGACGAACATGATCAGTAGGGTACGTGATCAAATGCAAACTTTAAATATTGTACAAACTCCAAACTTTGATCTGGACCGTTAGAAAATATCAACAGATCATGAAATAATAGCAACAAAAAATGTCAACACAATGTCAACGGTTGATGTTGTGTTGAAATTGTGTTGACATTGTGTTGATATCAAAATCTTGAAATTTTATACTGTGTTGACATTATATTGATATTGTGTTGAAAAAGTTTGGAGTTTGTACAATATATGGGTTTGCATTTTATCACTACCCTGATCAGTAGATACTCCATCCGTCTGCAAATAAGAGTCTCATTTATTTACGGTACGGGTTTTAACACATGTTAAGAAAAGTGGGTGGAAGAAAGTTGGTGGAATATGAGTCTCACTTGTATTTATTAGTTTTAAATAATATGTGAGTGGAATGAGTTGGTGGAATGTGAGACATTTTTACTATTTATGGTAATTATGAACCGGAACTCTTATTCGCGGACGAACTAAAATGAAAAGATGAGACTACTATTCACAGACAGAGGGAGTATTTTACCTTGATTTGGATAATAATCATGTGAGTGTACATGAATTTATTATAGTAGCATAATTTTTATGATACTTTATCTTTGCACAAGATATAATACTTATTTGAATGCAAATGAATAAATTATTTGCATAACAACATAAGTTTAAAATAGTTCTATAAATGGAAACTATTTTCTCAATAATGAAAGTGAAATTCATTTTCTACTAATCATATTTTAATCATTTATATATATATTTTTTACTTTATTAATAATGCATTAAAATTTACTATCATTTTAAAAGCTTATATTTTTTACTTTATTAATAATGCATTAAAATTTACTATCATTTCAAAAGCTTATATTTTTCAAAGATGAGGTAGTAATTTTTTTTTTTTTGACAATTTTTCTCAAATTGTTTGATTATTTGATGACGTGAAAAAGTAAAATCATAATCTTAATATACGTTACCCATATACTAATTTAGTAAGAAACGAAAGCTAAGAGCTAAGAACATTATAAATTGAATAGGATAATAATCCTAAAAACCCAAAGCAAATAACCCGGGTCATAGTATAAAATTAGAGACGTGTAGTACCAAACTTCTCAAATTATAAAGCCGATCAATTTTATAGGAGGTCATTTTCAAGCACATGCAAATGTACAAAAATCTTCAAGCAAACCTGCACGTGGCAGCCTCTGGTTGGATCCTGTCGCAAGCGTGCTTTAACCAGAGGGAAGTGCTCCACACAGAATCACAAACCACTCCACTCTTCATCTATATAATTTGTGAGCCCAATTTTGAGTGTTGAGAGGAAATATGAGTGGCAATGGGCAGAGCAATACGGGAGGAGGCGCGCAAAACCCTCCGCCGCCCGCCAGCGGCAGCGCTCAGCCGACAAGGCCGCCGGGCGGTGGAAATTGGAATGGTCTGCCTAAATCCAGAGGTGGAGTGCTTAAGACCATCCTAGGTGGTGGTTGATTTATCACACTTTATTAATTATGTGCAAAATTACTTTATTTCTCACATAATTATTAATGTTTCTCTCCTTTTTTTTTTTTTTCTCATGCACTTTTCTTAGTTGGGAAAGATTGTCAGTGTAATATAAATTGTGGCAGATTTAGTAAATAAATCTTGTACAGTTATTATCAACTCTATTTTCTACGTGGGTTTTTTTTAGTTCTATAAAGCTTTTTAATTCTACAAGATATTGTTTTATATATCATGTGATTCAAGTTGAATTTAAGGCCGTCGCAATTTTTATTTTTTAAGGAAAATTAGCTAGCGACGTACTCACGTGGAAAGAATGGGGTGCACTTATACCCAACAACAGATCAAATAATACTAATATATTGAGATATTTTAATTGCCAAATATCAACGGTCTAGTAGCATAATCTTAAGGATATATTGTCATTGTATAAAGTTTAATATTGCCTTCAACTTGCAATTCAGCACTAAATGTAGCGATAACGATTAGGATGTTTGAAAACAACCAAAATTTGTAATTAATGTGACATGTAGTAGTAATTATGTTTGGAGATAAGTAGTACTCCTACTTATTGATTTATAAGCTAGGTTTGCATATGGCAAAGCGAATTGATGGGCATATTTTTTGGTTAATTGGGGCATGGAGATGAACGAAAATTTCGAATGATATACTGTATAAATGAATAAATGATCCTCCAAGAAACACTGTTAATCCATTAATACTAGATAAAATGGGTGTGACATTATCTAGACTAATTTTTGTCTGAGCATTTAGTGATATTCCAAGAGCTCTGGCTCTATTATTGGAACTAAAAAAAAGACTCTTCTTTTGGTAAAAGGTGAATAAACAAAGCAACTTATAGCAATAAGTAGTGAAGAGCTTTCATCCTTATCTTTCTATACATATATATACAATAAAATAAAATACTACTGGAAAGAGAAGGTTTCAATTGGTTAATTTTATCTTTTAAATTATAATGGTCGAGGCGGCGGCATTTAATTTGGTAGGGTACAGTTCTAGAACCTCGACGACGCCGTTTTGCCTTCTGGTCTACGTGCCGTTCTTGCATTTGCTGAATGACGATTGCTGACCAAACATTATGACGTAATTTATTTAATTTTTAATCACTTTGTACCACTACTAATTGCATAAAACAAAACAAAACAAAAATGTTAATGTTGTTCAGAATTTCAATTTACACGAGCGACATACACAACGCTTTAAATTAGATGACTCCTTAAGAATTTCGTTTATGGCTGGTAATTATATACTAGCATACAGATGCTCGGAGTTATCTAAAACAATTATTAGTGCGTATCTTAATTAATTCACTATTGAAACCTCTCCTACAAATATCAAAATTGAAGAAGTCATCAGCAGAAGTGAATGCAATGCCAAGTTAGAAAATAACATTACACTGCAGCAATATGGAAAGATGAAGTGTGCATCGGATTTAATTTGTAACTCTCAAATAAGTAAAATGCTACAAGACTCTTCATCTAACACATCAATGTAGAAGCTTGAAAGGTTGTAGAATGTGTTAGGTCTTGTGTTTTATTTAATGCTTATCTATTATGAGTAACTTATAAATAGTCTTGATGTAATGCTCCCTTCGACAAGTGAAAATCTTGAATACAAATCTATTCATCTTTTATTTTTCTTTCATGGTATATAGAGCCTAGGTTCTGATCACCTTCTCTTCGCTTCCCTCCCTCCCTTTCCCTTACCTTTCTCCATTTTCTTTTTTTATGGATACAAATACTAATTCCAGCTCCTCCACCACCTCTCCCGTTTTAGCCCTACATCATCCTCTTTCCATCAAACTCTCTGATGAAAACTATCTCATTTGGCGACAACAAATTCTGGCTACTGTTCGTGGTCATGGTCTTGAGGGATTTCTTCTTGGATCAGACATCCCACCCTCTCCCTTTCTTACTACTGATGATGATGATGCTCCAAAGCAACCCAATCCCGCCTACCTTGCTTGGCATCGCCAAGATCAACTTTTATCTGCTTGGATTCAAGGATAGCTTTCTGAGAGCTCGATGATCCTCGTTGTTGGCCTCTCCACAAGCAAAGATATATGGCAAGCTATAGAGTCTAGCTATGCGAGCCAATCAAAAGCTAAAATTATGCAATACAAATTGCAGCTTCAAACTATCAAACGACACAATCTGCCCATGAATGATTATCTTAACAAAGTCAAGTCTTGTTGTGACATATTAAGCTCTGCTGGTTGTCATGTCTCTCCCGAAGATCATATCCTCTATCTCTTGGCTGGTCTCGGCCCGGAATATGATCCTGTGATGGTCACCATCACCTCTAGGACAGAAAGTTGGTCTGTTCCAGATGTTACTGCCCTTCTCCTCAGCTTTGAGTCCAGATTAGAAACTGCTCGTCTTTCTTCCTTCCAACACCGATGGCTCTCAACCCTCGGCCAACTTTGCTCATGCTAGTTCTGGTCCTCCCAACAGAGATGGCTCTAGAAATGTTCCCTCTTATCCTCGTCGTGGTGGTGGCCGTGGTGGTGGTAACTTTTTTATAATAATTCACTAATTATAAGAAACACGATATAATATTTCTAAAACGACGAAAACTTCATGCATATTTTTGGTGTAAAAAATATATTTGATATTTGACACATAAATATATTTGATATTTGACACATAAATATATTTGATATTTGTTGAATGTATAAATGTATTTGTGATACGTATAGATGCCATGAGTATTTTGCATCAAATATATATAAAAATAATATACATATGGTTATCATGGGAGGTGGTACGTCTGTAGAATATACTATTTCATAAAGGTGACGTATTTTATACTAGTACCAAATAAAGTATTGAATAAGTAAATCACACAGTATAATTAATTAATTAACAAACCAAAAGCATTCTTGGCTTGAACAGATAAAATTGGCCTGAGCAAAAAAGCATTCTTGGCATTCAAATCGAGACTTTGAGTCATTATAGGATAAACGAAAAATTATTTATGATTATCTTAGTTTAAAAACAAAAAAATTTAATTAGCTAAAACCTTTGTAGAAAAATTGCATGAGTTTTTAGGTAGGTGGGACAAGGTATGCATGGCTAAAGGTCGCATATCACTATTGTTTAGTTATAATAACTTAATTAGATAAATAAAATATGTGATAGTTAAGGCATGACTGTTTGGATTATACGTGTCTGTCAAGAAAAAACTATACCACCCCCTTCTAGACTGTTTAGACTTTTTCACATTACTCAACTACATTAATTGCACCTATTTCTAACACTAGCCCACCCGGATTTTGTTAATAATAACAAAAAAAAGCATCTATTTTTCTCAAAACATATGAAAGGTTCTAAAAACATCATACACACTCTGTACTAGACAAATTGTAAACAATACAGATTTTAATGTGTAATTAGTAGAGTAAGAGAGAAATGAGAAAATGTAATAGAAATAGTATTAGTGGATTATGTGATCCACGTTATTAGTAGTGCACAATTGGTTAAAAACTTTTTATATTTAAACTTATTCAAATTTTAGGACGGTCTAAAATGATAAAACTAGTTTATTTTTTAGGACGGAAGAAGAGGGAGTAATAAGTTTCAACTTGTCGATAAAATTAAAATAATATATACTTCCTCTGTCCACATCTTCCTTCGTCCATATTTAGATTTGATCATACTAGTTATCTTTTGAGGAGGGAGGAGTATAAGAAAGCAAGTATTGAGAAAGAATAGTGCAATTGAGTAGTAATTCAGTTCTTATTATCAATTCAAAATATTATCTTATTAATGCTATTTAATTAATTTGAATCAGTCTTTGGATATCCTCCGCGTAGTGATCACACCACGCCTTCATCTCTCACCTATAAATAACCCCAACACACACACACACATATTAATTACCACTATCGCATACTACTATTAATCAAGTTCAAGAAAGTGCACTAAAAATGAATCAGGCTGAGTACTATGAAAGGCCGGCAAAGGTAGGAACCATCGGCGGCGGAGGGGAAACTCCGGAGGCGGCGGAGGAGGAGAAACGTGGATTGCCACCACAGAGAAGGGGGGGCGTCATGAGAAGAATCATTGCTGATTGGACTGGAGTTCGTCTGCTCAAAACTCCTAAGCAAACCGACGATTAATTGCTTTTATTTATGGTTTATCATAAATAGTCATCATATGCTAGCTATATAATGAGATATAGCTAGCATGTCCCATTAATTTTTTTATTTTTTGTGCATATGTATATATTATAAATATGCCAGCTCCAAATTAGAGTTGGAAATTAGTTTATTTGTACTTAGATGTATGGTCTATATATATAATGCTTGAGATTTCCCTCTATGAATAAATTGAATAGTAGAGAGTGACGCTTTCTTCCATTTGCACTTTGTGATCATAGATCATATCTGCAATATTTAAGAGTAGTTAATTAAGTTGTGATATTATTTGTTGCATAGATATTTTGACGGAGAAGGTGTAATGATTCATAGAATTCAAGATATCACAAATATTGCTATACATATGTCAAATGTAAAATGTCATATTAATTGTAATACTATAATAGATGGTCAAAATTGGGCCAACACCTACTTGCTACTTGCCCTATGGTGATATAACTTAATTCATGTATATGTCATATGAGTCGTCTTGTAGAGTTTAACCACTTATATGAGAGTAGTAATTATTATTCATTAATATATTTTTAAGATAAATTGTATAGAAACTATAGAATTTTGGTTAAGTTTATACAACTAAAGGAGGAGCGCTCTGTGAGCGAATGCTTACTATACCCCACGTTGGATGTAATTAGATTGTTCTTATCTTTCTCTAAATCATCTAGCAAATATATGGCAATTAAACAAGAAAAAATAAATAAACTAAGAACACAAAAATGAGAACTAGGACAAGTACTATAACGGTACAAAATTCTAGCAAAGAATAATGGTAAAAAAAAGGTAGCTCGACATTTCTTAATAAAGAAAGAAGTAATTCATCATTACTTAGCAATATTTTCGACCCAAATAACCGTTACATCCCGGCAACAAATTTCAAAAATCTGAAAAAGTGTGACACACCCAAAATAAAGCAAAATTCCACCCAACACCTTTTTCATTTTCCCTTTAACAAAATTTTCCACATCTAATTACAATACACAACATTACCAAACTCCATCTCCCCTTCAAAAATTCCTCAAAACTCATCAAAAAAATGGGTTCTTGCATTAGCAAATGCAAACCTAAGAAGAAATCCAAGGAAGAAGATATTGTTGTCCAAGACAAGGTCGCAATCTCAAGAGATCCTCCCCCGACCGAAATGACCATAATGCCCTCACACAAGCCTCTCTCCCCAACTTCTTCCACCGCTTCTTTTTCCTCATTTTCATGCTCCGCCGCCGCCGCAGCAGCTTCCTCGGTATCTTCCTCCTCTTCGTCTTCTTATTCGACTAACTGTGTATCGAAAGACCGCTCTTTCTCGAACGAATTCCTGAGGTCTTGCGCCAAGGAAAATCCACACGCCATCGCCGGCCTTAGCGTCGACAAAACGGCGCCGTTATTCCCTAACAAGATTCCTTCTCGGAATCTCCCTCCGTCGCCGGCGCCGGCGGCTAAGAAGAGGGCGCGTGCGGCTTCGCCGACTCTGGTGAGGCAGAAGAGCTTCAGAAGAGAGCCGAATAGAGGCCTCCGGTCGCCTTCTCCGAGCCGGAGATTCAACGGCGACGTTAACAGAATCTTTCCATCTCGGGAAAATGGTTATAACGGGAAATCGGCTGTGTCCGGAGGGAGTAATGCGGCTCTGAAAAGGGAAAGTTTTCGAGGGGCGGTTCCTAAAAGGGAAAGTTTTCGGGCTCCGAAGGCCGAATTGAGCACGAGGCGTGTGTATTCTTCGGTGAGGAAAATTGATGGATTTCGTGAGCATATTAGTAGTAAGATTGAAGGTAAAGAAATAGATGTTGTGATGGAGGATATTGATAATCCTCATATTGCCTTGGATTGTTTCATTTTTCTCTGATTTTTTTGTTAGGTTTTTGCATGGATTTTGTGTGCTCTCATCATTTTGTGTTTATACACTTTTTTTTTTTTTTTTTAAATCTTGGTGTGTTGTTCTATTGTTTAGGGGTTACTTGTTGTAAGTTCTAAGCTCGTGAATAGTTCTGTTTTCTTTTAATTAATTAGGACTTAGGAGTAGTAGTATTGTAATCCTTATAAGTTTCATAAATTGAAATGTGAAAAGAGTGTATATTGTCCCTTGTTCAAAATTTTATTTTCTTGTTAGAATTGGAGGTTGAATGTTGTTTTTGAGTTTGATGAGCTAAATTTCATGCTATGATGCTACCACCATAATAAAATACAATGTTTACTCAACACAAAAATAATCGGTAGACAAAAGTGATCGGTAAATAAACTGCTATTTATCGGCTTGCATGTCGATAACTTTCGGATCACAACACAATGAATTTCGGAGCAGACAGTATTGACCAGTACCCGGTCAACGCAACACACAATCGTGTTTTTACATGACTTTCAAGCAAACAAGTACTTGACAAATTGGAATTTTACTAAGCACCTGGTTTCTGTGAAATTTAGCCACGAGTAACGGTGTGTCTTTGTTTGGAGGCGATACCAAGCCAAAGATTTCAAGTCCAGTTCGAATTTTTTTAACCCAAATTGATAGGTATGTATGTGTATTTTGGAGTCGACATGAGATTTAACTTATATAACAATCAGATACTTACAATGAGAGAGCAAATATATGTAGACAAAAATAGCAAATCTCAATCTTAGACAATATAGAAATCGAGTTGGGCCTAAAAATATACTGTACTATCAAAGCCCAACACCAAACAACAATTCACTTAGCTTTCTTTGATTAATTATACCGGGGTGTCATGTTTTGGATTGGTTGTGATCCATCATCATCTCCACTGATTTATAAGGGTTATAAGGAGATGCAGAGAAGGAATTAGTGGCTCCGGATGGAGATGAAGGTGGAGGAATCTTCTTGGGCAGCATTTCTTCCCAATTATATGGCTTCCCTATTTTTGATTGTGTCATCAAAATAACACCAATAATACTCAAAACCACACACTTCTGCCTCCATGAAACTGACATTTCTTCCTCTTCAACATGCTACTACTACCTCTCAATACCTCCACTCTGCACTTTTGCTATCTATCTATATATATATGTGGGTGTATTGTGTATTTGCTGGTTGCGTGGAATGATCGCGATGAGAAAATGCAACTTTCGACAGTTATTCTGTTCCTCGTCCAAGTCCTCCACTAACTGAAATACCCAAGTCTTTACGAATCCATAACATAATTCTAGGAGTTTTCTTTTTTTAATTTAGTAAAGGGTAAAACTGTAATTTCACAGCATAAGTTTAAAAAATTCCAAAATGATATTGTTTGGCATCCTCTTCTTCAAAAAATTAGCGGATCAAGGGAGACTGCCATGACGTTTTCGGCCGACCCTTGTAGCAATATCTGCTCCTCCGGAACTAACTGCGCTAAGCCCCTGCGGGCCGACCCTAAATGAGCGTTAGGTTGTCCTCGGTCAGGGGAAAAAGGTGGACATTGCACTAATTAAGATCATACGAAAATTGCACTAATTACATGATTTGAAATTCCAAATGCGGTTGGAAAAAGAAGACACGAAATGAAATTAAATATGTAAAGTCTTGCCACGTACGTTGGAAATATATAATGGAAATGCTGCTGCTAATGCAATGTGAATGCAGTCACTATAATAAAAAAATATATATTAAGGATATTTTTTTAACGCACTTAAAAGTTAATTTGTGTTTCTAAATATATCACCAATACTTCCAAAAGTATCCTTATAGTTGGTGTCCCAACTAAAATTAAAGGACGCAAATAGAAGTGTTATAAAATAGCAAAAGATAAGTTAATTTGTCCTTAATTTAGGAACGCTTTATTTTGTATCCTAAATTGTTGTTATTTGCTAAAATTTTCTGTTGCAAGTAATTGCTTCTCGATTTTTGTGTCCTTAAAAAACAACATTTTTGTAGCGAGTTTACGAAATTCACTACTCTTTGTTAAGTACTCCATTTCTTTACTTCATTTCCCCAACACTACACAAGGCACAAGCATTTAATCTCCAAATCAGTATTGATGAAACCTCAAACTATGTTCCTGCACTAGGCCTGATTTTAAAAACTAAATTATTGGAATGGGTGTCATTAGTTAATTACATAGGCAATTCTAAATTCTAATCACTGAAATAGTGAAATGACAAATATTTGACTTGATTGAAATATCACTTATGAGTTAGTACTTAGTACTATGTAAGAATCAATAATTGCCTTTTCCTTTTTAGTACTATGTAAAAACTAAATTATTGGAATGGGTGTCATTAGTTTGTTACATTCTTACTACTACTATATCATAAGGGAAAGTGTTATGAGCCCCGCGCGAGTGAAGAAAACTTTGCCAAATATTTTGTCTCACCATTCTTCACTACGAAAAAAAGAAGTTCTACGGTGCATTTTCCGACAAACGTCATTGACTACCGACGAATTTTCGACTGATCGGCTGTTGGTAAATTCACCTCTTTGCCTATCCTTTTATGCCTCTTGGAATCTCCTCTTTGATTAAGTTTCCAAAGCCAAGAAAATCACACTAATGATCTTAATAAAAAAAGTTGTGTATTTATTTCACATGAGAAAAAAAAGAATTCACACTTACACCACCTGCCCTAAATTTCCATGTTAGAACCTAATTATGACTATCATAATACATTAATCACACTCTACTTACACACTATCATTTCCTTCACTCTCTTCATAGGATCAACAAAAAGAAGCCATTCTTTCTGGCTGCTGCTATGCTATCTTACTCAATCTATACAATTCAACTCCTTTAGACAAGTTGAGGGAGCCAACAGCTACACTTTCCCATCAGAAGGCAGCTTCTGATCCATCTCCACAGCTGTAGAATAGGCAGACACAGAGTTCGTCCCCTTAGATGGAGCTGAGGACGGCGTGTGGAGCTTCTTAGGCAGCATCTGCTCCCAGCTGTACGCCTTAGGCGTTCTCGCGGCTTCAGACATGAAAACAAGAGCAAGCAAGCTCAGAACCAAGCACTTGTGCCTCCAAGAAACAGACATGATGAAGAGAAATGCAGTGGAAGAATTTGTGAGGAATCAGGCTTTTTAAGGAGAGGAATAAGCAGACATGTTGAGCAATCTAAGAAGACAGTGTTGTAATAGAATAATGGGTGAGTTTGTTAAGGAATTATGTGTTTGATGCCTTTTCTCTTTTCTTATCTTATCCAATCAGACAACAACTTATGCAGCATTTCTTGAGGAATGATTCAATTACACATGACCCCACTGTAGTAGGAATTAGTCATTCTTTTAACTGGGGACACAGATTTGTCAAAGTGAAGAAAAAACAATCACTAGTTCCACTGAGGATTGTGTGTGCTTTTGTTTGATTGATTGTTGTATATGGCATTCAATTATGAAGCTCCATGCTCAATTTTATCATATAAAAATAGAATCTATCGTTTTGAGTACTATATAACATTTCATGCAGCACACAAGTTTAAACACTGATATAGGGGTATTTTTGTCTGAAAATTATCAAACTATTGATTTTAAAATATTTAAAAGCTGATATGCAATATCATAATGTAGCGAAAGATAAGAATTTATTACCCCTATAATGTATTCATGTGAGTTTAAAATAGTAGTACTAGTATGTAAGCTTTTAAAAGCAAGAAATTAAATTTGTTTTTGATTCTTGAAATCCAATCATGCAAACATGAGGCGAGAAGGGGGTTAGAATAATAGGTAGGCAATAGAATAGGGAGACAAAGCCCAGTTCAAAAGAGTAGAATGTGAAACTCTTTGTCCACTCCTTTTTAGCACTAAGGGATAAATTTATATTCACAAATAAAGAAAATTGGTGACAGAGGGTAATGTCTCTTACATGTTGTCAAAGTCTAAATTCTTTATGTTTCATGAAAAGCCATGACATTTAGTAAAGGGAAGCCTTGATTTTTATCTATTATAGAAAAAATATTCATTTTAGTGATCAACCAAGACTATGAATTAAGAAACTTGTATGTTTCAGTGAAGCTCTTCGTTTTAGACACATGTGTTATTTTTAAGAATATGACTTGTATAGTTGTATTGTAATATTGATGATTTATATCCTGGTTTAAGTGGATCAATTACAAAGAATCTAGCCTAAGGAGCATTGAAATTTGAAAAAAAAAATCTCTACATATATACATGATTGAATGTAGACAATGAGGAGTTGGATCAAGGTGGAGAAATGCACCTTTCCCCCAAGTGGTGGTCCAGAGTTTAATATTCAAATTTTGTGGGGCTCTCTGATTAACTATTTTTTGTCATTGTGATTTCATTTAATCACTTTTGCCATTTAATAATCAAAAAAATAATTGCACACGGGGGGTGTATCTTTATTAGTACTCCCTTTTGGCAAAATAATGCATTTTGTGTCAAACGCCAAAAGGATTGTGGCATGGCATCCCATATTTTAAGGGAAGCAAAAAAAATTATGTCATCCATTTATTATTAATACTTTATACTAACATTCAATTGTATTTTTAAATGAAGGATGGTGTATATAGATGAAACATGGTGCATTAGAATTTAGAACTCCCACGTGTAGAAAGAAGATATCTAGATTCATCCTCTTTGCAAATGGTCTGTTTGTAGAGTGCCAAAAAAGTTCGACTTTAAGCCTCCAATTTGGTAACAAAATATCCTGATAATGATGATAAAATAAAACACAAGTAATTAATTCAGTCACATCTTTTTAAATAAAAAAAATGATGAGATTAAGTATTGCTATTTGCAAATGGGTCAAAAGCTGGGTTTGGCCCAATGCGGTTAGGGCCCAATTAAGTCCATTCAGCCTCAGCCCACATTACGTGTAAATTAGTGTTGAAAAAGAAGCGATGCTATTGGTGAGGCTTGGATTTTGTAGGTCCCACATCACCCTCATTCTTGCCACTGCAATTTCCTTACCAATGTGTGTTCATCTTGTCCACAACTGCTCTCTCTCTCTCTCTAGATTTTCACAAAGCACACACGACACAACAGACAACACAGATTGAGAGGGAAGAGGCGGAAGATTGGTGGAAATGAGAAACAAGTGATGCAAAAAAGAGAATGAGTAATGCATTCCATGGCTGCTGCATTCTCACCTTGCTATATTCATAACTGCAAAATCAATACCACTTCACCCCCACACTCATTGCCTAATCACACAACCCCATCTTACAATTCTCTTGTCTTCCAGGTCTCTCTCTCTCTCTCTCTGTTTAATTGAGAAAATATGATATATCTGCTATTGAGATTCTTCCCTTGCTGCATCTAGGGTTTCAAATCAAGAAAAATGGTGTATGAAATTTTGAAATGCATCCCTTTTTCTGTGGTTTGTGCTTAATAGAGGATGTGATTGAATATTTTTATCTTCATTTCAATTGGATATGTGAATCAAGGGGCCTTTATCAGGATATTACAAAGCTCCAATCTAGGTAATTATGTTCTTTATTGTTGGGTTGATGATGTAGGCTGCAAGGCTATTAGGCCCCCCAGCAAGATTTGAGGCATCAAAGCTGAAAGTTTTATTTGTGGGAGAAGAAGTGAGCAACCAAACCAGAGTGGTGCCAAGAACCTACACTCTCTCCCACTGCGACTTCACTGCTGATCTCACTCTAACCGTTTCCAACATAATCCCGCGCAATCAAGTAATGCTTACTTACTTCCTTTGATGCTCTATTAAGTTCAATGTCAAACCTCTCTTAGCATAGCGCACTTGTTGGTGCAGTTGAAAGGCTGGTATAGTAAAGATGATGTTGTGGCTGAATGGACGAATGTGAATGGCCAACTGTTCCTCAATGTTCACTGCTATGTCAGTGGACCAAACTTGTTCTCGGCCATGGCTGCTGAGTTCAGATACCTCATATTCTCCAAGGAATTGCCATTGGTAGGTATTTAGCTTAACTTCCTGCATTTGGTGTTTGCTTTAAACGCATGAGAAAATGTGGCACTGTCGAAATTTTGCAGGTTCTTGAAGCTGTCTTGTATGGAGATGCGGAGTTTTTCAGAGAGCATCACCAACTAATGGATGCTATAGTGAGAGTGTATTTCCATTCTAGCTCCAGCAAGTATAACCGTATGGAGTGTTGGGGGCCGTTGAAGAACGCTGCTCAGGTGAATATTACAGCTTCAAACTGGTTTGGAATCATATTTGTCTGAAAAAAGTTGGTGATGTTTTGCAGGGGAAAGGAGTAGATATGATCAATGGCTACTTGTATGCGAGCAAGGAAACGTCACGTGCTCACGGGTTTTGGGGGAGCCCAAAATCAATCTTTCAAGCACTCGTCACCTTCCTGCTGTGAGCAGAAGAAGGAAACAAGCACGTGAATGAGGGCAAAGATTGAGCCTGTGAGGTTTCAAAAACACACAATTGGATGATGAGTTGAGTTTCATATCAGCTGGAATTTGATTCTTTGTGTAACTCATTCATATGATTTCTTGACTGTCAATTCTTGTTCAAAGAAGATTATTTTCTCTTTTTCATCACAAAATTGTTCAAGAATCATTAATGTGTTCAACAGTCCAGCTATATAGAGAAAACTTTTAGTATAAGATGCAAACCTCAATAAAAAAGAGAAACGTTTCAAGTGTTGAACAATAGAAGCCGAATTGAAGTATATTAACAAATGTAAATAACAAAAAAAGAGAAACACAATGTCATAGACAGAGGTCCAAACATAATATATATGCACTATGCAGACAGCAAGCAATCTGTGCACGGTATTTCCCCTAATAAGACCGGTTCGGTTTGGGTGAGGACGACTTGGACTTAGCGAAATCAACAAGGTCTCTGAAGAGGGCATCTTCGCTTTTCTCTGGCTTAGATTGAGCTGGTGGTTTGATTGAGAGATTCTGGGTTTGCCCGACTAAGCTGTCATATGAAGATCCCGATCCACTACTCGAATGAGATGGCCCATTACCGGGGGTATGGCCTTGCTCAAAAAACTGTTGCCTCTGGTTGTACCTTGAAGGTGGAGGTGGGAGGTTTCCAGGTGGAACATCCCAAGGAGCTGAGGGCAAACTGTCGGCCGATTTGCTTGCAGGGGCAGGTTCGTCATACGCTGGTGTTGGAGCGAACATTGATGCAGTGGGGTTGATAAAATCATCGGAGGGAGAAGACACTGTCGGATTCTGTGGAGGAGGAATCGACTTTTGGCTGCTGCTTGAATGAGCTGGCACCGGAGTACCTGCAGATCCCGATGCTCTGGAGGATCGTTCTGCCTCATAGGTGTCACCACTGAGATAGTCGACCGTAGAAGAATCTGAACTAACAGGGCTCTTGGATGATGGTTGAGGACGAAGAAAAGGGCTCACGTCGTTCTTGACAACTGTCGGTTTCTTGTCCAGCCCTTGTGAAGTATCCCTCAACGATCTAGAAATTTGTTTTAGATTCACACATACAGGTTAGATAGCAAAAATGTCAAGGAGATTGACCATAAATGATATACAGGAATTTATATCAAATAGAAGAAGACATGTTACCTGCGCGCTAACGGTGCAAAATCATCTTCCGACTCTTCATCTTCGTGATTCACATTCATAAGAGGTGCGACTGGAGTTTCTGTACTCATCACTGAAGCTCCTAGAGTCCCTTTGGAGATGTCATCATGTCTACTGACAACTCGCTGCAAGTTATCATTCAAAGCCAAGCCCTTGCACAAAAGGTCTTCATCTCTGAAAAGGCAATAGTAAATATACCGAGCTGATTTACTTTAAGGCGACCAATAAAGATCAAGAGTCAGATGCGCTTACACAGTATTATTCACAAGAACCATGACTCGCTTTTGGTATGAACGACACTGATCAATTAGGTCGACAATGATCTCATCCTTCAATCCCTATGATCCAGAAAACTGATAGTTTCAGTCAAATGTACTACAGTATATAACAATATTTATGTTCAACAGCCTCAGTTAGTAATCTTACAAAAGAAAATAAAAGCAGATTGCTATACGCCTATACCTTAAAGTATAGAATTTGTGAGCACATTTTAAATATTAAAAGTAGATATATTGAAGTATCAATTACTATACTCTACAATTATGATTTAATAGTTATATTGGAATTACTATTTCAAACAAAACCAAGAGATTAACAATTCTCATTAAAGATGTCATAATATAACATAATTTGGAATAAGAAGCTCAACCTGAGGATTATTTGGATCCAAGGCGGTCAGCATTTCCATAAGAACATCCGCAATTCCCTCCGCATTTTGCATCTCTGGCAAGCTAGGAAAAAAAGAAAAGCTGTACAAATTCAAGATGTGTAGTTTCACAGACCACAGAAGAAAATGATAGGCACCAATAATTTTCTAGGTATGTGCATGTCATATTTTACAGTCACTTTGAGAATTGGACTCATTATAATAAAATTGCCCGAATTCAAGTGCATAAATGACATGTCAACAAGGAAGAAAACTATAACTGATGTTTGGTCACTTCGTTGAAGGAGTTAGAAGTTCCAAAAAATATGCGGCATAAATTGGTGTTGATTTTGTTTAAACAAATAGTGCCAAATTGCCAATTATATCTTGACCTAGAGAAGCATTGCTAATTCAATCATTCAAACCCATCACTTTTAATCAGATACACGACCGTAACTACACATTATACCATATGGAAGTTGAAGATATATTAATTGGAATGCAAATAAAACAGACCCTCGTGCAAGATCTGATATCATGGAAAAAATCAATTCAGTAATAAATGAAAAAGTGTGTACCTGAGTCCAGAAGCATCAGATTCGAGAGAGGCTTGAACAGCTGCTTCCTCATATGGAGAAGTAGGTTGAACTATTGGATGTGTTTGAGGAGGAGTGAACAATGGAACACTATTTTCCTCTCGAGGTGGGAAATCTACTCCAGCAGACTACAAAATTCAAAACACGAAGAATATAAATAAATAGCTAAGACTAGAAGAAGTTCAATCAAGAGTGACAGAGCTGAGAGCACAGCACTCAAAAAGCTGATACAATCATACAAACATATTTCCAGGGACAGTTTAGCGAATGCTAAAGTAACTTAATGTCTTAATTATGAGAATACTTAAGTGACCGTTTGCTAGCTTTAGAACCTTGCCAAAAGTTAGGTATCATCGTCAAAATGTGCAATGTCTAGAAAACTAGAGATGCTGTAGGATGATGTTTGAAGAGTGTAGTTACCAGACAATTACAAAATCCTTCAAGCATATAGCTTAAACACAACTCATCACCCCTCAAACAAGACGTTTATGTCGATTTTTAACTATTTCTGCGGGAGAAATATCATAGGAGTATATATTAAGCCTAATTTCCTCTACCATGCACAGAGTTTGTCTATATGTTACATATATATGGCTTAGAAAGAAGCAGACAGGTCCTTAATTTTCTAAGCACCTTTAATTCGTTGTAAGCAGCAAAATATTGGGGAAACCTTCCTCCCGGCCCCCCTAAAGCCTCTTGCCAGGTATCAATCAGAATCAGGATCTTCTCCCTCACGTTTAAATCGGGCTGCAAATGTAAATCATAAAAAGATGAAAAGCCCATTAGGTTGTGTGGAAGGGAGGAGGGATCCAGAGACACCAAAGGAGGGGGAAAAGAGTCCAGTACCTTCTTTCTAACAATTTTGACCATATCGTGTAAGATATCCCGCTCAGCAATCTGTTGAAACACATGTTCCCCGCAATTTTTGCTTAGAGTCTCCAGTACCTGAATCATAACGGACTTCATTCAAATTGTGTGTTGTTTTTCTAAAATCAGCAACATGTAGATCCAAGACAACTATACTCATATGTAAATGAAATCCATATTCATATCTAAATATCATCCCACATGGGGTGCGATTCCTATCTCTACATCATGGTAGTGATGAAGAAAGACTTCACTTTTATCCATGATCTAGCAATACTTTGATTATGGAAGAAAGTTGATGTAATAATTATGGAATAACAATATGGTTTCATAAATCTCATTTAGTTGGAATTGCATGGAGGCACTAAACATGCATTTAGCGCAAAAAAATCGAGAAAGTTAGGAGCAATCAATGCAATTCAGAATATTAAATGCCATTGTTCATGATTTTCAGCATAAGCGACAACGGAAAACTTACAAACAGTGCAAGGAGCTGTATTTTAGGGCTTTTATTCCCCAATTTTTTCTTGAGTATCTTCAACGCATCCTTGGCTTGCCTCCTGCAAAATGAATCCGTCTAATCAGAATAAATGAATTAAATACCTCATCTAGATTATTACTCAACAAATAGTGACACCCATTAAATTAAACGAAAAAAATACCCGGGATCCATGTTTATTAAATCGCATAGCTCTATATTCACTGCCCAATCTGGACCAATCAGCGAATCACTCGTAGCCCTTTCAGCAATAGCTGCTGCATTCGCCATATTTTGTCTATTTTGCATTGACATGTAGTTCCAATACCTAAAATATCGAATTAAAATCACTGTCATCAAATCAACACATGTCAACAGAAAAATGGCAAGAAATATTGGATAAAGCTCATCAAGGACGAAAAAATTCAGCTTTAAAACCCGAACTATCAAAAGCCACTAAGGGCAATCAAGAACATCATGGATACATCAGCACATACCATAATACATGGATATATATAAAAGACAGAAAATGCAGGAACACTTGAAAAATAACCACACATGCTATTAACTAAGTATATCCAACTTATAAGGAGTACACCTTAAGCAGTAGAAGCATTAAATAACGAGAAACATAAAATCTCAGCAAGCCAATATCTAAATCCTTCTATCCCACCTAACCTAAAAGCATTTCGTGAAAGAAATTGGGGCAAAATGCATAACCAAAATTCAGAGAAACAAAAGCCCCAAAAGCCAAATTCAACAACGTAAAACAACACTCAACAAGAAATGAAACCCCAAAATCTTAAAATCAACCAGCGCCACAAAATTCAGATAAAACAGTGCACGAAAACCTCAAAGATCATAGCTTTCTTACTAAAATACACAATTCAAATATGCAACAACGAGGATCAAGAATCAAATTAAGAAGGTGAGAGCTCTACATGAATCAAGAAATGGAAAAAAGCAAGGATCTTTCGAGGTTTACCTGCTAGAAGCCTCAAGTCCTTCCAAGTCAAAAGAGGGACAGAACAAAATGTATTAGTTGTGTGTGTTTTAGCAATTTATTTAGTCTAGAGAAGGAGGGAAGGATGTGTTGTAACTTGTGTCTGAGAAGAAATGATTTATCAGTACGTGTTTGTGGGATCGAGCAATGCGTGTGAAAAAGTTTCAACCTTTGCACATTAGGAAAAATCAAAATTCTACACAACATAAGGGTCTATTTGGCTAATGGAGTAGTAGTAGTATTTAGTAGAAAGAGGCAACACGGTTTCATCATTTGCCTATTCGGCTATTTTTAGGGATCTATCGATGTCTAGTTAACTGTAATCGAAAGGCAATCAACGTTTTGTTCGAACCGAAACCTTCTTATTAAATTATTGATTCACAGTTAATTGTTGCTTTCAATCTAAATCCAAGAAAATAAGACAACAAACAGTGAAAAATAATGAAAATGTTGAGAAAATCGGATATAGGCACTGACTTTGAACTAAACCAAAATGACCAGTTTCTAATTCAATATCGAAACTGCAAAGAAAACTATCGATTCAGTTACGTTTCTGCTTCTTTTTTTTTTAAATAATAATTCTAAAATCAACCTAATCCTAAGACAACCCTAACTATTATCCTCTTAACAATTACTATTGGTCAATGATGATTACATAACTACATATCACATATCATAAGTTGCCAAAATTTGTTCAATAAGAATCTTCCATTTGGAAGTCAATATTTTTCACCCTAAATAATTTAGCATGCATGTACAAAAAAACCAACCACCATACCGTTTTTTGGAATTTTGTTATTCCTATGATATGATTCAAAAATAGACGAACAATTGTATGCATCCATTCATTTAATTTTTAATCAGGGTCATGGATTATTCTAAATTTTGACTTTATTTTTAATTAAGTTGGGTAGCCGGCGAATAATCTACGTGGAAAACGCGTGCATATGAAAATAGTCTTTTTGATATGTGAAAACGCGACTTTTTGGTCACTTCCGTTTGTATTTGCGATTTGTCGACAGAAATATTAATTTGTTATTTTATTCGAGTGATATTAATTATCTATTTTAACATCCAGTTTTATTACTTATTGCTTAAGTTTTATAGAAGTTATCGTGGACCCATCGGAAATAAAAATTGAGGAATATTCTTAAAATATTTCATTATTCGTCATGAAATGTCTTTGTTGGTAGTGATTATAAATGAGTAACTCGATTAATAAAAAGACAATTTCAACAAAGTAAGAGTGATATAGTAAATGATATGCTACGTGAATTTGATCGTTTTATATATTTAGTTTGATTCCAATACATTAAAAATTATTTTGGACATTTTAATCTTTATAAAATTCATAGAAATCAAAATTTTATTTGTTTTATTCGTTTATTTGAAGTCCAGAGAAAACGAACAAACAAGCTTTGAATTTTATGAATATTAGATATATAAAATTAAAATGTAATAGTACTAACATTTTTTAATGTTAGAATCAAACTAGAGTGATGTTCACATAAAATGCGCACGAAAGTTACGTAGCATATCATTCCTCTACTGTGGCATAGCAAAATAATAATTTATGATTAATAATGGTATGTAAGATTTTTTTAGCCAAGTACATCTTTAGCCAAGTGATACAAACGTTTAACATCCGTGAGATGAGAGCACGTGAACACAAAAAAAGTGAGAGAGATTGTATTAGTGAGGATGATTGGATTCCATTTACTAAATAGTGTCTCAATTTAGACTTCCACGATTTTAATTGTGTACTCCTCTTTTGTTGCTCTCCAAGTTTTAGGCTCTAAAAATTTATGTGTATAAAAAATAGATTGGTGGTGTGGTGATCAAATTACTCAACAGTTATTAACAGAAATCGTAATTGGGCTGTAACTGAAGGCCCATTACGACCTGTATTTTTAGTCCTTTTGTGCAATATTAATTCGACATGTTATCTATTAATATGCTTATACACAGCATATATGTAAATTGGCGAAAAAACTACTACTATTAAATTTAGTTAATTTATGGTTAAATCTCACAATTTTATAAAATGATTGATCATAGTATTTTTCTAAATTGTCTTATGATGAAAATTTTCAACTGAATTTATTAACATGACATATGCATATACAAAATTAAAGATATAGCTGACTTGATGTATTAAACAATGCTATTTAAATAGTCACACATTCATCCATAGTATTTTCCATTTGCCACGTTATACATACTTCCCCTAAATCCAAAATTATGGAACATTTTAAATAAATTTACCAAAAATTATGATATAATCATACATTTTTTAAGTTAAAGAATTAACTAAAAATTGATCAATTTTGTGGGGTTTTCAACAATTTTCTCTATGTATAAATTATGTAAACTTGAGTAATGAAAGAATAAAGGTCATATCCATCGTTATCAGTGAATTGAATAACATAAAATCTTCTAAGGATATCTGTCATATCGAAGATGTGAAATTTGTTAATCAAGAACCAATCTTTCTAACGTCACATTAATTATTAGTAAGATCGATCATTTTCGTTTATGTTTGGTCACGAAAGTTAGGCGTTCTTCTAGAGAATTTTGGATAATCCAAAAACACTGGGAATTGCTAAATTATTTACTTTCTCTATCCTACTTTAAGTAATCGAAAAATTATTTTAGATTGACCCTTTATAATGACTTTTGGAAAGGTGTCTTAAGAAAGAGATCTCTTTTTATTTTATAACCACAATATCTGCATTTCGTGGTGTATGTGCATAAATTTTGGATCACTATCAATGTGAAATGAAATATAGAGGAAAGTTAGTTTTTTTAAAACAAATTATATATATAGGACGAGTTTTTTTTTAACAAATTATATATATAGGACGAGTTTTTTTTTAACAAATTATATATATAGGACGAAATTACAAATAATGTCAAGAGGGTTCGAACTTAGCACTTTGTGCAATAATGTCTAAGTTTCTTGCCACTAGGACAAAGGTTCTGGACATATAAAGGAAAATTAGTTGAAAAAGTTAGTTATTCACATTAGTTTCGACATGGATTTTAAGAAATGTAAAAAAAAATTAGTCTCATTTTAATTAATAGTTTTATAATAAAATAGAAAGGAAATGAATTAGTGGAATATGTGGCTTACTTATCTGCTAGAAGTGAAAAAGAACAATTAATGAGAGACTGACAAAAATAGCAAAAATGGATAATTAATTTGAGACTAAAGGAATAACTTATTTTTTCAGTTATCGATGAAATTGAGACCACATCTGGAATCTCGACCTTAGTAACAAAACACCTCACACAAATTTTCTCATTAATTCTGTTTTAAATTTTCCATATAAATAAATGCAGTCCCAAATGTTAAAACATGTAAAAAAAAACAAATTGATATAGTACTATATGTTGCAGGTTACAAAATGGAAAAAGAAAGTAACATGTACACAATTGGAGAGACGTACAAAGGAAAATCAATTAAAAGTTGAATAGTTATAGTAGAGTAGTAATGGTAATAACAGCAAAATCATAGAAGAATATACACTAAGATTTCCCCAATATTTTATTAGTATGGAGCGTTAGCAGAAATAGAATCAGGAACATTTTGTCTTTATTAGGCACTTTTGGTTCTTCTCACTTGCAAAAATTGCCAGCAACCAGTTGTAAATCCATTTCTTCTCCTGCATTTTAACAACCATTTATCAATCGATTTTAATTCAAATAGTATACGAATCCCTAATGAATAATCAAGATTCAAGCAAATAAACACCACAGCCAACTTCTTGAGCTAAAATATAACCACGGTATAATCAATTCCATAATTTTCAAATAATATTACTCTATCAATATCATCCAACTGATTTGAAAATTTAACGAAGAAAACTGAGTAAACTTCAAATACATTGAAATTTAAGAAAATGATGCTCTGTTTAACGCTGAGAACATAAAGTAACAAAAATAAAAAGAATGATTTTTGAGACAATTGAATATTAAAAAATCCATAAAAATTAAATTTGGCATACCTCCCACCGGAATCACTGCTGGTGGTGGTGGTGGTGGTGGCGGTGCTGCTGGTATTACTAGTTCTGCTGCTATCACTATCGCTGGATCCCGTAAATTTCTTCTTCCACCAGTCCCTCTCACCGCCGCCCTTCCACCCCTCCGGCTTCGGCGAAACTCTCCCACTACCACCACCACCAACAACAACCGTTTTCTTCCTTCTCTTAGACATAAACGCAAACGGAAACGCCATATTCAAAAAGAACCCCTTATCCTCGAAGCTCAATCGCCTCTCAATTTTTCTGCTCTCTTCCTTCTTCAATCCTCCTCCTCCTCCTCGATCCGCACCGCCTTCGATTTGATTCTCCGCTCTGTGATGGTGCTCGACTATATCCTTGAGCGAGAGCTCGTACGACGACTCCGGCATGTGCCTCACCATCTCCATGAGCTCCGTCCGCCCTCTGGCGATCGCCTGAGCTCGCGAATCCGGCGAGAGAAGGGGGCGCGACGGGCTAGGGCTCGTGTTCCCCCACAGAGGCGGCGAGATGGCGCCGGAGTGGTCGGTTTCCATGGCAGGAATCGGCGCGAATTGCAAGTCGGCGTCGCGATTCGTGCGGCTGTGAAAAAGCTGCGGTTGGGATTTTGATGGTGACGTCATGATGGAGTTAATTTTGCTAATTAATGAGAAGAAATGGGGATTTGTGTGATTGTATCAATGTTCTTTGCTGCTGAAATTAGTCAAGAGCTTCTAGATGGGGTGGGCGTAGAGGGGCCCGGCCCCTATTTCTTCTCCTTATTTTTTTATTAAATCTTTTTTATCTATAAAACAAAAATGCAAATGCTAATTTCGTGTTTCAAGAGAAAGGCCATGATTTACACATTATTAGAATTGACGTGATCAAATTGTAAATGAAAGATGCTATTAGGATGGACATATTTCTATTTCATGGAGTATAATACTTACAAAAGAGATGGTTTCCATTGCAGGATTTTTTTTATTTTTTAAATCCCCTAAATGAGAATTTTGCCAAAATTTTCAGTTACAAATGTCATTTAATTTATACTCCACGTGAGATTTCAGTTACGTATATCATTTACTTTGCATTTAGGATTAAATAATAGAGTTACTAGATGAACTTACGTAGCAATTGTTTTTTTTTTTTAGAATCGAATAAATTACTAGTACTAA
The DNA here is from genome assembly GCF_029641045.1 of Salvia hispanica. Taxonomy (NCBI): domain Eukaryota; kingdom Viridiplantae; phylum Streptophyta; class Magnoliopsida; order Lamiales; family Lamiaceae; genus Salvia; species Salvia hispanica. The sequence continues at coordinate 7,835,600 of NC_142692.1, read as the reverse complement.
TATATTATCTTTGGCAGTTATGTCAAGCTTGATTCTAGATTCGTGGAGAGTTTTTAATTTTTCATGTTATTGGTTGTGAGTGTGCAACTTAGTATAGTACTACTATATATATGGGGAGTGTTATATTGCTAACTCATAACTTAATTGCTAACTACAATTAAATAATAGCTATTAGATATTCAAATTAAGAGCTTAGATCATTAATCCATAAATGTCAATACGATTAACGAAAAACGTCAATAAAGTCATAGTATTAATTCCAAAAGATATCACTAGGAGTATTAATGTCAATTAACTACATGTTTAATTATAATTAACTTTTAAAAGAAATTCCAAAACTTTAAATTCATATAACATATACCAAATTAAAGATAATTTCATAAGGATTCCAACGATATCATACATGCATATGTTCCGACGTCAAAATTTGAAATTTTTTTTTAATTTTTTTAATTTTTTCGTATAGCAGAAAATGTCAACATGTAATATAAAATATGTCAATATAATACATGTAGAATGTCAATATAAGCAATGGGTTAACATTCTTAAAGCATTGTGTTGACATTCTCAAAGTATTGTGTTGATATTTTCGAAACACTATATTGACATTTTCATCCAAAACCCTAATTTGGCGTTTTTTTTTAATTTTTTTCGATTTAATTAATAAAAACGAAAATTACACGTGGCAAATCGTAGACCACACGTTTTTTAAAATCATATGGCCTTAAATTAGTTGTAGTTAGCAATTAAATGATGAGTTAGCAATTGATCACTCCCCACTACTCTATATTGTTGTTTGAGCTATACATATAGTAGTACTCTATTAATTTACCGCCCATCCGTCTATAAATATTGGTAGTAGATAATCGTCCTTATTTTCAGAAGTAACATTTTTCAAGCAGAATGAGTTTCTTATAAATATTACATCCGTCTACAAGAAATAATCATATTTTTCATCAAACAAAATTAGTTTTATCTATGATGAATTTCTCTTTAGGAAAATATATTTTAATGCCAATCATTTTTCTCACAATCTTTCTCTCACTTTATATTTTTGCAATAAATAAGAATACTATAAATTTTTTTGAACAAAGATAGTAGTACTCCATTCACTTAAGTAAAATAAAAAACCTGTATAGTGATTATTTTCTTAAATTTGTGCCCATCAAATAATGCGTGAAGTATTACTTATGAATAGATGAAGCAGTATTATAGTAATAGTTCTAGTAAAAAAATCACGAAGTCATGAGAGCTCTCTTTCATAGCGAATTCTTATCTGAGATAATCAACTAAAGCCTATTAAAATTTATCCAGAATTAGTTAAATGAGTACAGTATACTTTATTGTGATTAAGCAGAACTTACGAGAGCATAGCTCATTAATTAGTAAATTGATCGATTTTTGAAAAGTCGTATACATGATTAATTTATAAATATATCAAATACTATAAATGTAACAAGATTTCTAATTGATTCACGGATCATGATTGTTAAACTTTAAATCTCCAAAATTATAAATACAAACTATGGAGTAGATAAATTTGTAAGCAATGTGTTATGATTTCATACACCAACCACCCTTTCCCGCCCCACCGTTCACTTTACTTTACCTTTTTTTCAGAAGAACATTTTTAATTAATTGATTAGTGCTAATAAAATAAAACAGTAGAATACCATTTCTTATATTTTAAGTGGTAACAATATTTATTATTTACTATGTCTTAAGTGTTCAAAGAATTCAGTATTATACGTTCCACGAAATCAATGGTTGGCACAAGGGCCATAAGCTCAATATTTTTATTATTCGAGTTTGGTTTAGTGCTTAATAAAAAAAACATGCATTTCTTTGTATAGTGTAATCAAATTAGGCCAACTATTATTTGTACAAATTAATAAATATAGTTTTGAAACGCATGGCTTCGATTTATTAGTAATTAATGCAGAGAATTGGCCACGAAATACTATTTATTAATTAGCTAATTAAATGACCAAATTAAGTTAGGGGTGATGTACTAATTAATTGTTTTGAGGCAATTAATTGATATTATAACCAAAATAAGCGCCGTGTTATAATGTACTACTATACTAATCTAGCTAGTTGTTTCTTAAAAAAGACAATGTTAGGCTTGTAAAAACTAATTACAATTTAAACCGTTAACTTTGTTATTAAAGAAACAATATATTTTGAAAAAAGGATTCTATTCTCTCCCTTCTCGTGTAAAAACTTATATCGATACAAGCTATCCATTTATTTATGTATTCCAAAAAATTATGACAACAATATTTAAGAAGACAATTTAAGAATTTAAATAAATAAGAATAATTATAGTATTGAGGATATGTCATTTCACTTCATAAAAAAGTCCATTTCATATAGATCTCATTTGATAAAATCTCGTAAAACTTTAATGTCTTTATATAGAATAATGAAATTAAATTATACTATATTAATATTAAAAATTTGACTTAAAAACTAGGAAATCTCCAAAGTTTATATTTACATGCAATACCCCTTAAATATTAACGGCAGGCCCAATTGGTTTTAAATTGTAGATGTATTGGTAAATTGTAGAACTACTTTCCTGTTCTCATAGATAAATGATTCATTTTTTCATTAATAGTAAATGGACCTCATGACAGTTACTAACTTTACCCGTATATTCGTATTATAAACTTGTAAAAATCAGTTGCATATTCCGTTAATTTTTTCATCCACTTAATTTCACCACATCAAATAATTTCTTACAACTCATGTCAAATTAAAATGGATGGTCATTTAATCATGAACAGATAGAGTATTTTTATTAGCTAGATAATTGTCTGAGCAAATATTATTTGTTTGTAATTGCGAAATGACCGTAGTCCATCAGTAACATTTTTTGCGATAAAGTACATGGTATTTGTATCGCATATTCGACCTATATAGTTTTTGCAGATTCAAATTTGCCAACTTAAACTCGAAATCCAACTCCATCAATCGCTTACGGCGACATGAGACCATTCCTATTAGAAATAGATCACTCGCACCCCTTAAAAAGCATCATAAGGAGAGAGAGTTATCCATTCATTTATGAATGAGATATGATCTTCTTCAAGTAGATGAGGAATAAAATTTAGAGATTTTAACAATCCCTCGTATATGTTGGCTGGAATGAACATCAGACTTCTATACGGCGTCAGGTGATAAAAGATAAGAGAATGAATATCTGTCTTCCACTCGTGAGGTGGGCAACAGATAAGAAGATCCATTATTGATTTGGGATTGCTCTTATAGCATACTAGTAAGTAGTAATGGGTCACCTATCCCCTTTAGAAGGTTTCACAAAATGAATGATCCCCTCTTCATTTTTACATGAGTATAAAAAGAGATTTAGAGATCTTAACAATCCCTATCTTTAGTTCCGATTAATTATGATTATATTCATCCCAAGCTTTTGAAATAAGAATGGAATTGATGAATTCAATCTCATGAAGCCGATCAACTGCCCACTTTCTTGTCTTTAACATTATTTTCCTTTAATTTGCTTATAAGTGGAAAATTTAGAAAATTTGAAAATTCAAATTTAAAAAATAAAGTTAAAAAGTTAGGAAATTTCAAGAATTTGTATTATTTGGGCATAAAATAATTCAATTTTAGGTCTAATTCTGGCCCAACTTAAGGATTGAGATATCCCCAAACTGATTTTGTAGATCAAAGCCTAGGAATGGACTTCCTACACATGCAAACATACGCACGTTTACTCAATTCCTTGAACTCCCAAAATTGCGTCAGACAAGGGAAGCAACTCCACCTTCTTTTCCTCAAAAATGGCATCTTGTTTCCCACTCTGAGCATCGCTAATCGTCTCCTTCAAATGTACGCGAGGTGCGGAAGAATGGACGACGCCCGGAACCTGTTTGATGAAATGCCCCAAAGGAACTGTTTCACTTGGAACACTCTTCTCGAAGGGTATGCTAAGTTAGGCCACAAGACTGATATGTTAGACCTCTTTCACTCAATGCCCCAGAAAAATGACTTCTCATGGAACACGATCCTTTCCGGGTTGGCCAAAGCGGGCGAACTGGATGCTGCGAGACGGTTGTTGAACGAGATGCCGAAGAAGAACGCTATTGCGTGCAGCACGATGGTTCATGGTTATGCAAGAAATGGGAGGCCGGGGATGGCTCTGGTTTTGTTTAAGGAGTTCTTGAAGTGGGAAGCTGTTGAGAGTGGAGGGGCGTTGAGGTGGGACCCGGTTGTTTTAACGACACTGGTTGGGGCTTGTTTGGAGTGTGGGAGTGTTGATTTGGGGAAGCAGGTTCATGCTAGGATGATCGTTGATGGTGTGGAGTTTGATGCTATTTTGGGGAGTTCACTTGTTCACATGTATGGGAAATGCCGTGATTTGGATAGTGCTGATCGGACTTTAAATGCGATGGATTATCCAGATGATTACTCTTTGTCATCATTGATTTCATGCTATGCAAATTGTGGTAGGATGGAAGATGCAAGAAGGGTTTTTAAACTTAAATCAGACCCTTGTGTTGTTGTGTGGAATTCTTTAATATCAGGATATGTTGCTAATGGTGATGTGGATGGAGCCTTGACGTATTTTGGTAAGATGCGCCAGCAAGGGGTTGTTGGAGATTACTCTACATTTTCTAGTGTTCTGAGTGCCTGCAGTAGTGTAAGAGTTCTAAGGAATTGCGCACAACTGCATGCACATGCTCATAGGTTGGGGATCGTATATCACCTTGTTGTTGCCAGCGCCCTGATTGACGCATATGCCAAGTGTAGGAGTCTTGATGATTCTTGCAAATTTTTTGGTGAGCTCAAAGCTTATGATACTGTTTTATTGAATTCTATGATCACCATCTATTGCAACTTTGGTAGAATGGAAGAGGCAAAAAGCATTTTCAGTGGCATGAAGTTTAAAAGTTTGATCTCATGGAATTCAATGCTAGTAGGTTTGAGTCAGAATGGCTACCCTGTTGAAGCATTAGAAATTTTCTGCACAATGAATAAAATTGATTTAAACATGGACAGATTTACTCTATCTAGTGCCATTAGTGTTTGTGCCAGCATTACATTGCTGGAACTTGGTGAACAGATTTTTGCTAGAGCTACCGTTATTGGTGTGGATTTTGATAAGGTCATAACGACATCCCTTATAGACTTGTATTGTAAGTGTGGTTATGTTGAGGCTGGTCGCAAACTGTTTGACCAAATGGCTAAATCTGATGAGGCTTCTTGGAATTCAATGTTGATGGGTTATGCTATGAATGGTTACGGAGCTGAAGCTTTGTCTCTGTTTGAGCAGATGAGACGTGATACTGTTAGACCAAGTGAAGTTACATTTACTGCAGTTCTATCGGCTTGTGATCATTCTGGATTGGTAGAAGAAGGCAAAAAATGGTTTTACTTAATGAAGCATCACTATCATATTGATCCTGGGATTGAACATTACTCTTGCATGATTGATTTATTAGCGAGAGTAGGTCGCGTTCAAGAAGCTATTGATATCATTGATAAAATTCCACATCTCTCTGATTCTAGCATGTGGTCAGCGATTCTCAGAGGTTGCATAGAAAGTGGAGACAAGCCACTTTCGAAGAGGGTGGTTGAGAAAATTATCGAACTTGATCCTCAAAACTCCGGTGCTCTTGTACAGTTATCGGGTCTAATGGCCTCTACTGGAGATTGGAATCAGTCAGCACTCGTGAGACAGTTTATGAGAGATATGAGAATCCAAAAGAATCCCGGCAGAAGCTGGTGTAATAGTTGACGACAAATGCAGATTCATTTATTCAGGTGACGACAAAAGAATCCCGGCAGAAGCCTGCTTCCATATATTGGATGTGCCAGTGGTTTGGGAGAAGCTCGTTTGGATTGGAGATAGACCTCGGCTCACCTTTAGTTGAATAGTCATTCTGGCAGGAGATGTCCCAACCAGAGAAAGGTACATTTATCTACGCCTTCGAACACATCCATTATTTCAGTAAATTAAACAATCATCAAGCTATTATTCTAAAGAAAGACCTAAATCTGCCAAGTGGAAATTAGAAGGCTGAATGCATGTTTTCTAAATTTCTGGTTGCTTACAGCTCTGTTTGTTAATTAATAGCTATACATATATTGATGCTGATAAGTCTAAAGTTTGGGTAAGAAGGCACAGTTATCTTTTGTAGATTAGACAACATTCAGAGACTTTAGTATGATTCATTGTCTTCATGTTTAGTTTGTATTCTAAAACATCGATGTTATTTGCTCTAAAAAGCTTTCTGTTTTATCTTTATATAATCTAATAATCAATTAGACTAACAGAATTCACTCTAAGATATCATTCCGTGACCAAATTTTTGATCTGAGTTTATTGCAGCCCAATCATATGTTGCAACGTCTTGTGTATAGGTATCTATAGAATTTCCTAAAAATATCTTCTCTAGTTGTTAGAGATATGATATGTCTAAGGAAGTTAGTTGAATCCATTTATAGACTACTTCAAGGAAATTTACTTCCTTTTAAGATGTGTGGTGATGAAGCGTGAGGCTACACAACTAAATGAGTCTTATTCCTGACATGCACATGGTTTTGCTCGTTCAATTGAAGAGGCAACTTGATTTATTTCATGAGTGCCGTGCGGATGAAATACACTTATACATGAAAGATGATCGGTTTTTTTTTTTTTGGTAGAAAACGCGTCTTTTATAGAAACCATGTTTGAGGCTTTGAGCTCAACGATGCATTCGCAGGAAAGACCGCGATCAGAATTCTGATCAGCAAGGTAAGTTTGGATGTCCAAGTTTACATTATTTGCTCTGTTTTCTGCAATGGAAAATGAAATATGATAAGTTAGTTTTGTTTGTTTGAGCCATCTTCATTCTACCCCCATTGGATGCTTCTATAGTTCTATTCTAGATTTTGAAGTTGGATTTAATGTTGTTAGGTAGAAGATGAAAGATATCATTATGGCATTCATCAACTTTATACACCTGGATATTTGAGGTTGCAGTGGTTGGTGTCTGGATTTAATGTTACACAGAAACTACCCTGCTCCACTCTGTGTTGATGTCCGCCAAAACTAGGTGAGAGAGCTTGTTTATTTCGATTATGGTTTATTAATTCAAATTAGGATAGCATTTTTCAATTAGATTTTTTAATCTCTATTAAAATTAGTATATTAATTAAACTTAATCAGTTCTCCCCCACCCCATTAATAATGTCCCGAAAGCTTCTGTTTTCTTGTGTTCGTCCACTTCTTTTTCTTGTGTTCGCTCTTTTTTGTTGTTTCTAAGATAGAGAAATTTCAGAATATGGGTCTCAATTCGCTTATCATTCGTAATTTGGTCGCTGACCTTTCTGACATTTAATCCATTTTTCTGAAATCTCTCATTTTGGATATTATTGAGTGTCGTTTGGGGTAAGTTTGATTTCAGAATTAAAAGCTGTTAGGTGGCAAACTAAACCAGGTACGATATGGGAAAGTATCATCTATCCATTTAGGTTTGTACTAACAAATACAGGTAAATTTTTTAAAATGTGTTAGCTAATTCAGAAATCAAGAAATTCAACATATGATTTGAGGTCGTTTTTGTAGTTTGATATTAGTATTGTGTAATAATTGTTGCGAAACCAACTCAACCAAAGTCAAAAAGCAATTGAGATAGGATTGGAAGAGACAAATAAGGATTGTCATGTCTAGATTAGTTCAACTCAAACTATTATTCAAGCACAAGATCAGAGTGACACGTGAAAGGGTGATGGGGTTGTCCCATCTCTATCTCTAACTTTGTCCAATTCTCCACCACCTTTCTCAAGTGTGTGGTTCTCATCTTTATCAATACAATCAATTTTTAAGAGCTTGTTTAGTACTAGCACTGCTAGATGAGAAAACCAAGTATCAACTAAAAATATAGATCATAGATATAAAAATTAAAATTAAGTTAGTATTGATTTTAATATGTTGCTTCCCTAACACACCCTAAGATCATAGGTTTCAATCAGCTAATGTGTATAGGTGTAAGCATTACCAAGTTATCTCTTTTTTCAAAATAATAATAATAATAATAGTGTATTAATAATGATAATAATAATAATTATTATTTGTAATGATGGAAAGTCACCAAAAAAATGGCAATAATGAGAGAAAACGTAGGAGAGTTGAACTCCTTATAATCATAGCACTCTAAACTAAAATCAACTTTCTGATTTCCCCTTTTTTGTATATTTATTTTCAGCTAATTAAGTACTCCTATGAAATATTTATATGCGTGTGCCATTCAATAATAAATTAATTAGTAGCGTGTCACATGATAAGGATGTAACTCATTTATGTATTTAAATAGGGGAGGATGAGCTAGCCATTTTGCTAGACAGTTATAGTTGGGTACTCTCTATATCCATTAAATTCAAGCCCACCAAATATATATCTTTCTACCATACCATTTATTGTGATCATAGACAGACCTCTGCAAAATTGATTATACATACAGTACAAGGTCATATATCACATGTTATAAGTTATAACAAAACACACACACACACACTAGTGAGATCTTGCAAGATATGGGGTCATGGTTTGCAAGATCAAGAAACATCCCATATTTGCTCAAGAGAAACATCTCTTTCTTACATGCAAATTCTTCTTGCAAGACCTTGCCTCCTTACCAAAGCTCTCATGGGTTCCGGGAGAGTCCGGCCGCCTCCATCTTGTCGTTCCGGAGGTTGGAATCCGCCATGGCCGGAAAACAAGCTCAAGCTGTAGCTTACACTGATGATGAAGTTGATGATGGTGAAAACCAGGTAGCTAATTTTGTGCCATTTCTTGCTCATTAATGAATCCTTCTTTAGTTTGTGCATGCAATCTTTTGTTAAATCATGAAATAGAGTACCTTGGATACTTCAGAAAAATTTAAAGTTCCCATTTATGAAAAGAAATTTACATGGAAGAAATCAAGATGAACACTTCAGTAATTAAAATACTAATTAATTTTCTAAATTAAATGCAAACAGTATATATGCAAATATAACAAATACGTGTTCCCTATAAATTGTTTTCTACCTCAATTCCAAAAAATGTGATTCATTATAAATGTTAATGTACCTGCCAGTTTTCGAATTGTCATTTTCTATAAAGTGCTACTACTACTAGTTAAAAAATTACAGTATGCTACTCTTTTTCTTTTCTTTTTCTGATATTACACTGCATAGATACCGAAATTATCTTTGTGATGTTGTTTTTAGGTCATTATCATCTTAATTTGGCCTTTTATATTAATTTCATGACAAATTTGGATTTTGGTAAATTTAGTGGTCCAAGCCATGCCTCATTGTAATGTGACAAAACATGCTGAATTTTAAGGAGCTAGAAACAAATCGGTCATACAACTGCAAGAAAAATTTAAAAATACTCATTTCGTTTTATTTAAAATGGTCACCTTCTTGAATGATATGTCATTTTAGATGATATTGAAGTTTAAATACACAAATTAATTAAATATTTTAATGTAAAGAAAATAGACTATTGAAGACCTTTCTATATATTAGTTTAATGTTAAAAAGGTGCTTTAATTTAAAATATGCAGCTCATTAATTAGGTATTAAGTATACTTATTTTGTCACAATAATTGTCAAGTCATTTGAAAGAAAAGGAAAGATTGGACCGCTACATTATTAAGCACTACCTAAGTTGTATGTGTATTTTGCTGATGGATGATATAGTTAAACATTTTATTCAATTTGACATTTATGTCACCTACCTTCGAAATCTTTTTTATTTTATTTTATCATAACTCGTGATACATAATGAATGGACCTTTGTTTATATATCATACCTTGTGAATGTTATGTACCATATTTTCCCTCTGAAATAATAAAATTCTATAGAAAATTAACAATTAGTATTATATTTTGATGGGCTACAACCTCATCAACTAAGCCCAATAAGAAAATAGAATATCTGGGCAGCCCATTTGTGACTATAACTGTCATGTTTCAGCAACTATAGCATAAAATATTTAAAAAATTGAATACTTCATTTATTGAGATATTTAAAAAATTACTAAATCAAATAGTTGGTGTTTGATTCTATTTAATTTAATTTAATTTAAAATAGTCTATAATTAAACTAAAATTATTACGACGTGATAAATCAATATTATAACTATTAATATTTTAATTAAATCATAGACTATTTTTAAAAAAAACAAATAGTTCATAGTATTTTTCAAAATTATATCAATGAATAAACTGTTTCAAAAAATTAAATAAACTGCACAACCAAACATTTTTTTAAATACTATCATTCATGCATTCATTTATGTAATAATAATTTACTATACAAATTTAAGCAGAGCATAGAATTTCCTGGTGGAAGGGTTGGATTCACTACTCAAATGCAATTCATTTCAGAAGCCACTGACAAAAGAGTGCCTTGTTATCGTGTTCTTGATGATGATGGCTTTCCCATTGCTGGCACTAAATTTGAGCAGGTAGGTATTTATATAAATATAATGGAATAAGTTAACGCCTTTAGATTCTCTACTTTTGTGCTTCTCATCTCTGCGTGACATGCGTTTAGCTGGACGAAGAAACGGCAGTGAAGATGTACAAAAGCATGGTGAGCCTTCAAATAATGGATACCATCTTCTATGAAGCACAACGGCAAGGGAGGCTGTCGTTTTACTTGACCTCAACGGGCGAGGAGGCGATCAACATTGCAACCGCTGCCGCACTCTCACCTGATGACGTTATATTGCCACAGGTATATAGAGTTAATATATCAAAATGGAGTAGTAAAATTAGCTATATTTATCTTTCTTTAAAAAAAATTTAATGACTATATTCTGTTTTTACTACTAAGTAACTATTTTATCTGTTCAATCTAGGTATATATGCAAGTTTTGTATGTTAAATGATAAACATGTATATCTGTTGGTTGAAATTTGCACTCTTGCTAGAATTATAAAGGATTTAATGAATAGTTTTTCCTTGTCTGTTTGATCAGTACCGGGAGCCCGGGATCCTGCTATGGCGCGGTTTCAGCATTGAGGAGTTTGCCAACCAATGTTTTGGGACTAAAGATGGTCATGGGAAAGGCAGGCAGATGCCAATACACTATGGCTCCAAGGACCTCAATTTCATCACTATTTCATCACCAATCGCGTAAGTTGTCTCGGCTTCTTCATGATCAAAATGACGTCATTTTTACACTGCTGGTGCTTTGTATGCCAGGACACAGCTGCCTCAAGCTGCTGGCGTCGCCTACTCTCTCAAGATGGACGGGAAGGAAGCGTGTGCGGTTGCTTTCACAGGGGATGGTGGCACCAGTGAGGTAATAATCACGGGGTTTCCATGAGACTTATATAGTGGCGGCTTCAGTTCTCTCTTTACATCGATATGAGATATTTGCTCGTTAGATGTTTGACATTGGCATATTTGGCAGGGAGATTTTCATGCTGCTATGAATTTCGCAGCAGTGATGGAAGCCCCGGTGTTGTTTATATGCCGCAACAACGGATGGGCTATAAGCACCCCAGTTTCAGAGCAATTTAGAAGTACCATACTTTGTTATTATTCTCATGTTATATCTCACATTTCATTAACAAAGATGATGAAGTTGTGATAATTGATCATGCCTTTGCAGGCGATGGGGTAGTTGTGAAGGGGCAGGCGTACGGAATTCGTAGCATTCGCGTCGATGGGAACGATGCTCTCGCCGTTTATAGCGCGATCCGTGCAGCTCGGATGATGGTCGTGCGCGAACAGAAGCCCGTGCTAGTCGAGGTATGCATAAGTAGGGGTGCGTATTTGGTTATGCATAAGTAGAGCCTAACATAATAGTATTCAATATTCGATAATCAACTACAAACATAGTACTAGTGTCCGGGATTAAATGGTCCACTTTGTTGCTGCACAAGTTTCAATAAATATAAAGGAAAGTGGGTCGAAAAGGTTAGTGGAATGTGAGTCAACTTTTATACGTCATTTTATATAAAATGTGAGTGTAATGCTTTAGTGAAGTGTGTGGTCCATTTACCGAAAATAGTAAAAATGAAAATGTGACATTTAGCGGTGGATATGTGAGACATTATATTATTTCTGATTAGATTTTTGTAAGGTTTAATTTGACACCAAGTTTTTAATCAAAATGTGCCTATTTTCAGTTTAGTTTGGTTTACTATATGCAATAATAAGTGCAACTTGTTAGGCACTTACATATCGAGTAGGGCATCACTCGACATCAGACGATTCCACAAAATACCGATCAGTGAACGAGATTGAGCAGTGGAAAAGGACCAGAAATCCAATGACCAGATTCAGAAACTGGGTTCAAGCAAATGGCTGGTGGTCAGACGAGGAAGAAACCGAGCTTCGTGGGACCCTCCGGAAGCAGGTAGGTTTCCCCGTCGCATTAAATCATACTACTATGTTTTATGAATCTATCTCGACTGACGGATTCTATCAGGTGTTGAAGGCCATTCAAGTCGCTGAGAAAACAGAGAAACCGAGTCTCGGAAATTTGTTCAGCGATGTGTATGACAAGGTGCCCTCAAATTTGCAAGAACAAGAGAAATCTCTGAGACAAACCATCAAAACACATAAGCAAGACTTCCCAGCTGATGTGCCTCTCTAGTTTTCTTGTTTCACAATTTCTCATCCATCTATGTATGTATGTATGTGTATGTATGTATGTATGCATTGGATTTAGTAAATGTGTTATTGCAATTGTAACAAAATAAAATCAAGAATCCAAGATTAACATAGCCATGGCTTCGAAGTTTCTGAAGATGTTGGAATTCGAGGCACCACATGATATATAAAGAATCATAATTCTTTTATTAAAAGAAGAAAAATACTCTATTCTTCCAACAATAGGAGTATGAAAAAAAAAGAAAAAAAAATATTCTATCTATCCAGTAACACTAGTCTTTTTTTTTTGTTGCACAAAGTTGTAAGAAATGAGTTATTAATCGTGAGTTAAAAAATTTATTGAGATATGAATCTTATTTTTATATAATAAAATATAAATATAATGAATTAGTTGAACGTGAAGTTTATTTATTTTTTTATTGAAATAGTAAAGCATAAATATAAAAACAAAATGCGAATTTTATCGGCGGACAATATAAACTTAATTAATCATATTTGATAATTCAGGGTAGAATGGTGATACTATAAGGAGGTTCTTGGTATGATGGAATGGAATAGTGGAATAAAATGTGATTCCTACTTTCATTCTATTCATTTGCTTGGTGTGATGAAATGAATAAGTGAATCGATTAAAATGAGAAATCAAAGGAAATCTCCATTTCATTCCATCATACTAAGGAGCTGTTCGCTGTATCTGATATAGCCAGATTTGGGCCTTTTTCTGCTCCAATTCTGACGTTCGCTTTATCTGATTAAATTCTACATGGCCCTAGAAAACAAGCAGGCCCGCTCTGTTCCTTTGTGAATTGTCAAAATTTCAAATCGTGTTGTTGAGGTGGTTTAAAATTCTCGGAGTACCATGAACATCCAGAATTGCACACAAGATTACAATTACACCCTCCTCATTTTTTAATCTTCCCCAATATTCACTTTACCTAAATTTCTCTCTATCGCGTAATCTCTCAGCCCTAGGCAACCTGTTCTCCGCCTTGCACGACTGGATTACCAAATTGCGTCAATCTCTTCCCGGCGAGGTGAGTGTTGGTGGTCGATTAGTAGAATCCTCACCTCGACGCAGACCACGTTTAACTGATTCGTGACATTATACTGATTTGAGAATAAAAATCTGAACTTGAAGTTGAAACTTAAATTGAGGGAGTGGCATTTTGGGTGTGTTGGATTTGAGGATTGTTGAATTCTGGTGGTTTGCTTGTAGGGAGGTATCTTACTTTGATTTTGAGATACATGTCAGTAAAGGGTTTTATTTGTATCATACTATAGAATTTGGGTCATAGCTGAAGAATATGAAGTATCTAAAATTTGGGATTTTTTGGGAGGGAGGGTTGGTTTTAATTGAAAATTGAGATCTCATTGTATGAAATTTGGGTTCTTGTTCAAGATGGGTTTGATCTAACATCTTTTCTCCCTCAATTTTGGATGTTGTTTGGGTCACGATGCTCGATGCTCGATTAGAAGCAGAATTTTATGTTCAAAAGCTTTGGGAACACTGTTATTTGGTTTTGCAGACATCTTAATTTTGCAAATTGAAATAAAGGTATTTAGGTTAGAACACCCCATCTTTAATTAAGAAAATAATTTATATATTTCCAATACTAAAGATAATTCTGGAACACGAAATGCTGGTTTACAGAATCATTTAGGTGGGCCCTACCATTACAAATGAGACCAGGATTAATTTCTTAGCTTTTCATACGAAGAAAAGCGAACGCCTCCTAAGGAAGGTCTAAGATATTGTTAAATATAAGGAGTACTTGATCTTGAAGGGCATATTTGGAACAAAATAATAGTCTCGATCTTGAAGGGTATATTTGCGATATTATTGAAACTGAAGCTCTATATCGTTTGAAAATGGCGGAAAACAGTCAACAGTTATTCATCGGTTTTTTCACAGAACGCCTCTTCGTATCTTCCGCACACAGAAGCTGTACAGCTCCAAATACAAAACCAATGCTGAATATTCTCAGGATTATCCTCATATATTCGTCACATATTCCTTATTGTTTCCTCCGAAGTCGATACTGTCATGGAGATTAAGGCAGAAATGCTCCCCGTTTCCGATAATAAGGTAATATCCCACTCGATCGTTGCTTTTGAACCGCATTCAATTGTAATTTTGCTATTTCCGACCATTTACTGCATCAGCGCGATATAAGCCCTAGCATTCATTAAAAAGAGTTGAATTTTCTGAATTACGCATGTTTTCTGATATGGAAATCAGTAGCGGAGAGAAGCCTTCGCGTATTTTGATTGTGTGTGATTCCACGAAAGATCGGAGTATTCATGAGTTTAGTAAGACGATTCGTCAAATCCGGATGTGCGGCGGCATCTTACATCCGGGAGATACAATTAGGGTTTTTGGGGTGCTTCATAAAGTCTTGCATCCCAGTAAGTCTGTTGTTTAGTAGACCTTTAGCAGGTTGCAATTTTCAGCTCTCTGTTTTGAAATTCTTTCATGTTGAGCTGTTTAAATGGCTTGTTAGAATGTGTCAACTTGTAATTTCTGACAAGTGCTATTTTCATGTATCTAACGGCTAGAGCCATGGTGATTAAGGTGTTAAGAATCATACACTCGTCCATGATTGTTGATAACATTACTTGCCAGCTGCTCAACCAATTTTTTCTGTGCAGCAACAGTTTTATGCACTTATACACTAGATGTAACAGCTTGCTCCCGATTTGCTACTACACACTGGTTATGAAACAATATATTGAGGACTTAAGACGCAACCGGCATAAATATGAACCTGATAGAGGATTTGATTTGTTGTTACAGGAAAACGTTAAAAATGTGTCGCAAATGTTTGCCAGGGTCTAGGAATATGATCACATAAGACACTGGAAATTCTTAAGATTCAATTAGTTAGATTAGTCATATTTTAGCCTGTATCAGGTTGTGCAATTGTTTGTTAATTTATTGTTTTGTTATCTGCAGTGGGTTATGTTATGGGAGTGGCTCCTGCGAATTTCCTTGGAACAACACATGCCCGTGCAGTGGAAGAAGAAGTTTCGAAAAAGGTCGATATGTATGTGGGCATGCTCCAGTATAGTGCTGAACAATGTGAAGGAGATAGGGTAATATATACGTACCTTCTTGTTTTTCAAGTTAAAAAATAATCATTGTGGCAAGCAGTCTCTAACAAAAAAATTTTATTCCATAAATTGGACATGGACCTGTTTCCTATTCCTTGCTACATAAACAACGTGATTAAATGTGTCTAGCGAGAGCCAATGTACATTATACTCTATGGCCTATGCTACAATCAAGTTATAGTTAATGAATTGTTAGATTTCTGGGTAATTTTTGCTTGTACTCTTCCAAATAAATACGAAGGTAAGCCAATAGTCTGCTGATTTTCTTATTATTTTATTTAGTAAACTGTGACCACTTTGTTTCCAAGTTTGTGTTTCCTAGACTATATTTTAGTTTTAGGTGTATCATTATTTATTTCCAATTCCAATAGTTGAGAATTTTATTGTTAACAGTGACTGAGATCCTCTATGTGCAGGTTGACATTGAGGTTAAGATCACTGCTGGAACTCCACTAAGGAAGGCTATCATAAATGAAGTAGCTACTTCTAATGCAGCTTGGGTTATATTTGATAGGTACAATTTGCTATAGATATTTGAATAATATATGGAGAATATCAATATGTTACATTTTTATTTTTTAGGATGCCAGAGGATATATTCTGTGTTTTTTAAGAAATTTTTTGTTAATGTGTGTTAGTCTTCTTCAAACCATTTTAACAGTTTGATTTGTACTCATGCCAGAACGCAATTAAAAACATTTATTTTTTGCCATTGCGTTCTTTTTGTACAGAACACTTTCAATATTCTCATCGTTAAATTCTTCTCCCAAATCTTCTCCAGCAACACCCATATTTAGCATTAAGTACTTTCTTTGGTTTCCTTAAGGAGAGGGACAGATGGAGAGATTACTTTGACTAGATTGAGGAATGAGGGAGCCTAATATCTAAAAAATAGCTAGAAATTGTGGATTTCAATTAACTCTAATAGATTTTTTTGTTCTACTCATATTGATTTTTTGGATAAGTTTTAGTAGTACTATGTTTATATTGGTCTTTAAAAAACTATTGCCTTATACATGGATAGTTGATAATGTTTCATTGACAGGCCTCTAAGAAAGGAATTGAGGTACTATCTGAAATACATTCCTTGCAAGGCCGCCCTTGTGCTTGATAACTTTTCGCTGCAAATTCTGGAAAATGAGTATTCCAATAAGGAAACTGAGCATTTTGACAGTAAGCAGTTTTACTCGCTTTCCAAGCCTGTCCCACTACCACCAGTTAGTGATAATGAGAATGAGCAGCCAGTCAATACTATGAACGGTCATAGATCTCCAGAAAGTTCCGATATGGCTAGTATCTGGCCGTTGTCATTCACATCAGATTCCAAGGAAGAAAGCATTGTCTCCCAAAGTGAGACTCAACCAAGTCCCAAGAAAGAGGACTCAGGTTAGAGGATACATATGCATTTAAAGAATTATATTCCTAATCCAATAGTTCTTAATTTTAAAAAAAGAATTGAAGGCATCTGTCAAGAAATGATACTTTCATGCTGAGTTTAGTGGTGGTCAATGGTCTTTCTTTAAGATGGACTTCATTTGACCCGTATGGATTTTGGTTTTATTTCCCTCATAAGATATTCTATTATAGTCATCACATGCATATCTTTTCATGGTGCAAGTACAAGAATTCTTCCACATTTGCACTAGATACCACATTTCCTGATTGTAATGAATGGTGTGAACAGGTAATACTAGACAGATTATGGAATATTATGCCCCAATAATCTCAAATCAAAAAAGAAGGCCTAGCCGAAATAGATACTCTGATGTACCTGTGCTCTGCGTTACTTGTGGATTAAATACGGAGTTGGACTCAATGAGATATAGTTATCCTGAGATTCAGCTCGCAACCAACAATTTTTCACCTGATAATTTACTAGGCGAAGGTGGATATGGTCTTGTATATAAAGGTGAGCTTAAGGATGGGCAGCATATTGCTGCAAAGGTTCGAAAGGAATCAAGTACACAAGGGTTTTCAGAATTTCACTCTGAAATATTTGTCCTCAACTTTGCACGCCACAAGAACATTGTGATGCTTCTTGGTTTTTGTTGCAAGGAAAACCTTAATATCCTAGTCTATGAGTACATCTGCAACAAATCACTGGAATGGCATTTATTTGGTGAGTGAATTTAGTATATAAGAGAAGTTCTGAAGCTACTTGTTTGCCTATCATTGGTGTTGTGTTTGTCCATCCATCTCTAACTTTATTTAACTGGTCTCTTGTACCTCTCTCCACATCTCTATCATCCATGCCCAAATTATGGAATGTTCACAGGTAATACGAACAAAGTTCTTGAATGGCACCAACGACATGCTATTGCCATTGGAACTGCCAAAGGGTTGCGCTTTTTACATGAAGAGTGTCGGGGAAGCCCTATAGTTCATCGGGACATGAGACCAAGCAATATACTGCTGACATGTGACTTTGTTCCTATGGTAAATTCTAAGACCCTATATATCTCAACTGAACTAGTGAACGCCTTAGAGCATCTCCAATGGAAGAGGTAAATAGAGAGGTTAAGAGTAATAACTACCATATATACCTCTTCTTAAAAAAAACTCATTTTTTAATAGGAAGGTTATTTGAGAAGGTATATTTACCTTTTTGAAGGATATTTGAGAAGCCATTCATTATTAAAGAGGAAAGATTTCACCACGTCTTTCAGAATTTCATGCTCTGCTGCTGCTGCTCTATTAATCAATTTGAAATTGATATGTCCGTCAACGATTTAATCTTCTGCGGTTGCAAGGCCTCATGTTTCTAATTTCTGTCTAAATCCCTTATAAATAGCTGGGAGACTTTGGCCTCGCAAGGTGGAAGACTGATGAGGGTGAAATACAAACAAGAATTCTAGGCACTCTTGGGTGAGTGTATGAGCTATAAATTATGTCAAAACTACATGCATATCTCGTTAACACTTGATGTTACTGTGTTACTGCCCTATACTTTAGATATCTTGCACCAGAGTACGCAGAGAACGGTATTGTCTCAGTACGAACAGATGTTTATTCGTACGGTGTTGTTCTGATCCAACTGATCTCTGGACGCAAGGCAGTGGATTCCAAGAAAGAAGACCAGCAACCATCACTTAGACAATGGGTATGTTCAGCCAATATTTTTTCTTCTTAGTCCTGTTGAAATTGGTTTATTCATCTCAACTACCACTCCCAATTTCTAAAGAAGGCAGACATCATGACATTTGCAGGCATTACCTCTGATTGAGAGACTTGCATTACACGAGCTCATTGATCCTCGTCTCGGTGAAACATACAGCACATACGAGCTGTACAGCATGGCTAAAACAGCATATTTATGCCTCCAAACTGAACCTGAGAAAAGACCATCAATGGCAGATGTAAACTCTTCCCTGCTCTTTTGATATTTTTATGAAAAGAAAGATTTGCTATTAGATTGCATGTTTTTCCGGGGAAGAATGAATACAACACATATCAATTTTTTTTTTCTGATTCTCCTATTTGCGCACAATCAGTTACATCTACCTCCATTTTCACAAATTTGTTCGTATAATTACGCTTTTTCAACGCCCAAAGCTACTATTGTTCATTACATGATGATGGTTGCAGGTGCTGCACCTTCTTGAGGGGGAAATTGATCATTTTAGCCACCTCACAGAGCAGTTTATACCACATTATAGTACGTGAGGAGATGGAATCATGTCGGCTAGGGTGACTGCGGCTGATGCATACCATTTCGTATATTGAACGCAGGCTGCTGGTTACCCCCTTTTGTAAGCTTGGCTTTGTCTGCTCTATATGTGGACGTTACTCAAATGTTGCAATTTTTGTTTTTCAGATTAAATTAGCTAAACAAATTTAGTTTCTTGTTTAGTAGTGTGTTTGCTTTTTGAGCCGTTCTTAATTTAGTAGTTGATACAATAATTATCTCCACATTGAACGGCTGAAAATCATGCTTCCGCAGCCACATAAACTTGAATACACCAAAAATGTGGAGATAAAAGAAGATCCAAAGTGAATTATTGCACATTAGATTTAGCAAGTTGTTATATTTGCATAAATCACTTGACAATATGCTTATTTTTTCTTTTGCAGTTTTTCAACAAATGGAAAAATGAAGAAAATATAATAAAGATGAGTGGGCATATAATCATTCATCAATCACTAATTTATGATGCATTTTTCTGCAGTAATCAGTCACTGTTATTGGTTTTAAAATAGCAAAATTTTTTATATTTAAAGACTATTGCAGTAATCAGTACATGTTACATATATAATTAGCTAAATCAGATTCTAGATTATATTCATCCAGCTTCGTGATGAGATAGATTATCATATATGACTGTACAAGATGGAGAAATATGAATCAAGAAAGTTAGTAAATTCCAAAAAACTTGTGGTGATAGAATTTGAATGGCTAGGGTCGAGGTCCACCACACGTACCTTAGCAAGTGGGAAAAAGGATAATTTGGATTATATAATATAGTTTAGAGTACATTCGACAGCTATTTTTTGCTGGGATAATGGAATTTTATCTTGATTTTACCTATTACTTTGATATGCGAGATAAATTATCTTAATGATCATCTCATGCCAATAACCATGTTTTGAATTTGGATGCAGTACTAATTTAATTCACCAAATAAAGTGGGTTAATATATATCCAACCAAGATAGCAATGCCAATTTACCTCAAATTTCGATGAATAATGGATTTTAGTGAGGATATTTTTGTTCATGACCATTTAAACCTAAACACACATCCATGTACCAAATAAAAAGTTAAAGTATTTGCCTTATTTATTTACAGTATTATTCTAAACACACTTATGACAAGTCCTTAATGTTACTTCATAATATTGAACAACATTAGCTTGATTATATTGAATAGATATAACGCAAATTGGGTTAACTACGTTAAATCCACGAGAATATTCACATATAGGAGTAGATGTGAGGCAAAAAGGGCAATTCTCAAATGATGAAGCATAGTTAGAACTTAGAAGTTAGTTATACTTAGTCTTGGAAATTGGAACACTGTAATTTAGTACAGTACAAGTACATAAAAGAGAATGAGTACAAGAAGTATACACATCGATGAGAAAGAGAATGAACACCAGAGATCCATTTGTTTGTTTTTTTAATGAAGTATGTATGCAAATCTTAAGCTGGAATATGATTCCATTTCTCGTGGTTCAAACAAATTATTCTAAGTTGAATTGATAGATTCCTTTGTTTCCTCAAATGTATATCTATTTAATATACACGCATATATACTAGTAGTATACTACCCTTTATTTCTCTCTAAATATATTTATACTACTCCATATCTGCTATTATTATTTTATCTTGATTGGAATCAGTGCCAAACTGCCTCGTTATAATGTTTGATGGTTGTGATAAGATTATTCATTAGAGAATAGAGATTGATAAATGTGACATTACAAATGAAAAGGGAAACCTAATTAAAAGAGCATGGATCCCACAAAAAACCTAAATTAATGTCAACCCTAATTATTTTCCCAGGAATAATGGGAAAGCAAAATACTACAAGGTTTCGAGCACCAAGAATCTTGCTTTTGTATGTATACAATTGCTTGGATTTTCGATTCTTAGAACATGTTTATTAGAGAATCACACAATCAACTATTTTTTTAAATATTTAATTGATTACATTTTTTAATATTTGTAATATTTTTTAATCTAATCATATTTTTTTGATGATTTATCAAAGGCCATCCATTTATTACCACATTATACATCTTTTATATTAATTTTTATAATACTAAAGTTTTTTCCAATGAAGGTAAAAAGTAAGAAAATATTACGTATAACAAAAAAAGAGGAAAGTTAGTATATCAAAAAAAAGATATATTTGTGTAAAACTAACTATAGGGAAAGACAAACGATGAATTTTGATATTATTTTGTACTTCCTCACTCCCACGATAATTGTGATTCTTTTTCACTTTAGTTCCACATTCTACTAATCCACTTCACTCACATTTTATTATAAAATCAATATAAAAAAATGATTCTCATATTTTCCTAACTTTTCAAACAACTTTTCTTTATATTTCTCAAATCGCATGCCCACAATAAGAGTGATAATTATTATGGGACGGAGGGAGTAATATTTTAGAATATAATATGTAAAAAATACATTGATTCTGTTAATTAATTTTTTTAATAACCATGATATCGTGACAAATGACATCACCTTATTAGACGATAAATAGAGGAGAGATCAGCCTAGTAATTAGTAAAGACGATTTCAGAAATTGACGGTTCAAATTGGCAGGATGAGATTATAATTCGGATACACATGTAAGGTAATAGGAGTATTCAATCATAATTTTGAATGTGTATAAGAAAGATTTAAATGTCCGATACGATTATGTTAGCGTGAGACGACAATAAAGAAAATGGTTTGCAAATCATTACACATAGAAAAAGCATTACCTTGTATAATAATGTATTAATAGAAAATCTTGTATTGGCACGTATTTTATGAAGCCGGTTCTTTGGACGTATATAATGATTGGCATCATTAGTTCAATTTTCCATTATGTAAGAGCAATATTTTACTGCTTATAAATCAACATCAGCCAGATCGGATGTGCTTAGGAGAGAGAGAGCGCGTGAACTGAAGCCAGACATCGAGTGGGGCCCAGTGGAGTAATTAAAAGGGAACCAAAAAAGGAAGGTCAAACCCAGAGAGTGTCGTACAAACACGCGCGTGGAGGAGCGTGGGAGGGAGCGCAGAAGAATCGACTGTTTGGGTCGCCGCGTCACTATCTGAATCCGTTAGCGCTGTACTTGGTCGGATTAGACTTAATTAATCCGTATTTAAGCATAATTGAAAAGCGTTAATCAGTCACGCGCTCTCTCTCCACCACCAACTGCACTCGCCCCACCACCATTCGTCCATGCATCCACTGCCCAATACCTCTTCTTCCTCCTTTTTCACCAACACAACACTGCAGATTCCTTCTCTCTCTAGCCCAATAACCTTATTCAGAGAGAGAGAGAGAGAGAGAGAGAGAGTTGTGATAAATAGTGGAGGGGATAGTGCTATTCCAACGTCGAAAGTTCCATTCTTGTCTCTTTTACTCCAATTTGCACAACGCACAGGTCATGTATATGTGAATCCAACTGTCAACTGCAAACTTCGCCTCACACCTCTTCCGTTTGCAGGTTACTCAATTCAATTGTCCTTCTCTCTCTCACGTGATTCAATTAATCGATTCAATTACTTCCTACTTCTATTCGGTTGCTATTCATCTCTAAAATTGTTGTTTCCTTCTGATTTAAGGTGAAATTTTACTGATTTCGGTAAGATGTGAAACGTTTTTCTGGAAAGGTTTGGTGTGATTTTGATTTGGCGAGTTGCTATTAACGTTTTTCTGAGATTTTTGTGCTTAGATGATAGCTCACATGATAGTTGTGAGCGAATTAGTATTCTTACTAAAAGCGTGACGAAAATTTAATTTAATGCCTTGTGTAGTAGTAGTAAAAGAATTTCCTTTCAGGGTTGCTTGTGTGTACTGTATAGTCCCTAGAGATTTAATGGAGAGTGTGTGATTGAGATTGAATTTTAGCTACAGTAGCCTTTTTCTATATACAGTAGTATATAGAAAAGGAGACTTGAGTTTGATTTACATGTATTGCCCTTCTTCAAACTTTTTTCAAGTACTACTATATTAGTTTCACTCAAGTGCTCATATTTCGGGTTTGGACCGCAACTCATCCCGCCTCTAAAAGGTTGCATTTCTGTATTGCACTAGGTGGGGATGAATATGGTGCTCTTACCTTTGTTAATTCACTTAGTAGAGCCTCTCTATGAAACGAAGCTGCTGCTCGGTCCAATATTTACATTTCATTTGACTATTGCAAATCTATGTTGTGAGTCTGTGTCTTTGGTAGATGGATTCATATTTGAGAAATGACGAAGAATTTGTTACTATGATTGGGAAAGAGTGTTAGTTGTTCACACATCGCATGTTTGGTAGGGTAGATAACTGTCTTTATATAAATGATGACATTTCTGATGTTGTGGCTTGGGTATACACTTCTTTCATAAATATAGTTAATTTGTGGGCTTAGATTAAAAACTATTATCGTCTTGCAGCAGACAAGTTAATTGACACAATGTAAAGGTGTTCTCCATAAAAGTCGTGCTGCTGGAAAAGAGCTAATCTTTCGCCAAAGAGGTTCCCCAATTTTCTTACCAGACATTGTTTTGTTATGCTTCTGTAGATATATGAGCTCTTCGTTGACTTACTATGACTTTCACCTTCTACATGTCATGTCTTCTTGTACGAAAGAAATGCAACATATTGAAAATGTGAACTAATAGTTCTCTTTGAGGACGTTGCTTTTGCTTGCGCTTATGTAACTGCTCTGATACTTTGAAATATTTTCTTCTAATATTTAGTTATTAAATGGAGATCATGACTGTTGTAAATGAAATTTAACTGTTCAAATAGTACAATTTTATAACTTTATTACTATAATTTCCCATTTATTTAAATCAAGCAACTTCTTACAGCTCAAACACTTCGATGCTTATGACATGTAGTATGCATGTTTCTCATAAATGCTTATTTGGCTATGACACAGAGAGGAGAGAATGGGTTCGTGGGCGTACTTTGATCCTGAGTACGAGACATTAAGCATCAGAATAAATCCTCCTCAGTTCGGTTCTAAACCTTTGCATGTTTACATATAAAATACACTGTATTGTTTGTCTTCTTGTATCTTTTATGGTCAGATCATGTTCCCATTTTTAAAGTATTTTGATATTCACAGTTAAATTTAGATTTGGTCATTTTATTATGTTAAATAAGTACTTTTGTAATTTTTAAAATAGTGTTCAACTATATTTGTTTGCATTTCAGGGTTTCTGTGGACAACTCTAGCTGCAAGGAATGCACTCTGGTCAAGGTAACCATCTGCAAGAGTTATCAAAATTTAGAGAAAAAAACTGATTTATGGTTTGCATTCTGTTCCATATGGTTTCCAAATATAATGACTGCTCTCGTCAGTATGAATTCAAATTGGCAGTTTCTGAAAGAGTTTCTAAAAATTTGCTCCCTTTCTTCTCTTGTTTGGAACATTGAAATGTGCGAAATGAAGCTAACATCAAGCATGGGTGGCATTTTTAGTTGTATTAGTAGTTGCAGAGTCGGTTTTTAGTTATAGGTAATTAAAAGCAACCATGCAAGACATGGATTGTTAGTTACGAGGTCGCAAAAATAAGTTATTTTTGCGAACACTGAGGATAGAAAACACATACCTTTTCCTTAATGAAATATCCTAACTAAAGAGATGGTTGTCTATGGCTATCATTGTACATACCCACAATTGATTCTAGTTGAGTGAGTACAATGTAATTGCGATTTGACCATGTCAGCATGCAATTCAATGCAGTTTTGGTTAACTGACAAGCGAATTGTACATTGCTCAGGTTGACAGCATGAACAAACCAGGGATACTGCTTGAGGTGGTGCAAATCCTCACGGACCTTGACCTTACAATTACGAAAGCTTACATTTCCTCTGATGGCGGGTGGTTTATGGATGGTATGAATGTTTTTGTTCACTTCTTCCACCAAAAAGCACTAAAAAGGACTCTCAGGTCCTACTTTGAGGCTTTGAACCTGGTTCGAAATAATAAATTTGTAGCTACTTAGAATGCCTTAATATACTACATAATTTAATATTATTTTCAGATCATTAAACTACAAATAAGATGAATTGTTGACCTTGTACTTGTTTATTTTAACAAACTCTGTGAAGCCGTAACTTCTTGATACTCATGTTAACACATCTCTATGTGGGTCAGACGGTTTCTGTTATAGTTGTGTTAGGTTCATTTAAGAAGACAAGCAAACCACAATCTGTTTTGGATTTCCTTTTCATGGCTTCTATTCTTCTTTTTTGTAGTGTTTCATGTCACTGATCAACACGGGCAAAAGATTAGCGACAGCAAGACTATTGAATACATAGAAAAGGTATGCTGTACTTGCTCATATCTTTGTTTTCCTAAACAAAATCATCTCTACTCATTTAACTCGGAAGCTCGGCCTAAGCTCCATGAAATGTAATGCATTTTCTTGTTTTCCAAGCACCTTCTTGTTTTAGAAAAATATGCTCATGTTAGGAATCTGGTACATTTTTTATGTCATAATTTTCCTTATCATTTATGTGAAAATAGGCTCTAGGACCAAAAGGAAGCATGTCAGGCTTATTGAAGCCATCGCCCGGGAAGAGGGTGGGGTTGGACTCTGTAGGTGACTGCACTGCTATTGAGCTTATAGGCCCGGATCGGCCTGGTCTCTTATCGGAGATTTCTGCTGTGCTTGCCAATCTCCAGATCAATGTTGCTGCTGCTGAAGTTTGGACCCATAACCGACGCATAGCATGCGTTCTTTACGTTAATGATGACACCACCAACCGTGCTGTGGTTGATGCCTCACGGTTGGCAGCTATGGAAGAGCAGCTCAAAAACATTCTCCGTGGTTGTAGTTCTGACGATTCAGTGGCTTGTACCAGCTTTTCCATGGGTTCAACCCACATCGATAGACGCCTGCACCAGCTGTTCTTTGCTGACAGAGACTATGAAGTTACTGGAACCGAACAGGGTTGTCCTGTCAAACCAAATGTGACCATTGAGCGGTGCGAAGAGAAAGATTACTCTGTGGTTACTGTCAAGTGCAAAGATAGACCAAAGCTCATGTTCGACATTGTGTGCACCCTTACAGACATGCAGTACATCGTCTTCCACGCCACCATCTCATCTGACGGCCCCTATGCTTCACAGGTATCACTTATTCTCTTGTTTCTTCCAACCCCACTAATAGCAGCTATGCTTGTGTTGAATCTATTTACCCTTTGCATTTGTCACTTCTACTAATAGAGAGAATCTTCGATATATAGGAATATTTTGTACGCCATATGGACGGTTGCACACTACAGACGGAAGCAGAGAAAGAAAAGGCCATCAAGTGTCTCGAAGCAGCAATCAGACGAAGAACAAGTGAGGTAATTGAGTTGCAGTTTCAGACACCTTTCTATCACTAAAGTAAAAAGGAAATTCAAGTAGTGAACGTGTTTTCGCTGAAATATGATTAGGGTCTAAGCTTGGAGCTTTGTGCAAAGGACCGAGTGGGGCTGCTCTCAGAAGTAACTCGAATCCTCCGAGAGACCGGACTCTCAGTGACGAGAGCAGGTGTGACAACAGTTGGGGAGCAAGCCATGAACGTGTTTTACGTGAGTGATGCATCGGGAAAACCAGTAGATGCAAGGACCATAGAAGCCCTGCGCAAGGAGATTGGGCAGACGATGAGGCTCAACGTGAAGAAGGCACCGATGAACACGAAAACACTCGAAGCAAGTGGTTGGGCAAAGACCAGCTTCTTCTTTGGAGGTTTGCTGGAAAAGTTTCTAACTTGAGTTTGTACAACAATTTCTCTCTACTAAGATAACCATTCATGTTTTCACAGCTTTCCGCCAGATTTCTATGTGTTGACTTCCCCACTTCATCAAAACTGTAAAAATGAAGTGAGGAGTTGTAATAAAAAGCTGTGCAATTATACTAGAAATTGTTGCTATCACATTGAAACTCTTGTACATAAGGTTTCCATGTAAATTATAAATATATGGGATCCTATTTGATGGTGTGATTACTGCTGTTAGAGCTATCTATCCTTTTTTTTCTTTTATTCCAATTCTTATGTGAATGGTATTTGTAGCTTGCGTATGTGTAAATGAGTCTGGATCATGCTTGGTTTTGACGTAAATAAGTTGATATTGCGAGACTAAATATTACTCCATTCGTCCTATTAGTGTTGGATTTTATAAAAAAGATAAATGACTCAATTATAATAAGGGCGGTCTAGATACAACTTAATACTAATGATATGGATGAAGGGTTACATGTTAGCCGTTATTAATTGGTAACATGTAACCCAAAATTTCTATGTTCCACTCATTCCCCACTGGATATTGATGCGTGGTATATTTATGAGTTTCACATCAATAAATTCATTTAGGCATCAAACATTGAGAAACCACCACATGCATTCAAACTTTGAAACTACCATGATAAAAAAACTGGAAAATTCATTAAGTCAAATTTATTAATCTTTCAACTCTGCAAAGTTCACGAAGTGCACGCATGATCCTACATGAAGTTGTTTTGACTTTCTTTTATAAGAATTAAATAAAATTTGTTTACCAAATTTTAAATAAATTCTCTATGTTATTATTGAAACAAGTACTAGTACTTTAATACTAATTACTTATTAGCTTCATGTTCAAATATCTCATTTTTTTAATAAAACGGGATAAACATTTATATATAGTACTACTTTAATCAAAATCAAAACAAGATTACTGTTAATATGACACGTGGCCCATCACTCGTAGACCTCTTGTGTCTACCTTCCGCATTCATCTCTCTCTCAAATTTAAAGAGCACAGGTTCAGAGCTTTCTTTGACAAGGCAGAATCGTAATTTCCTGAGCATAATCCGAGGTAAAGTAACCTTCTTTATGCTTCTCCACACACGCACGCTCACCCCAATTCACCCCTTCATTTTCTTATATCAATAGTCAATACCCGTACTAGTATTAACTGTAATCGTCCCTTTTCATGATCAAATGTTTTTTTTTATCTTGCAAAATATAGTAGTAGGAAAAAAGAAGACCCTTTTCAATAATTTCTCGAGACAATACAAAAAGATTGTATTTTTACTGAAAAAAAGGAAGAACGAAGAACTCCTGAATTTGGCTCTGCAAAAGATAACCTCATTGCTTTCACACCTATTGATGGTTTCAGATTAAGTGAGGGATGAGAGAGACGGAGGGTTTTAATTCGAGCTTTGAGAAATTGATGGTATTTGGCGTTGCTGAGAGTGGTGGTGTGAGGATAACAGAGTGGAAGGATATTCCAGTGGAGCTTTTGCTGAGGATTTTGTCACTGGTGGATGATCAATCGGTGATTGTGGCTTCTGGGGTTTGTCATGGATGGAGGGATGCAATTTCTTGGGGCCTCACCCATCTCTCTCTCTCTTGGTATATTGATATCTTCTCTCTCCATTTGTTCATCAGGATTAAAGATTCTGTGTTCTGCTTTCTAGATGATGTATTCCTTGTTGGTTTTGCTCAAGTTTGGAATGAATAGTTGATGTTTTTGCTGATTTTTATACTTAAAAAGTTGACTTTTTGTATGTAAAAAAAGGTGGAATTGTATGCAGATGATCCTGTGTTGATTTCAAGTGTTACATTGTGATGCCCTCTTTCTTTTGGTTGATATCTTGGGATTTTCCTCAGTTTTGTTTGAGATTAGTTACATTGTGGATTTGGTTGTGTTTGTATCTTCTTGTTTGTTTGGGACATGGTTGAATTTGTGATATGTTCTTTGTCATTCATCTCCTTGTTTGATTTAAGATATAGTTAGTTTCCAAGAGAAACTAAGAAGTTAGGAGCTAACATTTCACATGAGATGTTGTTAGAAAGTAGTTCATGGCCTGTATTATCTCGTTGGAACGCCCGGTGTGCAGTAGTTTCTGATTAATATTGCATATGTCCAGCTGCAAGAAGAGCATGAACAGTCTGGTACTATCACTCGCCCCTAAGTTCACGAAGCTGCAGGCTCTTGTCTTGAGGCAGGACGCGCCACAGCTCCAGGACGATGCTGTTGAAGCTATCGCAGCTCACTGTCAAGAGCTTCAAGAGTTGGATCTCAGTAAGAGCTTCAGACTTACTGATCGCTCCCTGTATGCGTTGGCGCGTGGCTGCCCTGAGCTCGTGAAGCTGAATATTAGCGGCTGTTCAGCCTTCAGCGACACTGCTCTCGGATATCTGACCGGGTGTTGCAGGAAACTGAAGACCTTAAATCTTTGTGGTTGTGTTAGGACCGCAACAGATAGGGCATTGAAGGTACTAGCTCGTTTAAGTTCCCGTCTCTTGATGCATATGCTGATCTGTCATATGCTTTCTGCAGGCGATCGGGTTCAACTGCCACCAAATGCAGTCGCTGAATCTTGGATGGTGCGACCGGGTCAGTGATGAAGGTGTCAAGTTTGGCCTATGGTTGTCCTAATCTTCGAGCTCTGGACTTGTGTGGTTGCCTTCGTATCACAGGTATAAACGCGCATCACTTGCATGAATTCTACGTAGTTATATTTAACGAGCTAGAGTTCGTGCTGAAACATGATTTGAGGGAAGGCCGGTTATTGCTTCAAGCACTTGATTTAGTTACATATATGCTTCAAACACGGGTAGATGTTTTGAGGCCGTGTTTTGGTTAAGACCGCGTCTTGAGCTTGCCATAATTTTTTGTTTCTTGTTTACATTGCAACAGATGAGAGTGTCGTTGCGTTGGCAAACAACTGCCTCCAGCTGAGGTCGCTCGGGCTGTATTACTGCCAGAATATTACAGACAGGGCGATGTACTCTCTAGCACAGAGCCGGGTGAGGAACAAGCGCGGCGTTTGGGCGTCTGTGAAGGGCAGGTGCGAGGAGGAAGGGCTTACGAACCTCAACATCAGCCAGTGCACGGCCCTCACACCCCCAGCCGTACAGGCTCTATGCGACTCATTCCCTGCACTCCACACTTGCGCTGGTCGACATTCACTCATAATCAGCGGTTGCCTCAACTTAACGTCCGTCCACTGCGCGTGCACCCTCCAGGGGCACCGCGGCCCACACGCTGTGCCTCATCTTGCACATTGAGCCTGTTGTATGTAAACTATAGTCTACTTTGGAACATTACATTTCTGCGTACATATATTGGTCTATGTTCTCAACACTTGTATCATAAAATTAATAATATCTGACTTAATTAATTACATACCTATAGTAAAAAAATGTGCACAGTTGTTTCGATGTATTCAAGATTAATTGTAGATTTTTTAGGGGCCAGAAAACAAGGAAATAATCCATAAAAATACTTAAAATTTCCATTAGTCGAGTAACAAACGAAAACAACAGATGAAGCTCAATTTTTTTATTGACCTTAATTTTAATTTTCAGTATTCATTTGACCATTATCAGTATTCATATTTTTTTATAATACGTAATCTACTTGATCTCTATTGAAATGAATTGATATGTAGTAGTACACAATTATGAAGAAAGGGAACACGTGATTCTATCATATGGAATTCTTTATATGTACAATTAATAATAATGACTTAATAACTAAGACGGAATTCCAGCCTAGCTACTGGTCAGATACATGTAAGTCACAATTAATTAATATTACAATTTCATCGTTAACTGGCTTCATCATTTATACCAATTATCCCTTCGATCTTCCCTTCCACTTCTTGAAACTGCAATAGCAAAATAAATAAATATTCCATATTACCATCATTAGCTCATAAATTACAAAACATTTGGTTAAATATATGCACAATTACACCTCAACCTCATATATAATCGAGTTGAAAATCAAACAATTGACTAAGTCGTTTTGATACAACAAAGAAATTTTTGACTAAGTAACTTAACAATTATCTTGTAGATTAATTATTCTAACCAGTGGCGTACGTAGCCACATTGCACATGCGTGTTAGCCTAATCAAATCTATTTCTTGTTCTAATTTCTAATTAAGTGATGAAACCCTTTAATTTAATGTTAACATTGTTTGTTTAGAACTGTAATTACCTTGTCAATGGCATCTCCAACTGTCCGGGCATCTTGAGCTGTAGCTTCAGCCACATCCTCCAAATGATCCACCACTTTCTTCAGTTTCTGGCCTTCCGTCATATCCTCGGAGATCTCCTCCGCCACCTTATCAACTATCTCCGCCACTTTCTCTACAACCTCCACCATTTCTTCGATCGTTTCCACCACCGCATCAACATCCTCTACAATTTTTATTTATACACAACTA
The DNA here is from genome assembly GCF_029641045.1 of Salvia hispanica. Lineage (NCBI taxonomy): Eukaryota > Viridiplantae > Streptophyta > Magnoliopsida > Lamiales > Lamiaceae > Salvia > Salvia hispanica. The sequence goes on along the minus strand of NC_142692.1, from coordinate 7,803,979 downwards.
ATTAGTTCCAAATTAATGCAAAACATCATACAAGAATGACCGAAGAAATCTAAGAACCCTAGTTTCTTCGAAACGTTTTTTTAAGCAAAATCATAAACTGAGTGCAAAACAATTTTATTTACTAGGCCAAAACCCTACAATTGTGAATGAAATAACTGAAATTAAAACAATTGATCTCTGATGGCCAGTCTCGTGTGAATTTCAAGTCATTCTGATTTCTCCGACCCTAGCTAGATAATTAAACAAATTAAAAAAAAACTTACTTTTGAATTGGAGAAATGGACCCCATGTATCGCTTGTAGAAGGTACAACAATTGAAGCCACTAATCCAAGAATCCACTTCCTACACAAATGATATTCTACCATCAACATATATATGTATATATAATATGTATATAAATATCCAGATGAATACTTACAAGTATGAAGATGGAGGTAATGGAGCACTAGGTTGAGGTTGAACACTGCCGCTATCAACAGAAAATTTTCTGGAGAAAATTACAAGATAATTAATCTAATCAGTCAAATGTATCAAAATCAAGAACTTGGCTTAATGAGATTTGCTATACCTTTTGTGTGTGTTATAGATCTGCATTCTTGTGTGGTTGCTAAGACACCGATAACCCGAGTTCGGAGATAGGCCATGATATTGTCTGAGATGTGAAGTGTTTGAAGCCGGATATTGTGAAGAAAACCTTGCAATCTGCTTGATGACTCTTGTCGCAGACATGATCAATTAATTTGTTCAAAAAATATTGGTGTTTTACTTTTGTGTGTTGAATAAATGTATGGAGATATGTGTTAATGGAATATGGCAAGAAATAGTAACCGATATGTAGGAAAATAAAGCTGTTTCGAAAAATATAAATGAAGTAGAAATGTGAGTTTCCAAGAAATATATGCTGATAGGTAGACGCGCTGAAGAATAATAAAATTAGTAAATAACACGTATTTAATAGTTGAAGATTTCTAGGTTTTGACTTCTCAACGTTAATTTGGTCTATTATTTGTTACAGGAGAAGTTAAAATGTTTATTAATATCAGTCTGATTTCTTTTTCTCCTTGAAAATAATTTTAATATTATTATATTTGAATCTAGATAATAACGTCCAAATCTGATGGGTGAAATGAAAAGGTATCTTTAGCCACCATAGAATATTCAATCAATATTATCTACTTGTAATTTATAATTTGGAAATATTCAATTAGTAAGTCATTTTTTTATAAATTGTCCAAGCTGGCCTGCTTCTCTTTTCCCAATACCATGTGTTTTTTATGCCCAAATGTTATTAGATATATATTATACTGTATTATATTATCACATTTAAATGGGTGTTGATTTAGTGAATCATGTTCGATTTAGGTAGGTATTGAAGTCAAAGCTACCGTTCAAAGGAAATTTTATCCATATAAATTCAGCTTATTTTTACTGTTACTCAAGTGGAAATTGTATTAATCTTCTTTCTTAAGATTTAGTTAGTTCAACTCCAAATTAAACTAAATGTTAAATACAAAATTAATTCCATAGTACCATAAAATAATAATAAAATGCAAACTCATATATTGTATAAACTCCAAACTTTTTAAAATAGTGTCAACACAATGTAAACACAGTATAAAATTTCAAGATTTTGATGTCTACACATGTTAATACAATATCAACACAATATCAACGCAATGTCAACACAGGGTACTCAACCATTGAAATTGTATTGAAATTTTATATTGATGTTATTTTGTCTTCTGTTGACATTTATTAACAGTTGTTTGTAAGTTTGCATTTAATTACATTCCACTCTTTTATAGTCTAAACAATTAATTAAGTGGATGTGCTGTGGTAGTTATCTAATTTTGTACCAAATTCACAAATTGCATGGATATAATCATCTATTTTTTAACACTTTTACATATAAATTGTGCTCATAATTAAAAAAAAAAAACTAAATATTAGTGAACCCAATATTTTAAAGGATATACATCGAAAAGAATTAAGAAATATAGCACAATATGTAATTGTACACTTTTGTACTTAAGATTTACGCTACACTTTAATTACATTAATTAAGTTTGCTTGTGTCATCGACTTCTTCTTCTTCTTCTTTGGCTGGGTCTTGGAGTTGGGTCTTATCTTCTTCCTCATTTTGTGCTCCATTTTCTTGATTATCTTCATTGTGATGCCCATGGTTGATGGCACCCTCAACCACACACTCCACATAATCCTCTACCTTTTCCTCCACTTCTTGAACCTTCATATAAATAAATTACTACTAATCAACAAAATATACAGTAACCACATTTGGAATTTTATTGCTCTAGTTAAGGTTTGTCCCATTTCCATCAAATACACTATATGTACCATTTCCAAATGAAGAAAATGTCTATTTTTCAATATTTGGAACCAATTATTTTACTTCCAAGTTTAATTATATTATATGTTGATTAAACTAGATTAATTAATAGTATACCTTATCTATGAAGTCTCCAAGTTTATGAGCATCCTTATTAGCTATTTCAGCCACATGCTCAACAAAATCCACTGCTTTTCTGAGCCCTCCGCCCTCGGGAAGCTCCTCCGCCAAGTGCTCGGCTGCCTTCTCCACCCCCTCCGCGACCTTCTCCACCGCCTCGACTATTTCCTCCGCCATCTCCACAGCCATCTCCACTTCATCTGAAAATTCATCCACACATAGGAATATTTAATTAACAAGAAAATTAATGATGTGAAAAGAAACTTATTATTCCTATTATAATATGTATAACTTACTTTTAATTTTGAGAAGCGATGTCCATTTACCGCTAAAGAAAGGTAGAACCACTGTTATAGCTACGCCCAAAATCCATTTTCTGCATGGAGTTAATTTATTTAATAGAATTATTTAACCACAAATTTTATAAATAAATAAAATAATGATTGTTAAAAAATTAAATTTGACACGTACATGAAATTGAAAGGAGGCTCGGAGGGCGGCGGAACTCCCGGTTGAATAACGCTGCGTACGATAAATCTCCTGAAAATATATGGAGTATAATTAAGGAAAATTAATTAACTACATAAGGAAAATTAATAATAATATCTATTGATCATCCAATAATGTTAACATTTACTGTACATACCTTGAACTTGCATGATGCTGTTTCGATCTCGTTTGATCATAACGAATAGCAAGGCGTGAAGAAGATAAGGATACCAAATTCCGAGTTTTGGAGGGCTGAAAATGTGGAGCAGGGAGAAATCTGAAGGCAATGAGAGAATTGGATATTGCAGACATGTTTTATGATCGAATTTTAAATAGTTACGTCGTTGATGATTGATTTTGAATGTTGTTAACTGTGATAGAATAATTAATTTTGCGAAGACATGTGGTAGAATTTTATAGGAGACGAAGAAGAAGAAGAAATGGATGTGAGTATACGCGCTTAGTGTTGGACAAGAAATCTCGTTTCTTAATATTCTTGTTTTCCAACCTGCTTCAACCTGACTTTTCTTCATTTTGTTCATGAGAAAAGTCAATTCTTGGGTAATTTGGTTGAAGGTCGTATAAATATATATCTAATATCTATCACGTAGCAATATGAAATATTTTAAATAAAATTAATGATAATAAAGACTTATTCTACGCTTCTGTTAGTGCATAAGAAGCTGGTATCCCAACTTTCCAATCTCAACGGAGGCTTGGAGTCAATGAAAGATTGTTTGAGACTTTGAGTAATATCAGAAGTTAGGCATGATAACGAATTGCTGACGTGGATTAATTTGCATTTATCAACCATGCAATTGTTGATATAATTTTTTAAAAGAAAATAATACTACTTATTTAGTATACTTTGTTTACGGAGTTTATTCCGCAGATGATGATGAACATTGGAGGCAGAGGCAGAGGCAGTATTGAGTTGCTTAATTCTAAAGCTACTATTTCTGGGTTATATAATTTTTAATTTGGTCAACCAAATGACATGTCTGGAGTATGAATTAAACTAGCTACTACCATAGATGGAGTATTAAAAAATTGTGTCTGTATTTCCTAGGCATTTTGAATTAAACTTGACATTAGCCGAATTCGATATGAGATTATAATACAAATGTTTAATTTATCCAGTATAACGCATGTATGCCAAATAATGCTATATAATTCTAACCCACTTCGATGAAGTTGATAATAACGCCGGAAATGAATGACTAGAAAAGGATCCAATCATCCAATTTATTTGATACTACCGCCAATCGCGCGGAAGGCACAATTTTTAGGGAAAATTTTCATTTTCCTTTTTAATGCCCAAATCTGAGGAGATAGTGATTATGACCTTCTGGGTTTGGGTGAAATCGATAAATAGTTGTTGAATCTTGATAAATAATTTGAAAATTTCTGAGAGAATTCATTGTTGAATAATTGGATTGGACTATAATGAGATTTTGAGGAATTAGTAGAGAGATTTTTTAAATTTTGCAGTAAATGTTCAGGGCTCATGCAAAATTTTAGGAGAGTAAAACTTGAAAAAGAGCGTATATGTAGGTAAACGGAGAGAGCAATTAATTTTTTAAAAAATAATGAAACGTGCTAGGCGCTCACTAGGAACGCTCAGTGTATCAATCCTCTAACTTTAAGTAACCTAACTAATCAATCAAAGCTTTCAAATTATTTAATTTCAAGCAACCGTATAATTTGAATAGAATGTCATCCTAAGACAAACAAAGGACGACTTAAATACACATCACTTTTTATCCAAAGAAGCGTGGAGGAACAAACACAATATTGACACGTTTTTATTTGTACTTGAAGAATGAAGACTAATAAAGAAAATTTAGGGAAAGCTGCCAAATAAATGATGGATTGCGATTTCACCGACGCCAAGTTTCGTCTGCAAATCTAACAATGATCTCACGTCCTATTTCACCGATGCATTTTATCTGTCGGAGATTCCGTTAGAAAATATACCGATCGACTGTCCTTATCCAATGTTACGAGGGACTATAATGAGGTGCTATAACATATGACAGGAATTAATTTTCCTTCGATAAATCCCATTTTTTGTTTTATGGGTAGTCCAATTAGTAGGACTAGGGTCTAGGAGTGTAAAGAAATGAATTATGTACGCCTCCAATTAATGATTTTTTAAGTGACTCTTTTGGACTCCTGATTTGTGGCAGACCAATTTAATTAACCTATGTCATTTATTGAAAATGGGCTTTATTAGAACACAACATGATAGAAAAAGGGTAGTTGGGAATCGGGATCTCAATTTATGTTACTGGTCGAGCCCTATGTTACTTTCATTCAAACACAAATATTAATCTCAATTATTTTCGTTAGGTAAAATGCATGTCATGCAAAGATATTAGTATACAACATGATGAAGAAATTTGAGCTTTTTTGTTGTTTGAAGAGACATTGTTTCTTTTAATTAAGGTTACATAATTACATTTATATATTAATTATAACCCATTAAATTACAAAAATTGGAGTAAAATTTTTTCATACTCATCATGTATAATGTATGCATCAAATTAATTAAATCAAGATAGGCTTCTTTCATGTGTGATTCCTCGTCCACTCAAAACATATATAGAATCAGACGAAATGGCAAAATGAAATCATACAATAGAAAATTAAATCTTCCCCAAATAACTTCAAAGGTTTGAAACAATCATACAAAAGATATTAAATCTTCCCCAAATATATTATCAAAATTCAAAACTAGACCAAAATTAATCCAAACCCTACAATTATAAATGCCCTAATTAAAAAATTCGTAAGGTATTAATCAACTTAACAAGATTTTTGCTACACAAAAATACCCCAACCATCAATACCTACATCGCACACCACCATGCATATCTATGCAAAGAACACAGCACAATATAACCCTAATAAAATTGATAGCATAAATATTGATCAAGAGGATATTCCCACACCAAGAAAATCTATGAACGGAACGTCTATCTTCTCGATGGATTTCTCCTCGCTCGTCCTCGTCTTCCCAAAACGGTAGGGACTAAATATGGAGAAATTGCTTTGATGATTATAACCTCTTCTTCTTCCACATAGATCAGAAGAGCAAGATGACAAGTGATTAGGCCAGCCAGAGAAGGAAGACAAAGGAAAGATTTTGTCATCACTTTTCCTTTGTGAATCATCAAAATTGATTCCACCATTTTGGAAGCTGATTTTGGATCCATACTCCTCTTGAAGCCTTGCATTATGATCTTGATGATGGGCTCTAAAAATCTTGGTAGAAAGCTTGGATTTTTGTCTTTGTGTTCTTGCCATAATAACATGCCAATGGTTTTTTACAGCATTATCAGTTCTACCAGGAAAAAGCCTTGAAATTAAAGCCCATTTGTTTCCATGTAGTCTATGAGCTGCAAGCAGCCTTTCTTCATCTTCCTCCGAGAACGGCCTTCGGTTTATTCTTGGATCAAGCTGATTAAACCATCTCAGTCTGCAACTCTTACCTACGCATCATACTTATCAATGATCAAAATCTATTCTTTGAAAAAAAAAAAAACAATGTTATAAAAAAAGATTTATTTTTTAGGGTTTGGTGGCAGATTCTAGAAGAATTGAAAGGGAACTTGATTTCTCCTACCAAGTAACTGATGGAGCCTAATCTAGAAATATGTAGTTACAAATATAAATTATTTCAAGATAAATTTATCATATATATATATATATATATGGAGTATAAGGTTATTACCTGATCTTCCTTGAAGTTTTTCAGCAATGGAATTCCAATTTTGAGGGCCATATTTTTCGACTAGCTGCCGGAGTTTTTCGTCTTCTGCAGGCCTCCAGTGGCCTCGAGGGCAAGTTCTTGGATCATCGTTTGAGCCACGACATCTAGTTTCATCCATGGAAATTTCAGCTCTTTATATCTAATATTATCAAAATTTTTTCAGAATATCAGAAAAAGGAAATCTCCAGAATGTAGAAAAGAAGAAGATATGCATCAACTGATGAAATCATGAAATACTACTTGGTTTTGCCCCACAAAATGGAATTTTACACATAGTTTTGATGAGAAAGGAAATTAAAGAAAACTACAATTCGATCGGTCTTAGTTTTAATAATGCCCCTTGAATATTAAATTGTGGTAATTAGTGACAAGTGTCCTATTGTTACTGAGATTGCTTGTCAAAAAACACATGATAAGATATTAATAATAATAATAATAAATTATTATTATTATTACACATACATATGACTATACAAGTTTGATCTTACATTTTACATACCTTCTAAGTTCTAAAGAAATGTAACGTTTTACACTTATAATGTTATACTATAAACATGCATGTTTTCATAAAATTCTAACTTTCATTTAAGTAATGTTTGGTTATAAATTATTAAAATACAAAAAAAAAAAATTAAATTGTTTTTTTTTACCAATATCAGTAATTGCTGAACTACACCATGATCATTACCCTCAAGATTTACTTAGTGGTGCAAATTAGTGTAAAATCCAAAACGAGAAACCAACAAAATAAGATGGTTATAAGTGGTAACATTATGGGGTTATACATAGAGAAAACTGGGGATTATTGCAAAACTTGGGATCAAACACATTCAATAATTAAACAATATAGAATGAAAATTTAATTCATACAGAGGAAGAATGTATATATTACCTTGGATGATCAAGAAGGAAAACCTAAATGATGAGAGACTGAAAACCTCGAAAGATTTTCTCTTAATTAGAAAGATCGATTGATCAGAAGAAAAGGAAGTCTGAAGAATTTCTCTTTGAAGCTAGATTGTCAAAATATTAAGCTATATAATGTTTCAAGCAGGCAGAATTGAATATCTTGTTATATAATTATTGCAATGGTTGGTGGCCTCTCCATGTTTCTTTTAACTATCGATACACTTCACAATTTTATATTAATAAATTTATTAGTCTCCATACACAAAATAATTTAATTTTTAGAACAAACAATAAATCTCAGAATTTTCCTTTGCTCTTAACTAACTAGATTTTCGTTTCTTTTTTGCAAGCTGAGATTTTCACGTTTCTCAATATTAGTTAGGTAAAATATTATTTTTAAGGATTAATATTCTCCTATAATCGACTTTCCAATTTATCAGTGATTAATGCATATATATTAGAAAAAATAAGATTTGTAAAATAGTGGCTTTAGAGTTGAAATAAGTGTACTGTCCATGCAGATGACAAGTCAAAAGAAAACTTAGAAAGAAACAAATTAAGCAAGAAAACTTTAAAAAAAATGATTTCTTAACTGACTGATTATTCCCTACCCCACGAAATTAATCTCCAAAGGCATCCTCAAAAATAGTTCATCCATTCACATCAAATCTAGTTTATCTAAGAGCACAAGCCATCTCAAAAATGGTGGGTGCAAAATCAGTGTCTAAACCTTAATCAAAACTGTGGCAATATGTATGTGCCACTGTCTAATCAAGAACCGCTCTGAATTTTTTTATTCCAATTTGATTGTATTGGATTTGAACATTCATAATCTTGGCATGAAAAACTACTAGTAATATTATGTAAACTTCATAATATTTCAGTTAGGTGCCTAAATTCTTTTAAGATGGTAGAATTTTTTATTTATTTTTTATTTTTTGGGGAGGGAGCTAGTCATTTGTTACACTTGAAAGGGATCTTCTATAAAAGTGTTAGAGATTAAAAAAAATGCTCCAATTTGGTCATATATATGGTGCTCAAGATCTCTCAGATGTCATATCAACTAGAAAAAATGTTATAGAGATAATAAATTAAATAGAGAATGCAGCAACCTATCAAGACTGTAACTTCATGGCTACAACGTATATTCCACAAGCATGAAAAATGGATCTCAGTTAGTAAAAAATGAATAAATTTGCATAGAAATTGGATAAGGAAAAAAAGAATACCTAATTAAGCAAGGCTGGGAAAAGGATAAAAGAAAAGGATGGTGCCGGATACAAAGGTTTGGAATACTTGAAAAGGTAAAAAATAATAACAGTACCTTAATTAATTGATCCAAATTATTTTAATTATCTCATATTTCCACAAGAAATCCATTTTAGAAAATGCACTCTCATAAACTTAAACCTCGACAAACAAACTTTGACCCAACACTCTACCATATTCAACTCTAATATTACCAACTTCTCACGATTCACATTAGTTATTTATGTGTGTGAATGGGGCAATGTGCCTATTCAATAACTTTTATTTTCCAAATATTATTAGGAAAATAAACACTAATACTATTATATACTAAATAAAAATATAAAGCTAGTTTCCTAATAACAATTTTAATTACTGTCAGATCTGTTTGAAAAAAAATATTTATTCCACTTATCGAAGCAAACATTTTTTAAAAATAAATTAGCTGATGATTAACACTTAATCAGCAGTCCTTTTTACAATCAAATGAATCACTTAATTCAACCAAAAGGTTGCGTGTCATCCACCACAAAAACTAAATACAAAAAGTAAGAAATTTTCAAAAGAAGTAATCCATATATATAGAATGTAAGGGTTTAAATGGAGGGACAGACTTTTCTTGTTGAAATTCAGTTAATACCAACCCCTATTTAATTTTGATTAAAAAGTAATTACGTTTAGTTAATTAATTAAGAAAATTAACTATACGTAGTTAGTTGAATTTTTGTATCTATCATTCCTTAATTCCAATAGATTGCCAATCCTTATCAGTTAACAATATCATTTCATTCTCATTTTAAGGTGGAGTATTTGGAATTAAGATTGTGACACTTTAGCTAACTTTTATGTCATTATATTATGGATCTAGATGTCATGAAATGATTAGGCAAAATCAGAAATTTTTGGACGAGTCTATTTTCTTTTATGCATCATTTGTAGGTAAGGTAATTTAAATTAGTAGGAAACAATCATTTAGTTTGTTATTGCAGCAAAAGGATATTAATTCCACGTGAATAAAATGTTGATCGGACTGAATAAAATACTAACAATTTTATTTTAAACTAAAAATTAGGAACCATTTTCATTCTTGTGAAGATTTACGATAGATTCGTCACTTTTATTATTGAATGAATTCATGGTTGGGGATTTGGGGTTCAATTCGGAAGTTATTGTCAATAATAAAGTATTTAATTATTATTATTCAAACAGTAATATTGATAAATGAAGAAAGACTGATTCATCAATATTCATGATTACGGGTACGAAATTAAAATTGGTTGATCCTATTACGCCGCCATTCTTGTTAATTCATTGGGTTAATGATCTTTTATAAAGAAAACAAATACAATATGTTTGAGGAGGTTTAATTGGTTAGTAGTTAGTACCAAAATTATTCTTCAAAGACTTACCAACATGCTTTATCTTTTATTTACATCAATAGTCCTAAATAATAATGGGCTTTTCAGCCCATTTATGTAATTCAGCCCATCAAGGACAAGATTTACAATTTATAATGATTTACCAATTAAACTATGTTACACTATTGATTAGCTAAGATAAAAAGTGGCATACACGTTTATTTACAATTTATTTAAGTAAAGCATAAGAAGGACAAGATTTACAATTTATTTAATCAAAGCATCAAAAAATTCGTTTACTGCAATTATATAAATAAAAGTAATCTTTCTAGTAAAAGAACATGGAAATAAAAAGTGGCATACACGTTTCATGAAAATGAAAAGAGACATAGGCAACATAATTAATTAAGAATGACAAACGTGTGATGCAATTATAGGGGACCTTTTAGACCTTAATTTCAGTGTGTGATTTAGCTTTTGGCTCATTTAGTCCACCGAGCTAGCTCAAATTAAGTTCGAACGTTAAGAATTATGATTAACAATTTCAAATTAATGTGATAAAGTTCCAACCCAACTGGCCTATTTTCAATTAATCCGTAACATGAGTGTATGATTCATCCCCACCTTTTAATTAAAACATTAAAAAAAAGTTACGTTTTAAGAATAACTAGTATCACAAATATGCTATATACGTATTAATGTATTTTTAATACAAAATTTTTAATTAATTAAATAAAATTAGAATTAATATTAACAATGAACAATATGAGCAACAATTTTAGTTATATGAGAATAAAAAATCTATACAAATCAACATTGAAGCATAATAAATTTTAAAACAAATCACATAATATAATGTATAAACATTAAATCATGGAATAGAAAGATAAAATTCTCTACAATAAAAAATTAAACACAATGGATAATTATTCATCACTTTTTTTCAAAAAATTATACACTACATTAACTTTAAAATTAAAATCACGTGCTATTATAGCGGACAAAACCTAATTGTAGAGACTGCATGGAAGGGTCTAAAAGGGGAGGAACAATTGCAATGGGGCTTGTACAAGATCTTGGATATAGAGCTCTAGCAGCAATTGCAGCAGAGTGTAGAAAAAAGAAAAAGCTTGCCTAGACCAAATGGAAGCAAGAGAGCCCAAATCTGCGGAGCAGAAGAGAAAGATATCAGAGGCCATAGCTGCAAAATGAGCTGATCCGGTAAGATCTCTGTTCCTTCTATCAAACACTTGTTTTCAAAGTTTTCTTAATTGGTAAATATAAATAACCACCCATTAACTCCCCCACTAACTTCAAATAACTCCCCACTAACTTTAAATAATTATCCACTAATTTAACTACCAAGTAATTGTACAGTTTTATTTAAATAATAATATCTATTTTAAATGTATATTTCCCTAAATACCCCAAAACTCCCCTTTTATATATTGTATAGATTATAAAATATACTTATTCGTTTCATGTTAGTAGAATCGTATTCCTTTTTTGGGACATTCTAACATAATAGATAGAGTCTTCTATAGTTTGCAAAAAGCAATACACACTCTCTCATACTTTATTATCTCTTACTTTATTTTCTTCACTTCACGTATCTATTTCTTAATCTCTTTGCTGAAAAGAAATGTCTCTATTAAAATGGAATAGAGCGAGTACAAAATTAAGTATTTCAAGAATCAATTAATTTTTAAAAAATTCATTAATTCATAAATAAAAAAAATAAATCTAATTCGTACTTTTAAAAACGCGATTGAGAATAAGACCAATCACGCATCCTCAACATTAAATTACGGGAAAAAGGAAAATGACTTAAAAAATTAAGATTAGACAAAAAAAAAATGTAAAATACACAAATTAATTAATTAATCTGTCTATTCCCCATTGTCTTTTCCCCACCAATAGAATATGACACGTTAACGTGAGTCCTCTGCCTTGTAGATAATGCCGAACTTAAGCAATAGCAAATAAAATAGTTTAGGATTCTTTTAGGAAATTCTAAAATAAATTGTCTTTTGTCTTTATAAATATGATAATCCGTAGATTTTATCTTCTTAACTTTATTTTATATTTTATTTTTGCTCAGCTGCATTATTTTACGTATTACGGGTTTACCTATTGTATGTTAGTTAAGCTGACGAATGCCAAAATATTAAAAAAATCTTGATAAATTTACCCAAAAACACAAAACATGACATAAATATATACGCACTATAGACACTTTACTAATCCAACAAATGAACGAGTCTAAGTCAGAGATTAAACTAAGGATAGAGGGCAAAAGCAGAACAATTAGGAGTGCTAACAAAGGAATTTATTTTCATTTAAATTAATGGAAGGTTCTGAAAAGGAGATGGAATAGTGGAGGTAAGTTCTCATTTGCTTTCTTGGATTTTCAGTATACTTTTAACTTTTGCATTGGAATGTTCTGCCTTGATTTTGAAAAAAAAAAAAACAATCTTTAAGGAAGGTTTGGATTGCATAGCCCTCTTTTTGAAGGGTTGTTACAAATTCTTGATTATAAGTATAAATTGGACTTTTGATTTGTTCTGACAAACTGCAAATTTTATAATGTAAAAACATATCACCCCAAGATTATATATTTGTATTGCCTCACAACTTATCAGTGGTCAAAACCCCAGAAGCTGTTTTCCCCTCAAACCCAATTTGAATATATCTGTTTCTTAAATTTGCAGATTTGATTTGTGGGATTTTCTTGATTTAGCAGGTGAAATGAATTAATCTTTTGTTTCTGATTTATGTGGCCCTTTTTTGATGGAGGTGATTTTGAGGTAATCGTTGTTTAGGTTGAGCTTTGAGATTCTGTTTGTGGATAAGAAATGGTGGGAATTTTTTTGTTGATTAAAGCAAGGAAAGGAAAAAGGTTCTTTCATTCTGTGCTGTGAAGAATTTTTTACAACTTTTTTGTGTGTTGTTTATCTTAGCATATGAGTTTTCCTTCTCAGAGTTCAATGGTTAGTTATGGATTGGATAGTGATAGAAGTTGTGGCACAACATATCGAAAAACGAGCTTAGAAGCACGAATTATGATTTATGCAGTAATTTGACATTGTTTAGCTTAATCCCTTGGTAAAACTCTTGTCAATCCTTATTTTAGATGTTGTTTTAGGATAGATGAATTGATCTGCTTGCTGGAAAGAACTGTGTAGACTGTAGCACGAAAATGTCGAGACTTGTCAAGATTTTCATAACTGAGTAAACCATAGTTGAAGAATGCATATGGAGAGGGAAGGCAAATCATGTTTTAGTCAATCTATAATCTATTTGCCTTACCTTGCTACATAGTACATGCATATTCAATATTCATCATGCTTGAGCTTTGTTGAAGCGTTGCTACTTCTTTAGGTCGAAAACAAAGTGGGACGATCACCCCTAGTCCTCTTTTGAATCTATAATAGATGTTTAGATGTACAATGATGCTTGATTCTGTTCAGCTAACTTGTTCTTCCTTTTCTTTTATCATCCAAATAAAGGAACTAATAAGATCTTGCCAGCTTTTGAACACGAGGCTTTAAGTTATCGGAACGAAGATCTGCCAACTTATTGGTGCCGGTGGTCTGTCCTCTGTCGGGTGTTTTGCTCTTGAATACTGTTTTGCTATTTCAACAACAATCTTGAAGTTAAGGATGCCTTTAGTAAGACCTGCTGCAGTTATGGGAAGCCATGGGTGTTGCTCGGTGAAGGATGCGGATATCACCTCTGAAACATCAATGTCCATGTTTGGCTCGGATGCTACGTGTACCACTCAATCTTCGAGTGGTGAACTTGAATATGAATTGGATAGTGAAAGTCAAGACGTGGTTGGCTACGACAGTGACAAGATGAAACTAAAGCTTCAAGAACTCGAGAAGGTTCTTCTTGATGATAATGCTGCCAATGATGACAACCTGAGTATGGAAATTGGAGGTGGGTTGTCCGACACCACATGTTATGCCTTACATCACGACTCAACGATGGAATCTTTGTCTTCAGAATCCGTTCTTAGCATCATAAGTACCCCTAGGGAGTTATCATTCACTACTCCAAAGAGCTTGCTTTTTGAGTGTGCTGCTGCAATCCAGAACGGGTACTGCCATGAGGCGTCGCAGATGATAGATGTTCTCCGGCAGAGGGTCTCTATCCAGGGAGAACCGTCTGATCGAATTGCAGCTTACATGGTGGAGGCACTGGTGGCTCGAATGGCCACATCTGGAAGAGGTATTTACAAAGCTTTGAAATGCAAAAGCCCGCCCTCATCTGACCGGCTTTCTGCAATGCAAGTCCTCTTTGAGGCGTGCCCGTGCTTCAGATTTGGTTTCATGGCTGCAAATGGAGCGATACTGGAGACGTGTAGATACGAAACGCGAGTCCACATTATCGACTTTGATATCAACCAAGGGAGTCAGTATTATACACTGCTGCAGACACTGGCCGAGACTCCTGGTAAACGGCCTCATGTGCGATTGACGGGCGTGGACGACCCGGAATCAGTCCAGCGCAGCGTAGGAGGGCTGAATATAATAGGGGAGAGGCTCATGCAGCACGCCAAAGACTTGCAGCTCTCGTTCGAGTTCCACGCTGTGGCTGCAGAAACGGCTCTGGTTTCCCCATCAATGCTGGGCTGCCAGCCAGGCGAAGCATTGGTCGTGAACTTCGCCTTTCAGCTCCACCACCTGCCTGACGAGAGTGTGTCAACTACGAACCTCCGAGACCAGCTGCTCCGGATGGTTAAGAGCTTGAGACCAAAGCTTGTCACTCTAGTCGAGCAGGATGTGAACACAAACACCAGCCCGTTCTTGTTGAGATTCGCTGAGGCGTATAATTACTACTCTGCAGTGTTTGCATCTCTTGACGCTACTCTTGGAAGGGACAACCAGGACCGGATAAACGTGGAGAAGCACTGTCTGGCTCGTGATATCATCAACGTCGTTGCATGTGAAGGAGAAGAGAGGATAGAGCGGTATGAGGTAGCCGGGAAATGGAAAGCGAGGATGAGCATGGCTGGTTTCAACCCGCGGCCGATCAGTGGGAACGTGTACGGTGAGATCCAGAAGCTCATAAAACAATACTCGGACCGGTACAAGGTTAAGCGAGAGACGGGCACGCTCCATTTCGGGTGGGAGGACAAGATGTTGATCCTCAGCTCGGCGTGGACCTGATGAATATTCGCCGAGATATCCAAAGGTTTGATGGCATATTTGTAATGATAGGTTTGGGCTTCAGTTGTGGAAACATCTCAAACACAAAACTCTTCCATCATTCTCTTTATGTGGAGTATTTGTTTTAACTGTTGATGCAGTTCATCATTGACCAAAATTTCATAGTTTAAACACTCACAATCACATACTAGTTGTAATGGAAATTGAGATTACTTTATGAAATCATCAGTAATAGTAGCATTTGCTGGCTTAACAAGTTTATCCAACAATAACAAAATCATAACCTGTATATGGTTAATGAAACACAAAATGCATATGCGTCTTTAAAGGATCCTATCATCAAGCAGTGATGTTCTTGTAATGCACTGGCAAAAAATAAAAATTACAGATTAATTTGAAATATTCATAAAAACATTTACACCTCAATTTGAAATTTTATAACAGCTCATTTAATTGGTTTTCATTTATTTTTGGAGGACTCTGAAAACCGTACACCGACCACCGTTGATCAGCGGCATAGATATGTCGACAACACTGGTGCAGCCTGTAGGCCAGAAGAGGTCGTGCGTCTCAAGAAACACGCCAACCGCTTCGAAATACAAGAACAAAGTCCTCTCTTGGCGTTTATGCTATTTGGTGCTCTAGGCCATGGAATTGGATTTTCTCTCTTATCGTACATGATCGATTGTTACTAACCTAATTCTTGAAAAGGATGAGTAGCTTTTTTGATGAGGTTTTAGGTGTTGATTGCATAAATGAGGGTTTCCACTTAATGTTTGTAGTTTGAATGCTGATATTTGTGTTGCAGTCACACACCGTATACTCGAATGTTTCGAAAGGTGTTCTACCTAAGTCCAAGCATTTGGGACGGATGATCAACCTAAAGTTTGTTTGGAGGTTCGTATGTTATGTGTTTCTCGATAGGAATTACGATTCACTCTGCCAACCGTGACTCCTTGTTGACTGCGTCTTTCATGCTCTATATATAAGTGTATTGTATGGCTCTATAGCACAGTTGTAATATCTTATAGATCATAGATTAAACAAAATAGGCTGTAATTTAGTTATACTAGTAGTAAAGATGTCTAGGTGATCGAAAATTATAGGAAAGGATGGTATTCAGCCTATTGCGAATCATGAATTAAAGGGGTGATGTTTGAACACAATAGTGGATTGATGCAATTATGGAATCCATGTGGGTTTTGTGCAATAGAACAAACATGATCGTTAGCTTTTGTGCGCTGGTTTTAGTTGTTGAAGGGTTTCCGTTTATATTGGTTCTGTTTGTACTGCAGATATTGGAGAAAGGAGAGCTGCAAGTTGCAGGGAAGGAGAGGGACTCCCAATTATCTAGTCAATTCAGGGATATTGCCACCATAGTTATGCAGAAGACGTATAACCCTGAAACTAAACGACCTTACACCATAAGCATGATCGAGCGGCTAATGCATGACATACATTTTGCTGTGGAACCAAATAGCAGCTCCAAGAAACAGGTGCACTATAGGCTTCCATTTCCTTTGAATTCTACTACATCCTACCCCTGTGTATCCTTATTTTCTTTTTCTAGTCTTTTTTACACTACCCGGCTGTCATATGCGTAACACAGTTCCAATTTCCAAATGTTTTACAGGCATTAGAAGTCATGCGCGAGCTTCAAAAGCAGTATCCTATCAAACGATCACCCATGAGACTGCGATTAACTGTACCAGAGCAGAACATGCCATCGCTTCTGGAAAAGATCAGTGGTTGGAATTCAACCATTGTTTCAAGAGAAGAATCAGGGAGTCAGCTGTCGGTTGTAAGTCCGATATCTCAACCTACAACCACTTTCTTCTATCAAAGCCATGCGAAAAGTTGAATGCTCGTTTCTCCTGAATGTTACCTATGTGGATTAGATATAGGGTAATAGGAGGAACATCGATGATTCTCTTAGCATAATGTCAAAAATAATGTAACTGAAAGCTCGATTATGGAATATTCAAGATTCTAGATATCGTATGGTAGCACACAACTGTGAATTGGTAATATTTTTGTGCTCTTTGTTTGGCATGGACAACTAACTAAATCTATTTCTTCTTGGTGGCAGATTTGTGAACTGGAACCAGGTCTTTTCCGCGATTGTGATGCTTTAGTGGGAGTCTGCAGGGAAGACTGGACACTCTTGCAGTGAATGTGCATTTGGATAGTGATACACATGTCGATCACTATGATGATCTGGAGGAGGAATCATCAGGCACGCAGGTTACCTCTAATGCCCCCGTTATTAAACTGAGCAAAAAACTGCAGAAGCAAACAATTTCTTCGGAAGAGGGAGAGGTTAAACAGCAAAAATGCAACACCTGCACTGCTTTTGTTGGTGATGCAAAGGAGTATAGGGAGCACTTCAAGAGTGAATGGCACAAGCACAATATGCGACGGAAGACGAGGCAGCTCCCTCCCCTAAGTGCTGAAGAATGCAAGGGTGACATGGAAATCGTCGAGTCCAAAGCTGATCTCAAGGACTACTCATTCTGACTTGCTATGAATTATGTTGTTGAACTGCATATGTTGATAGAGTACATGCAAAGTGTCTTTCTTGATGTTACGACTCCTGTATTCTGAAATAGAGGGTATGATCCTATGAAATCATTGCTATTCTGCTATTATCCATAAACTGATTGTTTCCGACTGAATACTCCCTTTGTCCGTTTATATGAGTCTCATTTTGCCGTTTTAGTTCATCTGAAGTCTCATTCCACTCGCAGTTCTCAAAATCCATAGCATGAGATGTATTGTTTAAACTAGGTGCAAAATGCAACCAAAAAGAGGAAAAACGACCAACATTAAGATTAATGACTAAGCAAAGAAGGTGAAGAGAATAACTGTAAGAACCCCCCAAACCTTTGCCCACAAACTGTTTTTACTTTCAATTTTGAGGTGGGTGTTGCCTAACAACTTACAACTCAAATAACCTACAACATGCCATTTTCTGCAACTAGTAAAATAAAGAGTATAGAAAAATGAAAATTGGTTGGTGAAAACTGTAATGAGAAATTCTACAATAACCTTTGCTCAGATGGAAATCCAAACTATATACACTCACACACAGCCAAGAGTCAGTTGATGAGCCACAGCACGGCATAAGCGGCTGAGAGGATAGCTGCTACGAAGTCAGTTGAGGTTGCTCGTAGTGTTCCCCTCAACACAGTTTTAGGGTGGATAGAATGTTGTTAGATCAAATCCCATATGCATCTTTCCCAACACCACCAGGGACATGATCTTAAGCTGCACAAACAGCCGATACCATATGAATGTCGAAGCAATCAAGGAGATGATTTCCAGTCAAACTGAAGATCATGGAACCCATTGACTGTCCCCATTCCATTATGCAACTGGCTGCCTAAATCTTGTTGTTGGCTCAAGCTCTGCTCCCGTGTCATTGGCAAACCTAATCTGCCATTCACGGGCATGGTGTTATTGCCAACCGCTGATCGGACCCCATTTGCCAAGGTGGATTGGCCATGTCCATTGCTGAGGCTCCCAAATCCCACACCACCCATCGAATGGTTGCCAGTGGCTACTCCATGACCTGCCAAACTGTTGATGCCGTTCATAGCAGCACTGTTGTTTGCTGACGACATTCCATTAACATTTTTCATGTCACCGCTCGTTGCTCCTGTACCCATCATGCCAGCCCCTCCAAGCTGTGAAGACATCATCATGTCATGTATAATTTTCTGTACCGAGCTTTGTGAATCATGTGCATCTGCGTCACCAGATAGAGAAGGTTGTTGCATCGAAACATTTGGTGAGTTTGCAGGAGCTCCTGATAAACCACCACCATATGGAGATGGCTGTGGGTTATTAGAAGATGATGGTCCAGGTGATTGGAAAGGGGAAGGAGCAGACTGAGATTGTCGCATTGTGATTGAAGAGCCCGGGGATTGCATCTGTACACTAATACCTCCTCCGTGGGGACTGTTTGCATTAGAAACAGGGTTTTGATGTCGGGAGTTGATCGAATTCTGGTGAAGCAGCACGGCAATGTTGCCAGTAGAAGAAGTTGTGGGCCCTGTGTTTGTAGTGTTACTCACACTTGGCATGCCATTACTAGCAGCAGCAAGTTGCATAACAGCAGCTTGTCCAGGATTGCTTGCATTTTGGCCCATCATTTGCTCCTGCTGCTGACCCTCATTTCGCTGAGGTTGACCTTGAAACCCAGCTTTTGTTCTTTGAGGAAATTTGGTCAAGCTCTCTGGAAAACAAAAAATTTGCTCATAAAAAAAAAGTAGTATAAAATGAAAAGGACAGATAATAATAACACTGGAGACCGATTAACTGCAAGAAAGTTTAGAACTGATGGATATTTAAGGCATATTAAGAATCAAGCAGAAATGGAAGGTTTCATGGCATTAACTAACGAAACGGAAAGTGACTCAGAAATAGCACAAGCGGAAACCTAAGTTACCTAACCCTCATGTATTGACTTGAATGCAGATTTTTACAGATTTACTATCAGATTATTGAATATTCAAGCTTACCCATAGGACCTGTTCCAGTTCCACGGCTATAATCTATAAGATCTTTCATGCTATTCACCACTTCTGATATCTGCAATTTGATCAGAAACATAAGTATATGCCAAATGATCATTAAAGGGCCAAACAGCAAATGAAATGATGTTACTTAACACCACTATCGAATGTGATTCCATCAGAAAACATCAGCCAGATGCCATCCACGGGTGAGAAAAGAAAATGAACCACAGCTGTAGCAATGCATTGTCGGGCATTTATGCAAGAGCCAGAAGAGTTTGGATGTTTGTCTATATATAATTATCTACATTTCCCTTAATTGAAAACTGATGGAGATGAGAACATTAATTATTTGATTCATCCAAAGTCTTGGTACAATCCTCCTATGCAATAGCTCCCCAGAGAGCCTGCGCACATCACTCACAGTGATCTCCTACATCAAATCAATTTCCTATCTCAATATTTATTGTATTGCGGGTAACGCATCAAGAAATAATTCACCTCTGTCAGCGCAACCTACAACATTGTGTTCCACCTTGGTCTATTCGTTGGGATGATTCGGACAAGGAGACATTCATTATAAAAAAATCTTTTAGCAACTTTGGACGAAGATAATGCTAGTTTGATAAAACTGACTACATGGGTCCTCCAATTTACGATGATGGCCCATCTATGTTGCAGGATGAGATTTTATCTCCTGTGTTGTGTTTTTACTTGTTGGACATGCTTCAGTGGTGCATTACACTTGTTTCTCTCCCGAGTATCGGTGATGATGTTCACCGTCACAAATTATTTTAGTCCACATGCACTAACAATGGAAGTCATAATGTGAGGTGCACTTGAACCTATGTTCTAGAGATGAGAGGGTGTTAGATTTGAGGGTGAATCCAACTCATTTAAGGGAAAATGGTGGAGATGAGATTATTATTTAGTTAATTTAATTTATTATCATATTATTCTTGTTACTTAATTTATGTGTATTGCTTGATTTAGGATTTATTCCTAATGCATTAGTTTCTTTTGTTTATGGCCACATAGCAGCCTATATATGGTTTGTTGGACATCAAATTTGGATGGTGGAGTATTAATAAAGTTTTAAGTTTTATTTTGTTCGTTCTCGATATTCTTCTTTAAGAATCAACGATTTGTGTTCATAGTGTTTTTCAGTATTCATCTTGAATTAACGGAATTTCTCTTTTATATCAACATGATTCCGGAATTCTATAGAATCGATGGAATCACTTGTGTTCTTCCCTCATTGCTCTCGAATCAACTGAGTAACACTATAACTCATATGCTTCCATGCATCAAATGCAGGTAATTTGTTTTACCTTCACCAACTTCTGCAAATCTACGTAGAAAATGAAATTATAGTTCCAACATGTTCACATTCTTATCATGGATTAAAGTAGGCCATTAATTATAGTAATACTTTGTTAGTAGACTTGCATGCAATAAATTGCACTATGTTCATACATTTTCGTTTTATTTTCTGTGCCTGGAGTTCGCAAGGCAAGCGCCTTCGCTCGTGCCTTACACCTTTCATGTTGAGCCATCGATAATTATATGCTTCTGATTATTATACCTCAAACTAAGTAGGAATCTAATTTGCTGATGAAATCTAAGTACTTTATAAGCATATCATTGAGTGCTCAAAATTCAATCACCATTATCAAACAGTCCCAGCAAGACACTAATGAAAGAGAAAACCACATTACCTGCAGGCACCGCACATATCTCTTGGTATATCCTAAATCGTTTACTAGTGGAACTTCCAATGCTTTAGCAAGCTGACGAGCTGAAGCCACAAACCTGGAATGCAAAGTGGATTTACAAATGAATAGCAGTATCAAGAAACCAGCCATATCATAAAGCAAGCTGCAATGCATTTGACATGAGATGGACCGCCGCCTAAGAGTTAAAGAAGCTCTCTGTAAAATGACTTTTTAAGCATTGAGAGTCTGGGAGAGGCTAAGGTTTTCAGCATACAGCCATTTATGTTATATACTCCACAATGCAACAGAAAAACATACTATAATAAATTAAAAAATAGCACTTATTTTCCACCCGAACATACAAACAGAACACATGGAGTAAATGTGCGAAGCTGCAGTTAATACATACATTCATATCAAGATTTAGGAGATTAGTATTTCCAACTCACGTATTGCAGTTATTTTGTAGCTCAGAAACAGATGAGCTGGAGGATGTATTTGAGGTAGCAGCCTGGCATTTTTGGGCAGCAGCACCAAGTTGACTAACCTGCAATTCAATAGTAACCTAGTCAATACATAGTACAGTAAAAAATGAAGACACTGGTTTAGCATATCAGCCAATAGGACTGATGGATGAAGAATCCAGCCTTAACCAGACTATTTCAGAATAAGCTAGCAATCATAGTAATAAATTTGTTCAAATATGGCATGTAATATAGACAACCTGGGGAATCAGCAATCTTCTAGGAATAAGCTCTTCATGACGTCGAGCACAAAACTCCCACGAGCATATCTGCCATTTAGTTGAGAGAACAGAGAGTAAACAAATAGCAGTTCAAGGTAAAACAACAAGACAGTAGCTGTTTGTGTGTAGAGCAACCTTAAGGTCAGGAGAGAAAACAATTCGAAGCTGACCGTCTCGAACAACGCGAAGTTGCTCAAAGACGCTCTCCTGTATCGCTTTTGCATAATCCAGAACAATTTGGCCAGAAGAATTCTGATACTCCCGAGGCATGTCGACATATAGGAGTTCTTCTAAAGTACCGCTTTCATATTTTATTTTGAAGAGTCTGGGCAGTACCTCTGCAGTTGCCTCTGGCAGATGTAGAAAACAACATCAACTGACAAATAAATACATAGTAGTATTAATCTACTTACAGCAATTTTCTAATTCAAGAATCTAGATAGTTGTGTTCTATTTTTCCATCAGTCTGGGAGGTGAGGATAGGGATATTAGACATTCTGAAGAAGTTAAAGGAGCACTAAGCTGGAGCCAATAACATCATGATTACTGTAAAAGAACAGTGAAGCAAACACCACACCAAGCAAAGAACTGTAGAAACAGTATGAAACTATAACATAATTTTAGTATTGCCTAACAATGAAGAAAACACACCGAATCCACGACCAGGCCTGCGATTGCAGATTTCACAATGCCAAATATCCTGCACCCAAAACCAATAGTTAAATTGCATGCAATGGCTAAAAGATGAAGTACATTAACAACAATATCTCAAAAACACTGGAGTAGAACAATAATATTTTTGTCTGCAACCACTTTCAAGAACTGCGTTATAACACAGACTACTTTTGCAAAAGCAATCTATGATCTTTAGATAATTTTCCAAAATGTTTCATAATTATATTTATACAATAAATATTAAGATTTCAGTGCATAAAAAGTAAAAAGTGAGGAAATCAATGTAAGTAAAAACTTGAACTTTTGGTATGCAAATTAGACATACGCAAACATAGGGGAAATTTTTAAATATGATAGCTAAATCCTACTAAAACTATAAAAAGATTTTGGCAAATTTGCAATAGTTATTATAGTACCAAAAATGGAATAAACTAAAAAAGGGAAGTCCCTCCCAAAGTAGCATTATTAAGTATAAAATTGAACAGACCTGAGGGAAAACTCCGTTAGTTTGACGACCACTTCCATACATTGAGACACACCATTTTTTCTTTGCATTAGGTACAAAATATTCAGCTACAAATTTCCTCCAGAACTCAATACTGTTGTCCTACAATACAAGGGAAGCAAGTCTCTTCTGTCAAACTAATCCAGATTCCCAAATACTATATAAAGTCTTTCTCTAAACAATAAATAACTAAATCGGTCAAATTTTCTTACTTCAGGTCTATGTTGCTGCTGGTACATATAATGAGTTAGCCTTCTGGCACACGTTCCAGGCTCATACACAGGTTTTACAGGGGGCCTAATAGGCAAATTCTGGTTTTGAAACTGAGATTGCAGCTGGGATCTTTGTTGAGGCATGGATTTTAATAGTTGATGTTGCTGAATTTGCATAAGCCTCTGTTGTTGCAAAATCTGTGCAGCCGCACCTGCCTGAGAGGACTGTCTTGACAGGAGGTGATGCTGCTGGTGTTGCTGATGCATAAACAGAGACGAGTCAGACTGCTGGGGTGCCATCTTGACAGGACCCAAGCCTCTCATATTGTGTAGTTGCTGAGGTTCCAATTTCACAGGACCAAGGTTACGCATAGTTTGCAACTGCTGTGGTGCTTGCTCATTAGTTACTTGAGGTTCCAACTTAAGATGGCCACCGCCTCCTAATCCAGCATGCATTCCTTGATATTGCTGTTGCTGCTGCTGTTGTTGGGTATTGCTCGGAGCAGAAAACTGCTGCTGATTATGTTGGAAATTCTGAGCATCAATCTGCTGAGCTTGTTGCTGGTCCATCAACATTTGGCCGCTTGAATTATTTGAGTACTGCTGCTGGCCTTGAGCTTGACCGGATGAATTTGGGTTCAATGCCATGGGTGAAGACATATAAGATGAGGAAGGCTGATTGTATCCCATCCCGTTTCCGATGCCAGAAAGTGGATCAGACTCTGCCCCGCCATCAAGAAGCCCTCTCTGGGTGATACCAGGGCCAGAACGCGGGGCCCCATTTCCAAATGACTGATGGAGCATAGACACATTGGGAACATTCCCAATCGGGTTCATGTTATTAAACTGATTTCGGGGCGACACCAGAGATGGAAATGCATTTTGAGAAGGCATGCCATTGCCACCCCCCTGACTGCCCAAAAGCCCGGAATTTGCTCTTAACAAAGAAGGTGGAACTGGCTGGCCTCCACCAAGTGGGGCTGGAGGCCCCTGCGGCACCATTTTCCGCTGAAATCAACACACTTCAAATTACAAGACTCTTAAGATATCGATACCAAGCTTACACCACCTCAATAACATTTATAGCATTCGCAACAGTAAAGTGCGACAACAAGTACAAAGTCAGAAAGATAGTTCAATTTGCTAAGTATTTAGACATACAATCGACTAATGCTAGCATGTTGGTCTACTATCCAACTAAAAATGAAGAACAATCAAAAGAGCAGGGATATAAGCCTCATGCATGAGGGCTGCTTCTCATAAATAATGCTAAATGTTAAAAATCTACTATAAATTAGGAATGGCTAACTTTGTCGCCGGACATTCTAAGTACACTCCTCTTCTATTTTAATCATACTCTATCATCAACTCCTATGAAACCCTGCAAAATGCAGTGAATTCAAGTCAAGTCACTCACCAGCAACCCTAAAATAGCAAGTAAACGGCATAAATCTAATTATTACTGCATCAAAGGAGCTCAATCAATTAACAAATAAGGAAAAATATGGGCGTAAGAAAGTATTGAGGAACTAATTAAACCTAACATACGATATACGACAGTGAAAAGGATAGCGCATCAAACCCTAGAAATCTAGTCAGAACAGAAAAAAATCACTCGATCCAACGCATTACTCTATTAGAGCATGCAAAACAGCCAACAGATCAGTAATTGTATAGGAAACAAAAATTCAAATCGAGAAAACAAACATGGCAATGAAGCAGCGACTTACCGAAGTAGGATTCCGATTTCAACGCTAGCGTCACTGAAATCCGCGAAATTGAGATTAAGTAACACTCACTACTTCTTTACTCTCTTTAAGAGTTCAATTAACCAGATAAATCAATTCAGCTTCCCTCCGAATACACGAAATCGAGAATACAGAGAGGTATGTTTAAGTGTGCAAGTAAACAGCTGCCAAAAAAAGTCTCCTGAAAATCTAATACACGAGTTTTATAGAGTGAGCTTTTTAGAGATGCAACAGAGAAGAGAGAAGAGTTGTTTGATCTGTGTGTGCTGGGGCTTTTATTGCGGACGTCAAAATGGTATTACATCGGATTCAATATTGTCTCTCACGTTTCTTTCTTTCTCCATTCTTTTTTCTCACTATTCAACTCGCATCTCATCTCCATCTTTTCTTTACTATGGATATTATTACAATATATTTAATCCATAATTAAAAATATACTCATCCATTTCTATTTTTTAGAGTATAAAAAAACTTAAACCATTCAATAAATTTACAAAAAACACTCAAACCATTCAATAAAGACAAAGGAATAAGTTTTAAGAAAATTGAAGTATATGCAAGGAAGCCAAAAGCATAAAAGCACAAAAGCAAGAAACAATGTAATATCATAATGTAATAAAAATCTACGAACAAATAATAATTCAATTTACATATAAGCTTAGGCATCCCATAGGCGAATAGAAAGAGGAATTGTTTATGAAGTTGTGCCAATTATCTATTCGGGGATGGGAAATCAAGTTAGAGTATTCTGTCGTAAAATCATTTATCGTCGGCGGTAGGTAAGGATAGGTTTGATTTTCGTACCTTTATTTGTTGCATCCATTTCATAGTATATTTGTTCACTCAGTTTTTTCGTTTTTGGTTGTTAAAAAAACTAGTCATTTTTTTTATTTTTAGTAAGCTTTTTCTTCTGCTAAGTTGTATCACATTTTTCAGTAATGATTATTTAAACATTTTTCTCGCTATATCTAATGAAGTGTATATATAGTTGATGCGGACTCCACGACAATGCAACACCAGATGGACAGTTGAAGGAGGAAGAGGTATCGCACGAAGAGGAAGAACCGAGGCAGAAGGAACATGGCGGAGGAACAACAGCCAAGAATCTTAGACTGAGAAGACAAATCAAACCGCCAGATAGGTTCAAGAATTACGTCTCCAAATAGGCGCGTAATTCTTTAGTCACAGTTATTCTTGTATTTCTATTTTTGGATAATTATTTTCTGTACGTTTTTTTGGCGTCGAACATTTAATAAGCTTTGATCAACTTTTCTTTATTGGTTCTTTCCTGAATGTCGTCGAACCAACCCTAGGGTCTGTAGTTATTATAAATAGGGCTTTTGTCGTTATTCTTCCCAATCAATGAAATATTGTATTATCTTTTGCCTTATTGCTCAAGCAACCAGTTACAACCCTAATCTCGTTGCCGACAGGAATTCTCCCGCGCTAAGCCATTCTTTATCACCACCGACCTTTCCCAGGGCGCCGGAACCTGTTCGTTATCTGCAAACTCGCCGTAATAGCGACCATTAAGGGAAAAGCCCTTAACAATAGTCTACTATCACAAATATCTAGTATCAAAAATATCACAAAATATCAACAATATTAGTCAAGCATCCGCTCTATTCAATAATTTCCATTGGGAGAACATAGCATGTTTGAAATAAACTAAGGACCCAAAAATAGGTAAATACCCGTGTTTCTACTACTCCATAAACTATCAACATCTACTATGTAGCGTTCAAATTTTATTGAGAAAAATAATGTATTATTACAATAACTATGATTGAGATACATTGAAAAAATTGAAAATATGGTTATCTAATTCGAAGATATCCAAAGTAAATGGACCCAACATGCAAAACTGTTCACTGACATAAGCATGATCTTCAATATTCTTTTGTCTGCGAAAATAAAAGGTACTTCCTCAGTTCTGTGATAGTGGAGCATTTCTTTTCAGCAAATGATTTTTAAAAATTGTGTAAAGTGAATCAAGTAAAATGAATAATAAAGTAGAAAATGAAAAAGATAGAGAGATAAAAAGATAATTAAATAAGAGAGAAAAAATATATGACTTTTGCCAAAAAAAATGACTCAACTATTATGAAACGTATCAAAATGGTAAAATGACTCAATTAACACGTAACGAATTGACTGCATATGTACTTCCCAGTTTATAAGTTTAATTCACAAGTATGATATGACAACATGCTACAGTGGCTCGACTAAACAAATATGGAGTACTATTATTAAGTTCATTTACAATTGCGATAATGTTTAAAATGACTACATTAATTCCAAATGAATCATTTCTATTGGAAAAATAGAATATAATAAAAGAAGTAATTAATTAATAGAAATTAAACTTATTATTTTTTGTGATAAGGGGATATGCATCAAATGGAGTACTAGAATAGCTAATTTCATTAAGTATAATGATGACACTTAAAATTTGAATCTTGGTTAAAGTTTATACTGTTTAATATAACGTGGATCAAATTTTTGGTTTGATACTCTATTGCCGGTTTCATTTGTGGTTTGAAATTAAATAAAAAACCGATCAAACTAACTAGCCTTAATTTATAAATACACACACGTCCACATTAACTTAGTTCCAATTCAATATATAGTCTTTTGAATAAAGTTCAAGTGAATTAAAAATTACTACTCCCTAATGCTATGTTGTATTATTCCTAAGCATTTAATGTTACTTTACCAAATTACCAACATAAAAGATTATTTAATGTAGAGGCGGCATTCGCACCGTACGGCCTGATTCCTCTGCCTTTATTTATTTCTTAAATAATCAATTTTATCAATTTTGATTTAAATTAGGGTGGTTGCTAAAATTTGAATGAGAAATTGAGAATTATAAAGATAAACCTCATTCAATTATAAAAACATGAAAAGTTCTAATCATTTGACGATATGTTCCTTAGTATTAAATCAGATATCTTACCCTCCTAATTTAGTGTTGAATTACTCGGCACCTATTTATGTAATTAATAATCCAAGTTAGAAAAAGTGCAAAAGTATAGACCACCATCGCATTGAAAGCATGCCAAAGAAAACTGAATTTATAAAGTACAACATACTGACATAGAATAAATAGATAGTAGAACTAAAATTGAACTACTCTAGAAAATCCAAGAGTCTCAATTTCAATTTTTTCAACTTTATTCGTTACTTGTAAATTAATAAAAATTGGTGAAATAATTTATGGCTGAAAATAGGATGGCCTCATTGTAGCTATTGTGCTTTAGAAATAATAAATGCTGGTGTGGTTGGGAAAAAGAAGTCGTAAGTTGTAACTGAAAATTAGACTATTTTCAAAATCTTAATGTGGATGCCATTATGTTACCATAGCCAATTAGGCATGTTGGAAATTAATACTCACTCCCTCTGTCATTAAATATCACACTTTGATTCGACACGGGTTTAAAAAAATATAATTTAAAGTGAGTTAAAAAAATTAGTATAATGTGGATCCTATTTTTATATATTTATTTTATAATAAAATATGAGACTGAGTTAGTAGAATATGATGTTCAATGCCTAAAATGTGACAAGTATTGACGAACTGACGAACAAAAGAAATTAGTGACACGGTGAACTGTGAGAGTAACGTATTTGTTCCGACAATTATGTCTTAGAGGGGCTTCTTAAAAAATCCTATTTTATACGGGCCCACTTTTACTTGGGTCATAGCCCAGATAAATTCCCATCATTTAACCCATCAATTGATACGACTTTATTAAATCTAAAGCAAAATACAAACACATTATTCCCAGTTATTTATCCAGCAATAATTGTACGATTTCTATTATAAAAGTCACTTATGCTTGTTTACATAGAAAACCAAATAAAGTTCTACAATATTGGTTTAATACATTTTTTTCAAAATTTTCTATCACTATTTAAATAACAATTCGACAATTTAGATTTGTAAGTCACCAGCCCCGAGCCCCTCTTGATTAATGGGCCTCTAAATTATTTACCACGTAATAAAGCTATCCCCGTTGACTCATATTCTTTATTCCGTATAATCGTCATTGCATCTATATAATGCTTATAGCTACAATTTTTGATAATCTAAAGAGGATCATATAAGTGAATCAAATTCTTGTTTAAAATTGCCTTGATCTACATTGAAGTCTCTTTTCCACCACATCATCTAATTTTAGAACAACACATCATAACAGCCTTCTCATTTGGCTGTCTCAGATGACCTAAAAATGACACATTCCTAAACTTATGTCTCTCAATCTACGATCCTAATTCCTAATTATCAAACATGAAACCAAAACCAATCAAGCAAAGCAAAGGTCATGACCGGAACATACAACAATATGCAAGCTGAAAATAATAATAATGAGATAAAGACAATGTCGATTCAAATAGAAATATTATCATCCCATAAAAAATTGGGACCTAGTGAAAAAGGACAAATTAGGTGAGATGAGAAAGTAAAATATGAATCGCAATTAATACAAATTTAGCCGCAATATTTTTATCGTGAATCAATTGCCACTTTTACACCGAACATATCACCACGTTGAAACACCCACCAGAATCTAACAACCTTTATTCCAATCAAAAGTCTCCAGTATTTTGTTAAATATCTTACTCTTCATGCATTGTTTTTCGATTTAAGAACAATGGACTCAAACCGGTAGACGGCAAGCAAATGTTCATAACATATGGATAAGTATCATATCGCAAATAAACAAATAAAAAAATATATCAGTACTAAACCCATATACAGGCAAAATTTGTTTTTTTAAACTTCACACCTTCGCACATACTAATTGAAAGTATTAAATAATTAATGTTGAAACGACAAACAAGTGCCTTGGGGTTTATGTGAGATTAACTTTGGCGCCAAGATCGTTTTGATTCTTTTGCGTATAAATTTGGAGTCTTATGTAATTTAAAACATCTCTGCATATCAACTTTCACGTATTAAATGACCGAATTACCTTTTATTATCAAATTTAAGTAAATTTGTATTGCCACGTGTTATATTCTCATCCGTGAAAAATCCAAAACGTAACTGATCCATATTTGAATATATTCCTATAGAATATTGAAATTGATATTGATATGGTCATAAGTCATAACCATGTCCATACGTATAAATATACTAACATGACACCAAGATACATATAACCCCTCCAACATGGTTGTGTGAAGAAAACACACTTATTTAACTCAAGGTGATACGAAACTATCACATTCATTTTTACCACTAAGTTCAACTCATTTTAAGATTGGGATTTCTTCTGTATTTTTGGCTTGGTGAGAATTTGCAAGCCCCATTTCTAAACTCTCATCAATTGTTGGGTTCTTGACATCTTTTTTGTTCTTGCGGTAGATGCAATACAAAATCAATTGCAGTGCTCCCAAAGCACACCCAAATCCATTAGGAATCTGCAATATATTTATATCATAAATAAATTTATTTAGTGATTTTTTCACATATAAAATAGTGTTGATATTATAAAAAGAAAAGAAAATATTCTTACATAGAGAAATTTGTCGTGACCAATGAGGCCATAAATACACCATGAGGTTCCACATAGGAAGACAAATAGTGACAATAGCCATGGCATAAACTCGACGACACTCTTGGTTTGGATCACCATTCTCTGCTCATCCAAAACAATATCATTAATTTAATTATGTATAGCGTTAATTGATTGTAAGATTACGAAAAAATAAGTCAGATTCTACTTTTACAACTTTTAAAATATGAATAATGAATTACGAAATTTCAAAAATTATCAGGTATCTCATCTGACTAAATTTAGAAAAAAATTGGATCTGAATTGATAGACGGAGAAAACTACAAGGAGGCGGTGGGCATACAACAACATAAAATGTTGAAAAGAGACGAATGTTAAATAGAGAGAATGGAGTCAGTGAATTTTATTTTATTTTTATTTTATTAATTCCAAAGGCTCAAACGATGTTGTTAGTTATCCATGTATTCACATTAATAGATGTGTGTTCCACTATTAGTCAACATCGCAAAATATTGACATGTGTAAACCTACCATGCTTATGTTTAAATTTTTTTTACAAAGTCTTCAAACATACCGTGGATTTATGTAAGTTGTAAGATAAAAGCCTCTGTTAATGACCTGATCATTTAAAAAATATATTTTCAAATAACATTTTAAAAATATAGCCCCAACTAATCTATTTTTATGTGGCTGTCTCATCATCGCAATTGCGTGGAACAATTTCAAATCTTTTTGAAATATAGTGATTCGTGATTCAATTTTGAAAGATGCATGGCAGACAAAAGTTTAACAAAACTTCGTGAGCTTATGGGCAATTAATTAACCTATAGATTAGGGTGAAAAATAATCAAGATATAAATCTTACCATGATTGAGAGAGGAGAAGCATACATTAGAATGGAGAAAATAGTGGCAGCATGTCACGGCCGCATTTTCTAAGGATAGAAAACACGGTGAATCGTGACTAGGGGAGGATAAAAGAAGCGGGAAAGAAAGGGAAAAACAACAAAACTCGACCCATAGCTCAAAATAAATGGAATAGCTCGAATAAAATCAGAGTATTATCTCAACAATCAACAACTCCAAATGAAACTATCTTGACAATACACGAACTCAAAAGAAACATCATTCAGCGGAAGCATTCGAGAGAAGAATAATATTATGTATGAAGACATAATATATTCGGAACATTTAAAAGCAAACACAAATCTTCACTAGCTCTGCTCAACACCCACCGTGCTCGTCACAGCTCAAACTGCACATTTTTAAAAGAAATACAGGGCTGAGTACTTGATGCACTCAGTGGACTCATGCCGAAAAATATTTTATAAAAACTATTTATCATGCCACCATTGAGTGCCCTCGGGGTTTTAACTTTAAAAATGCCCGAGACACTAAAATCATTTCCATTGTAAAATTCGACTGATCAGTCATTTTCCCATAGATGTCTACCATATCTGATCCATTGATGACAAGGAATGTGGCCACATTCCAAGTCACTAGACCGGCCGACCCAAAAGACGGCTCACGATCCCCATTGGTGTACACTAGCCTGAGTAGGGACTCACTCCCTAGTCAGACCCGAATTCGATTATCCATAGATGGCAAAAGCCACATCAGATAGGTTCCATAGAATAAAATAAAACACGGCATGACAAATATTCATATCATTTTCACATCAAAATATACTTAGGGCATAGCCCTTATTTAAAAAGAAAGCCCACCTCAATCGTTTAATTTTCTGAATTTGAAATCCTTTCCGTTCTCGAAAGCGTGCGTGAAAAGCCTTCGTCACCTAGAGTGTTCCACTTAGCCCATTTCTTTTTAATTTGTAATCTGGCCCAAGAAACCATGAATTCCAATCCCATAAATCCTTTTTAATCTATTGACTCAAAGTATTAACTAAAGACAAGGCCCAACAAAATAAATAAACAACACCACCACTTATTCTCACCTTCCCATCGTGTTTCTCTCTCAGTTTCAAAATTTGTTCACACAATCAGAGAACACCGGCGCCTAATTCTTTCTTCCTTCTCAACAATCGGTTTCTTCTCTCTCCTCTTTCTTCTTCCTCCTCCACGATTCATTCTTGGAGACCTACCCCGGCTCTGCAGAGCCGTCCGTCTGCTACGTGGCAGCGCTGCTGCCTGCGCTTTCACTCCCACCACCGGCCCTGCTGCACTCGCTCATCGTGGGAGTCCGTCGTTGTCAGCCCTCGCTGTTCGGTCCTCTATCTCAAAACGATTTCGCTCTGTCTTCCTCTCTCTTCCTCCTGGCGGAGAGCAACTTCGCTGCCGCCCGTCGCCATTGGATCCGGAAATTTTCTCCTCCGTCGATCATTGCCGCTGATGTCTCCAGTTCGTGAACCCCGTTGTCACTACAGTCCAGCGAAGGTGAGCTCGCCGTCGAGCAGCTCCTTCAAACGGGCTGCTGCCACCGTCGTCCTTGCCGGAACTCGGCCGCCCCAGCCCTCTCATTCAAACTCTCTGCGTCTTCGTCATCCGTTGTATCGCGCTCCGAATTGCAGCGCCGTCACCTCTCCGTCTGACCGATCGCCGCCTCTGTTAGCAAGCAAGTTTCGCTGCTGCCGTTGCCGGATCGTGCCGCCGTGCAGCCGTTGTCGCTGCTGCCAGCACAGAGCCGGCGCCGCGCCGCCTTTGGCTCCATATGCACCCCGTCGTCGCTGAGCCCGTAGACCACTATCTCTTCTCCCTCCATCCAACTCTCTCAAACACAACGCCTACCATCTCTCATTCTCTAATTTCTAACTTTTTGGATTTTTCTTGGAATTGATTGTGATGAAACGTGCACTCACGGGGAGATAGATATGTATACATAGAAAACTGATTTCAAGAAATCTTTTTCAGCTTGTCAAAGTCGGATTTTGTGGAACAGAAAAGTGAGTGGTGGTTTCAGGTTTAAAATTCTTGCTGACTAGGTTATTGATCAAAGATGGGCTCAAAGAAGAAAGCATTAAATAAAAAGTCTTGGGCTCATAATAAGTGGGTTTTAAATTGGCTAGAAATAATAATTGTTTATGCCCAAGTTTGTAAAATCCTTCTCTCGACAACAGAAACAAAGGCGAAAAATTTCCAAGTGCATAACGACGTCATTTCAAGAACAAATAAAAAGATAGAAAAAGTCGGGGTATTACACAACAACACCACAACAGCTTCCTTTTCTTCTCCTGTTTGATGGCTAAAATGGAAACCAAAGCAACAGTGGAAAATATAGCAAGAATGCCCAAAAGAAGACCAATGGTTCTACACTTCACCTTCTTAGTCGCAAATACAAGAAATATTAGAACATAAACTGACTCAATCACCGTGTCCCATTTATTGCTGAAACCAAGTAGTTGTTTGGTGATATGAAAGGCAATCCATACCTGCAATTAATCAGGAGTTTAAATAATGATTACAAAGTCATTGATTATCTGTCGATTATCACATTCTTGGTACGATGGAAAGGAACGAGCTTGATGTTGGAGTATAAAAATACGCAAATTTGTCTAAAAACTAGTAGTATGACTTTTGGTTAAGTTTTGGTTTGTCCTACCAATTTGTAATATGTTGATGATTTGTAGTTGAGTTATTTGCTAAATGCATTGAGAAAAATGATAAAATTCAGTGGTAGTCTTATCCTCGTAGTACAATTTTTTGAATGTCAACTTAGATACAATTTCACCCAAATTAGACATGTGGAAAAATTGAGAAAAATGTTAAACTTTGTGGTTTTTACTGTCGTAGCGAGACTAATTAATTGTCTAATGATTTGTGGTTGAGTTGTTTGTTAAATGCATTGAGAAAAATGATAGTAAAATTTATTGGAGGTCTCATTCTCGTAGAATTTTCCGCATGCCATTTTAGAGTACAATTTTACACAAATTAGATTCCGTGGAATAATGAGAAAAATGTTAAATTTATGGTTTTTAATATAGTAACGGGACTAACTTTCTGAAATGAATGTATACTACTAAAAAAATGTAAAATATAAATGGAATAGTAATATTTTAGACAAATAAAATATACTGTAGTTACCAAGTAGCAAGCAAATAGTTGAGTAATGCCATAACATATACTATATGGTACCACAGAAAATTGCTCAGTTGATCCTTTTGAAAGTAACCCTAATAAACAATTGTCTCAAAAATTAGCATAAAAAGACAATAATAAATTAACGAAAAATTCATTAAGTAGTGGAGTATTCACTCACGAGGGAGATAGGAACAAAACCAAACCAGTAGCGTTTCCTAAAATAGCATAGAAATATATCATCAGCAGCTAGAAAACAATCAAAGTGACAAAAATTCAAATTAAATTAAATCATTCCAATAACTCCAAACACCAAATGCAAAGTTTTGGCTCTATGACTCATTTTCAATGAATATCTCAAAAAATTAAAACGGAATTGAAGAATAGTATGTCGATAGTGTTTTTTTGGAGGTGATGATTGGGAAATGGAGTTGAGGTGATTTATATTGTGTGGATTTAAATAAAAAACAAAAGGCCTAATTTTTTTGGTGTTAATGAAACAAATTACGTCCTTATCATCCCAGCTATGTCTCACTTATTAAATGACAGAATTACCATCATCATCAAAGGTAATTAAATATGATAAATTGGCAACAGAAAAATTACCAAGTTTTGGTCAATCCCACAACTTTAAAAAATGGTCAATTCAAGCAAATTACGTTTATGAATTTAAAAAGTGATATGTTCTCACTAAAAAAAACTTAATTTTTAAGGACATAAAAATTAAGACGCAATTACTTGCATTGGAAAATTCTAAAAATTAATAGTAACACTTTAAGACATAATACATAATGGTCTTAAATTAAGGACATATCAAACTAATCTTTGGCTAAATTAATAGTAACACTTTAAGACATAATACATAATGATCTTAAATTAAGGACATATCAAACTAATCTTTGGCTAAATTAATAGTAACACTTTAAGACATAATATATAATGGTCTTAAATTAAGGACATATCAAACTAATCTTTTGCTTTTTTAGGATGCTTCAATTTTGCATCCTCTAATTTTAGTTGGGACACAAACAATAAAAATATTTTTTTAAGCATTGGTGATATATTTAGATACACAAACTAGCGTCCTTAATTGAATTAAAAAATGTCCTTGATGGATTTTTTTTTTGTAGACTATAGTGATATGTGCAAAAATTAAAGATATGTTGACTAAGTGTATTAATGACATCGTTTAAGTACCCCAATTGTTTTGTCCGCATATTATTTTCCATCTGCCAAATTATATATAATTTTTCTTAAAATATGTCACATAGCATTGGAATTATATATTTAACTTTAAACCAAGATACAAATAAGCCCAACCACATGGTTGTGTGACAGCACACTTTCATTTATGATTGTGTGAAGACAGCACACTTTTTAACTCAAGTTGGTATGAAACTATTACATTCATTTCTACCAATGAGTTTGGGCTTTTATCTTGTTATAAATTAAGATTGAATATTTTTGGCTTGCTGAGGATTAGCAAGCCCCATTTCTAAACTCCCATCAATTGTAGCTTTCTTGACATCTTCATTGTTTTTGCGGTAGATGCAATATAAAATCAATTGCATTGCTCCCAGAAAACACCCAAATCCATTAGGAATCTGCAGCATAAATGATCAATTATTAATTATTAATGAATGATGCTTTTCACATGTAAAATATTATTATTACTATTTAGAAAAGAAAAACAGAAAATATACTCACATAGAGAAATTTGTCATTGCCAATGAGGCCATATATAAACCATGAGGTACCACATAGGAAGACAAATAGTGATAATAGAAATGGCATATACTCAACGCTCTTGGTTCTGATCACCAATCTCTGCTTATCCAAAACAATATCATTAATTCAATCACATATAAGGGTTAATTATATCATGACAGATGTAAGGGTTAATTTCCGTAGAATCATGAAAAGTAAATTTGATTTATCCCTCATCTTTCAAAATTTAGTGACAAATCAAAATTCTGAATCATCCCATACGTGTTGGCAGACGGAAAAGTGTAAGCGGTGGTCGGACGGACGATGTACAGCGGATGGAGGGAGAGAGTGAGATTTGAGAGGAATTTTTCTAATTATTTTTTAGTTCATCAGACTTTAAATACATGTATAAGCCACTATTCATCAACATCACCAAAATTTGTCACGTGTACACCAATCCTGGGCAGACCACCGCCTAGACAAGTTATGTGATATTAGGCTTAAGCGCCCCTACTAGGCTATCATGTTTATCTTTTTAATGTTTATCATTTAACGACTCTTCAAATTTATCCTAATGTAAATTGTTATAAAAAATTCACACTATTAGTGATCTAAATCATATAAAAATTTCAAATAAAAATTTGATTGCTAATAATTTTTTTTGCATCCCCCTCTAGCACCAACTCATCATCGTATTTACCTGGAAAATCAACATGGGACAATTTTTTTTTTAATTCCGTGATTTGACATTTGAATTTTGAAAAATGCAAACATATTAAAATTTGGAAAAAGTTCATGATTTTACTGGCAATTAATATTTTTTTTGGGGGGGGGGTGTTTGTCTAAATAAAAGGAAGATAGATCTTACCATGATTGAGAGAGGAGAGGCATACATTATGATGGAGAAAACAGAGGCAACAAGACCACAAAACAACTGCCTTTTGTTCTCCTGTTTGATGGCTAAAACCGAAACCAAAGCGACAGTGGAAAATATAGCAAGAATGCCAAAGAGAAGAGCCATGGTTCTTCCCTTCTCCTTCTTGGCCGCAAACACAAGAAATATTAGGACATACACTGACTCAATCACTACTCCTGTTCCATTTATTGCTGTAACCATGTAGTTGTTTGGTGATACGAAAGGCAACCCATACCTGTATATATGGTCAGGAGTTTCAATATTCATCATAAACTAATATCGTCTTGGTACGATGGAATGGAAATGTAAGAACGACTCGATTTTAGTAGAAAATTATGTATGAATTGTAAGCCGAAATACATTAGCCGAATCTTATGTATTTTTCAAACTTAAATCCAATGAGTTCTGACTTCCATGTCATACACAATTTTCCCAAAATCCAAATCAATGAAATAATTGAAACAATGGCAAGGTTTATATAGTTTTTATATATACTAATGAAGAATTGTAAAAAATAAATGGAGCAATATTTAGAGAAATAAAAGATAATTACCAAGCAGCAAGCAAACAGTTGAGTAATGCCATAACATATGGTATCCCAGAAAATTGCTCAGTTGATCTGTTCGTGATGATCCTCTTGAAAGTAATCCTATTTAACAATTTCCCAATATTAGCATAAAATAACAATAATAATAAAATAAGTAACAAAAATTTCACTAAGTTGTGGTGTTTTGACTCACGATGGAGAGAGGAACAAGAACAAACCAGTACCATTTCCTAAAATTAAACACAGAAATTCATCAGCAATAGCAAATAATTAAAGTGACACTAATTCAAATAAATTAAATCATGAGTACCAATAACTCCAAACACCAAATGCAAAGCTTTGGCATGATGACTCATTTTCAATGAATATATCAGAAAAATAAAAATGTAACTGAAGAATAATATGATGAGAGGTGATGATGATGAGGAAATGAAGATGAGGGGTGATTTATATTATTTGGATTCAAATAAAAACAAAACCCCTTTTTTATGTTTGGTGTTAATGAAACAGATTGCGTCCTTATCTTCACCTTCTCTCTCTAAATCACATGTAGAATGCGCAAGTATTTTGGGTGTTATGTGTGATGATGCATGTCTGAGAATCTGAGTGGCTGATTCAGCTACTGACTAATGTTTAATTTCTGGTGAAAAAGTGAGACCAGTGTGGTGAGGGTTTGGAGTATTAGGAAAACCATGGATGGGTTTTGTAAAAGCTGTGTTCTTTAAATCTTAGATGAATGCATTTATTTGTTTTTAGGATTTGTGTTGATAATGTAAAATTTAATTGCTTATGGATGTTTCTTCTCCCTAAAGAAATGTGATACTCAAAATACTCCATCAATTAAGTCTTTTTCTTTTTACTCTATTTAATTTTATTTTTACTATTTTTAGTACATGAATCTTAAATTTACGACACATTTCTATTTTTAGAACAATATTTTCTCAATCGAATTAATATACTCAACCACTTTATTTTTTTTTAATTAAAGTATTTAACTTTTATTTCCTCTCTTCATTTAATTCTTACGTAGGCATTTTCTCTCTTCAATCCAACTAATATTTATTTCTCTCGTTTTATTATAAAGTGTATATATAAAAAAAAGTTTCATAAACCTCTTTCATTCACTTTTATTTATATTCCTAAAAACTGTTGTCAAATCTAAATGGACACAAGGGGGGATATGGGGAGTATAAAGCTCACTTGATTAGGCACGAATTAAGTGTTAAGAAAAGTTGGGAAAAGAGTTCTTTTTGAAATGTAAGTCCTACATATATTTATTACAAGTTTATAATAAAATATTAGTGAAATAAATTATGATATAATTAAAGATTATATCTTAAAAATTGTAAAATTAAAATAATAAATATAATAGCGAATATATTTCAGAATGGCAATACGAGGCTTTAACTACAGAAGAGGTGATTATATATATAATAGCTAGTGGAGATAATATATAGTAGTACTACATAATACGTACACATGGTGCTTGTATTGTGACGTGATATTTTTTGTTATTGGAAACTAACTGAATATTGACATATTTCTATTATGATATATATGAATATATATACAGGGGTATGTTAGGGTGCCACCACCCCTTAAAATAACAACATACCACTAATTCTAGCTAATCATTTGTACACGTGGACGAATAATAAGCTGCCACATGGCCAAAAGAAAATCTGGAAAAAGACGGTTTGCAATTTGCTGGTCTTTATCCAGCAATATTTCTTGTCCAGCAATATCTGACACACTATACAACAATTTATAGATTGCTGTGTAGTGTTTGTAATATTGCTGTGTAGCGTTTATAATATTGTTGTATAAGCGGTGTCAC
This sequence comes from Salvia hispanica, assembly GCF_029641045.1. Lineage (NCBI taxonomy): Eukaryota > Viridiplantae > Streptophyta > Magnoliopsida > Lamiales > Lamiaceae > Salvia > Salvia hispanica. Next base: position 7,763,879 of record NC_142692.1, on the reverse strand, counting down.
GGTGTCATTTTAAGAGGGGTTGTCATTTTAACACAAACCTATATATATATATAGGTATTTAATAAATTAAATAATAAATAATAAAGTAAGAGATAAGATAAAACCGAAAAGAGAAAGAAAGAATAAAGTAGAAAAGAGAAAGAAGTTAATTATTGTAAAAAATAAAATGTGCAAACTTAGGCTGAGACGTCACAAAAGAGAATACGTCTAACTTAAATTAGGATGGAGAGAGTACTATATTATCGATTTTTAAAGAAAATAAATTACAAAATATTACATCGTTTTATCGTAAAAAATAAAATTGCATGCACAAAACACAAATGCACATTTATAATTCAATTTATAATGTGCCGAAAGTTGCTTTTTAAGATACAGAAATAAAAGGGTTCAAAAGTAATAATTCTTGAGTGCGGATATATAGAAGAAATTGATGGAATAAAATATCAATTTAAAAGTAACAAAATTCTTAAATTAAAAATTAGCATTTAATTAAAATCCTAAAAATTTAAAACTATACTAAAATTAATTTAAAATCATAGTTATTTTTTTTAAGTTAACAAAATTAGAGAGGAAAATGAGTAAAAAAAAATTATGTGAAGAATGAAATATTTATAGATAATTTTGAGATAAATTGAAGGATACAAAAATAATAAAATAAGCTAAGAGACGGGACGGGACAACCCTCCAGACCGAGAAGCCCCACGGGATGGGACACTCGCAACGGCATCCCTTAACCATCCCGTCCCAGCGGGACGAGCCTGCGCCGCAAAGGGCATCTTGTGGATGCTCTAATATTTTCAATGGCAAGATAAAAGAAAACCATAAACATGTACTACAATATATATTTTTATATTATTTTTGACCAGTCCCTTTAATCAGATTTTGCCTAATTTCAAATCTAAAAAGTTGCTAGATATTCATGTCATTGCATATTGTAATTTTCACTACTACGAACTATTATCAATAAATAGACATATATAGCATACAATTAGTTCTTATAATCTGGCCAGTGATATGACAATAAATTGATTGCAGATGATTGGAAAATGAACGGTTCTATACTTTGTTATTGTTTCTATTCCAAACTACTCGAGTGCTACTATTTTGTTTTTTTGTCATTTTTGTCTCGGGTGGCTTACTTAATTGAAATTTGTTATGGTTTATCATTTTCATTTTGGGGCTCAGAAATTAAAAATAAGTATATATTTAAGACTCCATAAGTTAAGTATAGTAAGAATAAAATAAGAAAAAATAAAGATGGAGAGTTTTGAAAGAATACCCTAGAAGATAGTAATGTAAGAAAGAGTAAATGTGTTATATTTTGCGAAAAAGAAATAATCTAACTGTATGAGACGATCTAAAAATAGATACTACTCCATGATCCAACATTAATTAAATAGGACTATTAAACAACTCATATAATTATATACATAGCTTATCGTTTTTTATCTCTTTATTTTTGGATGTATTTACTTTTTATCCGCTATAATCATGGGGAGTTTTGTTAAAGGGAAAAAAACGAGGGATTTGAATTTTCATTTCATATCTCAATCATTACTATGTCAATAATAAATATAGGACTATCTCAATAATAAATATAGGGAACATAAAATTGTTATAGAAAAGGCATTAAGAGAAAGTTCATTTCAATAGCTTATAAGCTCCCCCTCTCAAAAGAAAAAAGAACTCATCCATTTTTTTTAATGATTTTATAAGTAACTTATATTATCAATTTACCGAAAAATATTTGTCATTACGAATGTCCTTCTCAAATTTCTCTCTGTAACTAAGATTTACTACTATTTCTCTATCATCGTGAACTCAATCATATAGTAATAATAATAAGAAGAAGAAGAAATAGATAAATAAGAAATATAATAATATATAAAATATAAGATGCTCTATTTTCATAAATTAAATACTCTTTCTGTCATGTCATTATCGAGACGCTTATTTTATAAACAAGATTTAAAAATTGATAATGGAGATGAAGTAAAGTATAAGAGAGAAAAAAGTATATGAGTGAGAAGGGAAAATAAAATAAGAGAGATAAAATATTTTTTTTGCAAAAAAGGAAATTGACTCATTTTAGGTGGGACAATACAAAAAGGAAAGTGACTCGCTGAGATGAAGAGAATATACAATAGTAGAATACAACGTGCAATGTATTCATTTAAATACTTTGATGGGACCCATTTACACATACTTTAATAATGTGATATACTCCCTCCATCCCATAAAAATAGGGTTTTAGGAATAATACAAATTTTAATGCAAAATTGGTACAGTAGAAAAGAGATTGTAAAAAAGTAATTGAAGTGTTGTTAGTAGAGAATGTGACTCACCTTATAAAAGAGAAATACTAAAAATAGAAACGGACTAATTTTATAGAACTGATCAAAATAAAATAAAAAAGACGATTATATTTATGAGTCGGGGAAATACATTTTAATATATCTACAAGAATTTCATCTGTAAATTGTAATAGTACTACTCGTTTTCTTTTTTACTTATTTTGTAACTCAAAAAGAGAACATTTACAAGATGTTGTTACGAACTCAATTCTCACATCGGTTATGAAAAAAATTGGTATGGGGTATATAGATTAAATGAGTTCTCTCTTCTAACAGATTAGTCTTTTGAGATGAGTTCTTCTGTTTCTTCTATCATATGCACCTAAATATTCATAGACCTAAAACAGTGAGCCAAACCATAGTATTACTCCATATTTTTGTGTTGACGAGAACAAATGTTTCTTGTGATACCATTTGGAATTTGGTGATAAATATTCATGTCCCACCACTCGAAAGACAGAAGATGGTGAAGAGTGTGTATATAAACATGAATTAGGATTATGTGCGTGCAAGCATTCAATGTTTTTGTTTGCTATTTTTTTATATAGAGATGGATAAAAATCAATTAAATACTCCAATCTTGTAGTACTATCTCAGTTGTACTTAGAATTCTAAAATTGGAATTAAGTGTTGTAAACTTGCCTTGAAACGTCTTCAACCATTCGGTTGCTCTTTGGCCTTTTAATTGTTCGTAGTTGTTAACAGGCACAGCTAATTCAAGGTTTAATGGTTGTGCCTTTTCAGGAAACCACTTGATCAGAAACAGAGTTACTTATCAGAAAATGAAGTCAAATTGGGATATCGAGAAAAAACTCATTTTTTAATAACTTGGATTGTGGATTAAAGGACGAAACCCTGCTTTTCCTTTCTTTTCGGGTCAAATTTGCGATGATTTTCCTAAAGTTCGAAGATGAAAAGGAAAAAGCCAAAAATCTTGCCGACTGCTAGTTAGCCGATCCGCTCTTTCTTCATTTACTTGCTTTCATTATGCTACTACCGCTTTTGCTTTGAAGCTAATCATTATTGACTGATGACTGAACCCTCATGTCTCATTGTGATTTTTCCAGGTGGTGTTTGTTGTAATTTTGTTTTGTTTCTGGACTAAAACATTAAGATATGAGAACACATTCAACACGCTTCATCTATCATCGTTTACACATAGTAAGCAACTATGCTAGCATTATTTGTTCCGTTATCAAAACTCCGTCAAATTCAACGATTTGATGAACCATGGAGATAATATAAGAAAAGGGTGTGAAGTAAGAATGAAAAGACGGTGAATATATCTTCATAATCTAAGAGTAAGATATTACATGAATATATCCATAGCATGATCTGGACCATGCATCTACCATTCTAAATATAAGGGGGACATGTTTTTTCTCCCAACCAACTTGTTAGTACAAAATTCATGTGCATATCCTCACTTATAAATTCATAATTTTTGAAAATCTACAATAATACTCCATATAAACAATTGTAATCGGATGAAAATGAACACTTATAGTCTTATACACACATTGATTCAAGTGGATATCTTTTGGTTGAGAAAATCACTAGGTGAGACATAGGCGTTGGATGGTGGTGTCACAACATTGTAGACAATTGGTATTAGGAAGGTTTCCATTGCTAAAGATGAATGAATGCCAAATTAAAGTATACAACAGTATTTGATGGTCCCAAAAATTTGGACGCAAGTCAAAATTATGACAAAACCAATCCCAGTGGCTACATATACCAAAGGAATCTTTTCCAAATTAGACAGTAAACTTTGGTAGAATGATGAATTGAAAATGAGTTTGTGTGTACAATCTTGTGTTACTTCTTAGGTGATGCATTGTGTCGGTGCTCTTTGATTAAACCTAATGTTATTCCCTTCTTGAACTTTTTTGTTAAGAGGTAATAGGGTTTGGCATACTCTTCTTTAATAATTCTCACCACCTCAACATTTTGTATTTATGTTTGGCACTTAAAATCGTCTACAGACTACAATCACAAACTATAGTTAGTGATCTATGGTTAGATATTTTAAATTATTGATAACAATACAATATTTATGGTGTATGGTTACTTCTTCATTTTACTCAAATTTTTACGACAAATTAGAGGAGCAGGAGGCAATCATCAAAGATGTTTGCAACATCAAGTTCCAAGAGTAAATTACTTTTACTAATATTTTTAGTTGGATTTGATTTATGTGTTATTGCTTCATTGTTCATGTTTCTTATTTAGTACGAAACACTTACACCTGAAAATGAAAGATAGCAGTACAAAGAAAAAATAGTAGCAACAAAAGTAATAAATTTAAACATTCTATCTTGAATCGAACAGAATATGAAAATAAAAATAAACTAGCAGCACGCATTAACGAAAATCTTCATCCACATCCACAAGAGAATATTAGCCAATCCTCATCCATCAAGGAGTATTAGACTCACCACATTTCTAAACCATATCAAACAATTATTGAGTATAACTTATCGAGGCATAAAATGTGAACCATATGTATTAGACCATACCCAAACACAATAACGCAGACGACTATGTATTAGGAGCGAAGATTCGTAGGTTATAAAAGTTAATTTTGTGGGATAGATCATAGATGTAAAGAAATGATTTCTGGACATGAGTTATACAAATGTTAGGACTTGCATAAACATAAAAAATAGAACTACTATAAAAATCTATTAAAACAAATACTTCTAGGCTGTGTTAGTTTTTTCTTTTTTCTGGCGAAGGTGAATATGGATGTGAAGAAAGTGTAACGAACACTAGAGAAAAGCAAAAAAGTATATTTACCATAAAATTAAGGCAATGGCATGGGTGGTTTCCATTTGCTGAACTCCACCAAATCTCTACTCACTAAACTTCCATTATGCAGCCAAAACGTCTCTGCTGACTGATGGAATTGCCTCACTTTCTTCTGAAGCTCCCCAAGAATTCCACTGAAAGCCGAGCATGATTCTGATTCTGTAGCATACACCCATAAGCACCTCACTCTCCGCCCTCGGGCGATCATTTCTTCTATCTCATTATCTGGGAGAGAAACGGAACAATTTTGTTAGACAATAGTAAAAGTGGTGCATTGTGAGAAACAAAGCAGCACGACAGACCAAACGAATGACCTGAAATCGATTCCAAGTAATCCAAAAGTTCTTTCCCTATTCGAGTGGATGGCCATTTGATTGATATCTGGGAGTAGTCGACTACATCCTGGAAAGGTAGCTCTACCTGATCAGATAGGATAACCGGGACACACTCCTGTTCAGTGCAAAACAACAGCAGCAATGAGCTCAAATAGTTATGTATTTGTATATTATACACACTTATACACACTCGAAACAGAAACATGTTGATACGGACCACAAAGAATGACTCGTAGAAGCGAAGTGTCCATGATGACTCTCCACGTGGAGCGAGACAGAATTTTGCATTTCGCAGATGTAGAAAGTAATCCCTCTTCCCAAGTTTTTCTGGGCCGCTAAATTTCAACACTGGAGATTCCAACTGTTAACAGGATCAAACATTCACATCTTTCAATGAAATTATTGCAGTGATAATGGAACAAAATATCAAAATATATAGTACCAAAAGTGAAGCTTATCAGAAGGAATGAAATTTATCAAGGTGCTAGATTAGGGGTGGCTTTCTTAATCAACATTATAGGCCTATTTATTCAGCTTTGACCAAGAATTTAAATGAAATGCAAAATGCCGGTAAATAAGTTGAGTGAGAAATCTTTTCACATCTGTTAATGAAAGAAAACTATTTACACCAACCACTAAGCTACTGGTAGCCTGTCCAGATCTACCACTTCCATAGTTTTTTCCTAGGGGAGTTTATATTGATGATGATAATAATAATAAAGAAAGATGTTGGTAAGAAGAATGGGAGATGTACCTTTTCAGGATATTCCTTTGCAAGTTCTATCAATCGAAGACGACCAATCTTTCCTTGTGCTCGACCTAAGTAATTTGCCAAATATTTTCTCTTTGATAAAGGCAAAGGATCAACAAGCCTTGGATTATTAATTGTCATCCCATCATCAATATTACCGGGTATGATAATATCTTTCCATGTATTGAAGGCACTAACGTCTCGCTTATCAGTCCGGTCACCCTGCATTAAAGAGAAGATACAAACATAGGCATACATCAGTCATTAATGACATTTCTTGTAATGAAAGTGGCAAAAATGTTGATTTTTACATGATTTTGTGCAAAACTCTAAAACCAAGTCTGAGTGGAGGCCAAATGCAAAAAAAGAGATTCCTGAATCCCAATCCATACAAAATACATGAAATAACATGATCTAATAGTGAATCAACTACTGTGATAATAAATATACATGTCTAATGCATGGAAATTGGCAAAACTGAAGTGGCTCTATCTGTGTAGATTCTCCAAGTCATGCATAGAAACAGCCATTTTTGGTCTTTCACATCCTAGCATTTTATAAGCATGCTTCACATAATCATAGACAACAGTGAAATTAATATAGTAGGAAGAAGAAAAGCACAATTAAATATAAAAAAGTACCTCCGGAGTCAGAATTATGGAACGATTTATATATGTAGCCCAAGACTTGAACAAGTGAGCTCCAGCACCGCTGAAATGGAGTAAAACATCAAAACAATATAACTTTCCTCTGTCTGGTTATGTAGGAAAAAGATACAGCAGAAAGCATAAAAGTTTTGCTCATTCTCCATCTCAGCATCTTCGTGGTTTCCAGTTTCTATTATACTAAGATACTAAGATATGGAAAACAGCAAAGGCTTAATAAGTTTCTCTCAAAACATTAAGAAAAGTATTACTCCACTAGTGAACTGTGTCTGCAACTCAATAGGATAAGAATCCATAATCAGGGATCATTAAGACTTAAGCAAGGGACTAATAACTGTTGGGAATATCGTTGGTTTTTGTATACCTTTTGGATAACATATGGATAGACATAAACACCAATTTAATTCTTTATATACGTTCATAAATAGTACTCAAGTATTCCTAATTTACGAACTATAACCAGAAATCAGAGAATCATACCTTGGGAATACAAAAATATGGTTGCGCCCACCAGATAACCTGAAATATGGCATTTGACTTAAAACCTGAAACCAAATATTGCTGCTTTATATAACAATTATATCATGATCTCTCATGAAGTCCCCATGTTCTGATAAGGGGTTATATCTATTACCTTGACATAAGTATGGTTGATCTCTTTGTCATTCAGCCCACCCATCATTCGAACACATTTAACATAAGATGGAACAAAGAACAAATCTGCTTCCTCTTTCTTTCTAGTTCGATATGTTGACTGCAACAGCAACCTATGTATTTTAACCTAAATGGAAGCCAATAATTAGACAAAAGATGAAAAGTACTGCATGAGTTGCCACAACGAAATCCTCTTCCAATGGTGTTTACTTAGGGTAATAGCTTAGATAGATGAAATTTTAATATAGGCTTACTACACAACATTCTTTGATGGAATAAACAATTGTAACCTTGTTTTATATTATAGTTATAATCATTCAAATTACTCAGTGCTATATGTATATAGTCAATCATATCTCCTACCAAAGTAAACGCCCCCTTAAAATCTTTTCTTTGTAGGTGATGCATCATAATATCATTTCCTCATAGGTGCTACCATATTTTTGGTTAGTTAATCCATTTCCAGTGGATGCTCAGCAAATTTAGTAAGAAAATATACAGATTTTAATCTCCAAACCTTTAGGAACTTATTGTTAACGGTTAGAAAGACTTTTTTTCACCATATTCCAGTAGTGCCACTATCTCTTATCACCCAGAATCCTCTTTCAAACTATTCTTCAACTTCAAACATACAGGATTTAAATTACAGTATTCCTTCTGAAAGAGCAGATTCGCATTCTCCATCATCAATAGATTTAGATTTAAGTGTATAAAAAGGAGTCAAATAGTTGTGGAAAAACAGCTTTAGCTATACGTCAGAGTCTGAGATTAACTTAAACACGTCAAACTGAAACGGGGTTTCCACTCTCCACACTTCAGCAAAGAATCTCACCACAACTAAATGATGACAGCAAGAAATTGTTCTCATAACTTATAACACGTCATACTAACAGTGCAATGAAGTGCATAATCATATTTTGAAATTGCTAAAGTAGCTATATTCCACTTATCCAACAGTTAAGTTATTTTATCCTCAATCCTCCATAACATTGTCAATCACTTTGTTCAATAATACACCACGTACAAGAGAAACCCTCGCTGGTTATTGATTGATGACATGGTAGTTAACAGTGACACCCATGAATGCATGCCAAAGAACATAGCAAACCTTTAACCCATAAAAGTTGCAAAGCTAAACAATAAGGACCAATATACAGGAAAAATCCAGTCCTGTCCTCACAAAACTCAGTATACTTGTCTATGCAGAGAATTCAAAAAGGGGGAAAGAGAAAAGGAAACAACTACTGCTATTACATAAGTTGATTTTTGTTCATGCTGAATAATAAAAGCACCTCAGGATATCGAAGTG